>NW_019174485.1:435057-555176 GCF_002260705.1 Seriola dumerili | reverse complement strand
AAAAAAAAAAAAAAAAAAAAAAATCATAATTTTTTTCATTTATCACAACTTTGGTTTGGACTTGGTCAGAAATGCAATATTTGCTTTATTTATTTATTTTATTTTTATGAACGACACTCCAGGTTTTTGGTCCCTATACCAGGGTCACTTCCAGTGGCTGTTATTAATAAAACAGTAACAACTGGCTCTAGTTTCGGTCCCTACTTCAATGAATTTATGGGCAAGTGCAACAACCACCCAAAATGAGTTTTCTGGGAGCAGAAATGTTCCAAAAGCCCTGTTGTGCTTGATCCATCACAGAAAGCAAATCAGCAGACACAGACGGTTTTCTCAGATGCAACCCACCACAGCGTCAAAGATACAGTAGGACATAAAGTGTGAGCAGTTGGTTCTGCATTCCTTGATTTCATACAAGCTGTAGTAGTGCTGCTTCCTATGATAGATATGGTGTGATACTAGCCTGATGCAGCAGATGTCCATGCGCTGATTATGTGGGGCACAGAGCAAGGAGAGTGGCTTTCCTGTTCCAATAGTTCAGCAGGGCTTGTGGCAACAAGGGAAGACAGCTCAGTTCACAGTCCCATTGCTGTAGTATATTAAGGAGGGGGGTGGGGGGTGNATATTCTGGCAGCACTAGTATGCAGATTTTGTAGTTTATGTCATGAAATCAACATCCACCACACTGCTGGATCGTGGATACAGAGGAACTGAACAACTGGATTTGGTTATTTATGTAAACATTTAACATTTCTTAATTGTTTATTCAAAGATTCCTGTATTTTTCAACCAGGGTCTTATTCTCATAATTTGTTTTACAGAATTACATCTTATGAGCAAACATGCACAATTGTACCTATGGTTAAGCACAAAATACAAGTTAGATATTCCTTAACCAGAAAACCTGACTTCTATGTAGTTATTGATAGAACAACATAAACATTAGTTTCTCCAGTGGCCACACTTTGGATTTTGCTGCTGTCTTTTTCCTCACCTGTCGTACTGAGGAGGGGGGCTCATGCTGGTAGTTTGAATCTCAGGCGCTGCTTCTAAGCCTGAAGGACTACCAGAACCAGCTGGAAGTGCCGGCCTACTAACAGACGTGTCGTACACAAAGTCTCGACAGGATGCCAACTTGGACTCCAGATTCTGGTAGGGATTTTGAAAAATATCATCAGTCAGCTCATACATGCAAAACCCAAACCTGTAATCATACTATTCCATTAAAGCACAGTTCTGTGAGGATAAATTCACTTGGAGCTACAAAAGTATTATTATTAAATGTCTTACTCCAACTTTTCTCAGCAGCTCCCCTACAATGTTGAGTGCAGATATTCTAGCAGACGTAGTGAGGGGAGTCCCTGTTAGACCATCACCTAAAACAAACCCAATGTGAACACGTAAACACATCGTATGTTAATACAAAGTTGGTATATCTACTAGAGTAAATACAGGGGTAAAATTGAATCTATTCACCTCGCCGGATGCTGGAAGCAGGGGGTGTGACAAATGAGCTGAGAGGTTTGGAGGGCGTGACAGGGAAGGATGGGTTACCAGCCGAGGGACACGGCAGATCTGCTCGATCTGTGTCTTTGCCCAGGCTGCTGGATGGACGTCTTTCCTTCTGACGCACAGCCAGCTCCTGGCGAAGATCTGCCACAAACAGAGAAACATACAGATATACCTGTGAGTCAGCTTTTCATTAATGACCAAGATTCCAGTGCCACGTGTTTAAAAAACAACAACAACAACAACAACAACAACAAAGGTTTCCACTACACTCAATTTAGTACAAATATTAAATTACATACTCAAAACTACCTGAAACAGGTAATCCATTATGTCACATCAGCTTTGTACTAATACAATGCACACATTTAAAAATCAATCAATCTGAAGTAAAAACTGCATTTCCACAGATTAATAATGCAAGTATCCTGTAACATCAAGCCAATGTCAGAGACCTAGCTCAGTAAAAGTCTGCTGTTAAAGACACACTTGAGCACACCCCAAGGTCTACATAAAGCCAAGGGCCAGGTGACTGCTGACATTCACATTCTGCACAAATCTCTAGTCTATAATTTGACTCCAAAAAAAAAGGAAAGACAGAAACCAACAATCTGATTCCTTCTGACCACTAAAAAATACCAATTGAGAATACGGCTAATAAAAAGATGCCGTTGACAGTAAGATTTGCTTTTCTTTGCCCTGTCATTGCCGGCAGAGGCAAAAAAAATGAGACAGTGTTGCGAGTCGTCGCTGACTGCCTCTATCACCAATTCAACATGCTCATTCAACTGAAAAGCCAGTGATTATAGTTGACTAGTGCAAACTGCGACAGATGCACAGCTAAAATGATAAGCCACAGATGGTCAGACACAGACCCTCAACAACAGCCCAATGGCATCTGATGGCCAAATGTTTGTGGGTGGGCAGCTGACGTCAACAATAAAGGCAGATATGATGTTCAGTGTTCAGAATTAGATTTATTTTTGTAGTGTTAGCTGAAAAGGAGGGGGGATGCTCTTAAGTTTGTAGACACTCTTTATGCCTGAGAGAGAGAGAGAGAGAGAGAGAGAGAGAGAGAGAGAGAGAGAGAGAGAGAGAGAGGGAGGTAAGAAGGGGCTGACTGAATAAATCAATGCACTGTGTGCAGCTCTACAATGACAAAAAATTTTACCCATTTGAAATAGTAAATACTTTAATGCTGGGCTGCCACAAATTAATCAATGTATGTGAAACACTGATGTTTACTGTGATGGACAACCGTACTTAAGTTAATTTTCTTTCCACAGTGAAATTAATGGAAAGCAGCAGCTGTCTCCAAAGATGAAAAAACACAATTCAAAATCATAAAGTATATCTTACCAATATTAAATAGCTAAAACATGTAAAAACACTGGTTTAGACCTTTAACTTTCTAAAGCCCCTTTTACACTGTACAAAAAAACCCGCTAACATCTGGCTTTTGTCATCAATGTGAAAGGGTACAATTAGCATTCAGGCCCTGTTCAAATGACTCTGCAGTCTGCAGCAGCCACAGGTATTTAGCTCCAATCAGCAGTGGTGTAACCATGACACCCAGGTGAACAAACTAATTTTCACCCCTTTTCCATGCAGGGACGTCTTTCTGAGCAGAAACACTGTAGACAGACCTGTCACCTGCCCAGCACACTGCTGCTGAACCAGAAACACTGTGGCTACACCTTCTGCGGAGAGTGAGCTGCACTTGGGCCTGTGCTCAATATGTTTTAAGAAGCACCAACCCAGGGATGAGACATGACATTTTATCTAACTTTGGTGTAAAAAGTGTATAATGGGGTTAGATGGTACAGACATATACTAGAATACAACTGCGCATAGATCAGGTACTAAATACACAGGAAGGATAGACAGGGCATAAATAGACAGTCTTGAGAGGCTACAGTGAGTGTACATTTGTGTGTATACCTCTGGCTTCATCCTTGAGCCTCTGAACAGACTCAAGCAGGTTTTCCTTCTCATCCAGCTCGCTTTCAAGAAAGGCATTCCTCTCAATGACTTGGTTCATCCGTTGCTCAAAGTCCTCCAGAGACATGATGGTAGCCCTGGGATAAAACGAGAGGATAGGCCAAAAAAATCTTAACAATCATTGTGTTTATAGACTTTGCATTCTTTGGTCTAACTCTATATATGCGTATGTGCACCACAGTCAAAGTCAGCCAGTTAGTTAGTCATTTGACAATTAAGTGAATTGGTGTGATAACGACATAAGATTTCTTAAGACACTGACCTTTTGGTTCTCTCCAGGTCATCATTGGACTGCTCAAGTTCTCTGATGTATTTCTGCAGGTGATCTCTAACTGCTGTGGTTTCTGCCAGATCTTCCTCCATGGCTGAGATGTGCCTCAAAGCGTCAGAATGCTGGGACTCAAATTTTTCCTGTAAACAGCACACAGGCATCAAATTAACTGACACTGACAATGTCAGTTTTGCTGTGTCATGGCAGATTATAAGCCAATGCAGCGGCAAGCACATTTTAATGAAGGGTCTGTGTATTTATTTGGACAGTGGGTAAAGCAAACATCCTACTGAATGTTCTTTCTATGCTTCCTTGTCCCCAACAACCTCTCAGCAATCAGGAGTTTTTGGCACAATTCTGTGTTCATTTCTTCCACTAATGTTCTCTTCCCCAGTGGACCACTGAACAAAAATAGCAATCAGCTGCTTTATAGCTAGGCAGCAATTTTTCTAGTGGCAGTGGCAATGATATGCTGAATTTGGGCTGGCTACAAGCTGTCTGTGAGTGTGGGTGTGTCTGTCTGTTTGTTTGCTTGCTTGCTTCTCTGTCTGAGAGATGATAACATCTTTATTGGACATCACTAACTGGAGCACCAGAGTACTTCCCAGCTCTGTAGGAGCTAAGGCCTATTTATAATCAAGGTGCTCTACCTTTATGTTTTCCAGTTCCATGCGAAGTCGGTTGTTATTCAAAAGCAGCTCTTTGTTTCGACCCTCACACTGCTTCAGCTCTGTTTCCAGTTCTGCTTCATAGTCTCGACTCATCTGCTGAAACTCCTGCAGCTCCTCTTGAGACTCTTCTGCCCTGATGACAAAAAAATGTTTCACAAGTCACAAATGTTTCCATGCTATATGACATGTATATAGCTAAAGTTTAAGCCTTATATTGTTACCTTTGCTGATGTCTCTCTGCCTGCTCCTTCCAGAAGCCCAGCTCCTCTTCTAGGGATGCAAACTTGTGTGTTGTTGGCTCCACCATGTCTGCTCTGAGTCAGGATGATGGGGATGGGATACTTAACTACAAAATAAATCATATTCGAGCCTTTACTGCTCTTCTCATCTGCCATAAGACCACGTACATCCTTATAATTCAACAACACCAAACTGTTGTCGTTGGCGAATGCTAACTAGATTAGCTAAAATAAGTCACCGCCACCATGCATTTTGTCACGGAATACGAAGGCTGAGACAAGTAATGACTACGTAAATATGGTTTGTGTTTATTTCTACTGAGTAATAAAATATGAAAACGGGAAGTGAAAGCGCTGCTACCTTTTAAAGCTAATAGCGGCGTTGTACACTGCACATACCTGGGCTAAGTTTTTCAGCTAAGCTAATGTAGCTAGCTAAGCGTCTTAGCCAGAATGTGTTATCCCTAAACAATGATAAACAGAAACAAAGCAGACTCACCTGAATACAAGGGAGCGATTAAAACATACTACTGCTAATGGAATGGATTTCGAGATAAGGATAAATTTTCCGGATTGAGCAACAATTTCTGTAACTTAAAACTAATCTCTTATTCCGTTGTATTGCAACGGTGCTTGACTCAACAACCAAATATAAACGAGGCTTCGATTCTCGGGTGCCATTGGACAACGCAGATGACGTAACACAAAGATTATCCAATCATATTATTCAAGGAACTTGTAGCTGCGGAAGGCGGAGCAGCCAAAACTACTGTCCTCTGCTGTTGTCTAATCGAGCTAAGAATTGATGTCTGAAGTTTTCATGCAAACTAGTGGAAGTAAAAGGTAATACTTGTTTTTGATTTCAGTTTTGTAAGGGTTTGTAATATTTCCTTCATCATCATCACTTACAGATATAGAGGAGCAAAATAGAAACACTACAATGCAATTCAAGTCAAAGTAAATCCTCAGTCTAACAGACTCAGATCAAGTCTCAACTAAAACTGAACTTTAGATACATCATATTTATTTAAAGACAGTTACTTGCATTACATTATATTGTACAGATGTTTCTAGTTTAGTGGTCACAATTATTTTTCCTGAATTCTGTATGTTTGACAAAGAGAGTGAAATTGAATTAAATCCCTTAGGATAACTTTCCTGTACTGGGTGCATATTTGGAAATGCTGATTGGATGAAAGTAATGGGGAACTATTGGAATGATGAGGGGAAAACACTGGAATGTCCTCTACATCAGGTATGAATGATTTTACTATGCATGTTTTTCATCTCATCCTACCCAGGACAAGTTTATGAAAAAGTTAGGAAAACATTAGTATGAGGATATTGTATATTAATGTTTAGTGTTTTATATATATATATATATAATATTAGTATCTAAAGGTTGGCAATGAAATGAAACACCTCATATTGATATAATTAAGAACAACATTCTTTAATTGTATAAGGGCCCATGACAACAAGGAGGACCATACCTCTGACAGTAACCGATAACTACATTTTATTCCCTGAAAGAATATTCATTCATCTTTTATGTAAAATGCTGAGCTGCCATCAGTTTGGACAACCCAGAGTCTTGTTTGACTTTCAACATGTACATACAGTAGTCTACTGTTGTTAAAATCACATTTACATACAAATAACCACATGCTTTACAGTCCAGACAAAGGTGCTCCAGCAGTACTAATAATACCTAACAATTCATGTTTATTTTAGGATTACTTTGGATGGAAAAGCATTCACCAATCTCTACACCTTATTCCTACACCTAGACTATAAATACATCTAAGCCCAGTGTTCAGAAACCTTTCTCATTTTAACACAACCTGGCAAATTAATGTACAGATTTCAGTCCAAGGAACATGGCTTCTATTATAAATAATGATTGCAAGGCATTTCAGAAACCTGAGAAAGGTAACATGTACAACAGAAAAATGAGACATAGGAATTTAATTTCAGGGTTATCACATATATTAAAAATAAGACTCAATTTCACCTAAAAAGTGAAATATCTGTTGGCCAAACTACACAATGTGTGAATGAGTATAGGCCACCTCTGTTTTTCTCTTTTTACACTGCTGTAGGTCAATACATGGGCAGCAATTAGGTTAAAAGTAAGTGCACAGGGTTTGCTCCCACTTCTTCTTCTCCATCACAGCAGGGTTTCACTTCATCAGGTCAGTTATTTATTAACAAGGCAGAGAGATCTGGAAGAAAATCAAACAAGTTTAAGTTGAAATCCACAGTATAGTCGATTGATTACACTGACGTCAGCATGTATTGTGCTGCTAATTTCACTTGAACAAAACAGAGTAAATGTGCTTCTTCACCTTATAGGAATCATTCTTCAGCCATATTCGTTTTTTTGTTGTCCTTGCGTTGGCACGTCTTCTTACTGTCTAAAACATCAGTCTTCACCTGACCCAGAGTTCGTAGCAGGCACATGGTGTCAAACCCCTCATCACCAGCCTCTTGCAATAACTCAAGCACCTGTGAATAAAACATTTCAACACCCTTTTACAAAAAAAAAAAAGCAACAGCAAACACAAGCGGCATATTTTAACCACCATGCTAGACCTACAGTATCAGCTCTGTGACCCACCTGCAGACACTTAAAAGATTTGAGTTCACTCAGGTTCTCCTGCAGGAACAGCAGATAGATACTGAGGTCGTTGTAGAAGGGCGTTACCACACCCAAAGCACCAAATCCTGGCAGCATCTCATAAGGCCGGAGGAAGTTGGAGCTCTGACGCGCTGGTCCAAGAGCAGAATACACCACCAGCGGGGCTAGAAGCACATACACCCCCAGGTTGATGTAACTGAGCAGCCTGAAGACACCCACTGCTACGAGCTTGCACTGGACCGCGGACGGCACCATGCTGTCGTTCTTCAGCACTCCTGTCCGCAGGTCACAGGGAAACTCATCGGTGAAGGAGGCCAGTTGGATGTAGTAGCCAAGGTAGAGGCAGGCCAGCAGGAGGATCAGCAGGGTCAGGCCCCGGCAAGCCAGGTACTTGACCACAAGGGAGTGAGAGAAGCGCTTGGTCTTCAGATACTGCTCCACTAAAGGGTATTTGAAGCAGCCCTCAGTCAGGTCCAAAGCACTGTTGCAGAATTAAGGCAGATGGGCATTTAGCACAAAATAAAGTTCAGTTCTTTTGAAATGTACACCACACCATCTCCATAAAACAAGAGAAACACCTGACTCTGAATAAGAATAAGACAATTTTAAGCCCCTTCGTGAAGATTTTTGGTAATTATAGCATCTTTCAAAATATTCTGATGGACTATGGTTTTGTAGAAATTTGAGATATTCCTGGTGCTGCAGCACCAGTCTTGTAAAGGGCAGTACAGTAAGCATTGCTCTCTGTCACTGTATCCTCTTTCACACTACCACTGGGTGGCACCAAAGAGAGAAAATGTCCACTCTATGGACCATTTTAACATCATTCAGCTAATTGTTTGGTTTTTACAGCTTGCAACAGTTACTTCACTGTTTTGGTTCAGTCTCACCACTCTCATCAGGGGGGGAAAAAAAACTCAGAAACACATGACGAACAGCATGGACTACAATACTTTTTTACATGTAGTGTACTATATGTAAACTGTAGACCATCATCTTCAACATGTCGACAAATCACTCACAGGAAGCATTAAAAACACTTTAAATTAAAGTAATTGCTTTTAAAATAAATTGATGTTATTGTCACACAATCACATGTCTAAGAGGGAAACGGTAAAATTGGTGGCAGGTGATTAAATGGTGTTTACCTCTGAGTGTCCTCGGGTGCATCCTTGCAATCTATGGATGCCAGATTTTTTGCCAGTCTGATGGCACGATTATAAAAGCGGTCTAGCTCCTCCATGATGAAGTTGAGGTCAGAGGATAGGTGCGGAGCTGCAGTGAAACGCCAGAACAGGGCCGGGATGTACATGAGGATGGCCAGTAAGAGCAGGATATATGGAAAGAACTGAGTCAATCACAGAAAGGGGGGTGGGGGTGGGGGTGGTACAGAACAGAAGAACAACAAGTCAGATTAAGAGGACTAAGTCAAACTTTGATTTCTGGAAACTGTTCTGGATACTTCTAAGTCTTAACAGTATGAAGTCATTCCACATGCAAATGATCAAACTCATCAAACTCATCATTCTCCCTGGCAGTTGCTGAGGTGACGTCGGTACCTTGTGCAGCCATAGTGGGGAACTGTCAGCTTGTTGCTGCACTGCAGCCCAGCAAAATGAGTCCACGTATGCGGCCTGTCTCCAGGAGAAGTTAGTGGGAGCAAAGCAGCTGATCTGGGTACCTGGAGGATGGAAGTGAAGAATCAGTCACAGCTGACTGGTATGACTGCATTTTGGTAAGTCAGCACAAAGAAACAAACACTGCAACAATTGTCATTGACCCTCTTCTGCACTCAGGGCCTAATTTGATGTTTTCAGCGTACTTTGTGTCAGTAATTATGCCATGCCCTATTATGGTGGGGGGTACAATAGGAAATTCAGTCAGGAATGTACAATTCACAAATGACCCAGATAGTCAACAGACAGTGATATTTTGGCAGCACGAAGCTGTCATATATAAGAACGTGTGACAGATTGATGGTTTAAACAAACACAAAGCACATCCTCACAGCAGAAATTCAGTTTTCTGGGTGTTTTCCATTTATGACATATAGTCCACCAACTATCAGTTATATCAACTATAGTATCAGTCACAGTAATATCAGTTTTATTAAATATCATATAATAATAATAATAATAATAATAGTAATAAATATATTAATATATTTGGTTTGAGCACAAGTGAAACATTCAGTTTGCCATTATACTGAGAAAAGCATCAAATTACACACTTGGGAAGATTTTTGCTTCAAAATTTACTTAAATTATTAACTCATTATGCAAATAATTGCTGATTAATTTCAATCAACTAATCAACTAATTTCATCAGCTAATCGTTGCAGCTCTAATACTTGCCGTCAACACTCAGACTTCAGTTTGCTTAACTTATAATATAAATGTAATGTAATATACGGGATGTGGAAAATGATCTGCTGAATTGCTTTACAAGTATTTTCATACATTATTTTGATATGGCTAATTATTTAATTATCTAATTTATCGTGTCTTGCTGCCACACTTCAGTCTGATGTCTCTGGTGTTTTGTATAATGTATGAAATCAAGCAACATCCTCTTTTGTGCCATAGGCCTTTTTCACTGAAAACATCTGGATATGTCGCAGTAGGAAAAGCACAGGTGTAAAGAATTAAATTAATGACGGCTGAATTCCATTTAGCTGCTTAGGTTTCATGTCTCATGGTCAAACTGTCATCACTTACTGGGACACTTGAATGGAGACATAGCTAATGTTATTAATAACACATGTGCTTTAGCCACAATGACAAGTCGAAATGTCTGCTGTGAGGAAAGCCGATCCACAGACCTTCCTCTTACTCTCAGTATCTCTCTATTAGTGGTTGATGTAATGTATTTCATAGGGAAAATCAATGTGGGATTATGGCCATAATGTCTCTCTTATAATGTCTTGGAAGCACAATAAAAGATCTCTCTCGCTATCCTGTCTTAGTATGTCTAGCAAGGCGTCACCAGTAGCAGATAATGAAAACAACAACAGACTGTGGGTGTTGTGGCCTATGAAGATTATGTAGATTTGTTGAACTGCTAGTGGAGCTGAGTATATCACCTTCTGTTTAATTGTGTAACACTAGTCCATATGGCACCAGCTTATCTATAGATAAGGTCGCGATTACATGTAGAAGAGTGTGTCAGTATGTGAAGCTGCCCAAAGTTCCCATCATCATTATCAGCAGCTCCAGCAACAGCTGTGTGTGGGTGACTGTGTGTCTGGACGTGAGAAAAGCAGAAGGGTGGAGAATGAAACCACACCTTCTCCAGCATCCACACCTCTTTCTGTGTCTGGACATTTACTGAATCCCGTACATATACATATCACCGTGCCTCATCCATCCACCACAGCATGTAAGAGTGGTTTTCATTGAAACAAATGTACTATAGCACTTATTGTGTAGCCGAGGGAGAGACAAAGAAGTTCCTCCAGGATCTATGTTGCCTCTGTTTTTATTCCACATGGTGGAATTCAAAGGATTATCAGCTAAGATGATGAAGGCTACCTCTCAGAGGATGCTCACAATTAGTAACAACTCACCTACTGACACCTCTTGAGCGAAAGCGAGCGAGATGAGAAACAAAGGCAGCCCCACCGCTAGAAATGTGACTATTTTGTCCACCGCCAGCTCCAGACGCAGCCCTTTGTACTTCGCCTCCGTGGGGTCCTTCAACAAAAAATCGGAAAAAACGTACTCCGTGGCTACGTGGGCAATCGCCATGACGGACGGGAACAAAAAGCCGGTGTTGTGTAGTAATTGATGGAAAAGTCAGTTTCTTTTCAATAAACCAAAAGCGAACTGCGTCTGAGGTTGAAACTAGTGAAAGAGTCCCCGCTGTGGAGAAATGTACATAATGTATAAAAACACGGAGCCGTTATTGTTTACCCATCTCCATTCACTACTGGGACTGATGGTTGAACCTGCTGTCCCGTAACTGTACCCCAGACCTCACGGACAGCAGGGAGGAGCGGGCTGCCTGCCAGCCGCCAGGGGGCGCCGCTGAGCCGTTAAGCGCATCTAAAGCCACAAAGTGTACACAAGTCAATTCATTTTTATTTATTTCAAGTAGGTTGAGTTTCTAATTAAATTCGTTTTAAAATTGACTTAGCTGGTTCTGATCTTTCACTTTTTATCATCATTTCAATCAGTAGTGCAGGAAGTATCCAGGTGTTCAATAAAAGTTTCAATAACCACCCAATAAAATTTCTGTGATCCTTTTGGACTATTATATCATTACATTATAGAACTGGGTCATTTCTGATGCATTTGGTCGAGGCAGAGTTCATTTTGATGATTTTAAATACTGTTGCATGGTTTAATCTGCAACAAATAATTGTGTTATAAAGTTATCATACCGTATATGTTAATGCTTGTTTTGTATGAAAATCTGAAAAGAATCTAGTAACTAGCTGTAAAATGCAGTGGGAAAAGAGTACATTATTTCACTGTGTTATATTGTGGAGTAGTACATAGAAGATTAGTATGCTTTTAGTTAGTAATTAGTATTACTTTTAAGAAATTGTAAAATATGTCCAGCTCAGAGAAAACCTCAAATACCGGGGTATTTTATCCAATGGTGAATGATCATCTAAACAAATGTAGAAGATGATGAACTGCTACAGAAAAAAAATCTCATTGAGTAGAGTTACTACACGTTGTCATTTTAACCTGGAAAGGTGCGTCCATCTGAAAACAATTCACATCATGGAAAAGGTCCAATGATCATTTCTTGGGACACATATCTAGAGGTTAAATAAACATATTGTCATAGATATATTATTGATCAAATGCAAAATTATAAACTGCAAATTCAATGTACCAAATGTATGCACTCAAAATGATTATTACAAACTTTAAATTGATCAAATAGATGTTTTTTAGTATATTGCAGCTCTAAATAAAAAAAATACATCTTTTTGTAAATAACAGATTATTCAGCATGCAGGTCCCGTTTATCTTTCAATAGATGTAACAATAACATTTGCGACAACCGTGCTCGCTTTCTGGCAGACTTATGTTACAAAAAGGTGCAGGTTTCCAGGGAGACAGACAGAGGGGAACGGAACAGTCCTTTGAGGAAGATGTGAAAGACGAGACCTTCTCAGGTATCTAAATAACAGCTCAGGAAATTTTGTCCGCTATTACCGAAAAGTTTTTTGTTACCTAAAGACAATGAACGGCAGCATGTAGGGGCAGCTATGTGTCTGCTAAACAAGCTATGTAACGTTAATGGTTCCTGTTGTTAGCTTAAATGTAACGCTAGCTCCAGCCAAACAGTTGACGTTAAATTGGCTAATTTCAGTTGTAGCATAAAGCTAGTTGAATAAGCGAGTATTCCGCCATAAACAATGGTTCATACACGTAGAGAGACGACGGTAAGCTAGCTGCTTGTTGGTTCGCTTTAGTAAAACATAACTGCGGCGTTTGTTAGCCTCACATGAACAGTCCAGACTTGCCAAGTTTGTAAACGTTATGTACACAGGTTTGTCCCCTTTATTGATTTTTTTTCACGAAGCTGTGTTGAATTAAACGCATTTTCACGACCAGACCGTTGCTGTAATAGATGAGTCAGTAAGGACTTTAAACATGTGTTTCACTTCATTGTGAACTAATGACCTCGCCAACGGTTAACTTTCGTTTCATCTGACTAGGAAAGAATGAGAGAGAAGAGAGATGAAAGTATGGTGAAAGATCTCTCTGGGTTGTATGATGGAAGGACTGGGAAAGGAGAGATCCATATGCAGCGCTAGTCCCTTCCCATGGCTCAGTCACCCCAAAACAGAGGCCTCAACCCTGCTATGGAAACTCAAAGACTGCTTCTCCACCACTGAGACAACCACCCCTCATCATACAGATAAAGAAGTAGGTAATTACAGTGGCAAGAAAAAGTATGTGAACCCTTTGGAATAACCTGTTTTTTTGCATTGATTGGTTATAAGATGTGAACCGATTTTCATCTAAGTAACAGGTGTAGACAAACGGTGTCTAAGCTAATATCACACAGACAACTTTGATATTTTGTCTCTTTTTTTGAACACACCCATTAATTATTCACCGTGTTGGTGGAAAAAGTAGGTCAACTCTTGGATTTAATAACTTGTCAAACTTCCTTTGGCACCAATAACCTCAAGCAACCACTTACGATAGCTGCTAGTCAGACGTGCACAAGGAACTTTGGACCATTTATCCATATAGAGCTGCTTCAGCTCAGCTATATTCAGGGATGTCTGGTATGAGCATGTCTTTTCAGGTCAGCATCTCTGTTGGATTAAGCGCCTGGCTCTGACTGGGCCACCCCAAAAGGTGAAGTCATTCTATAGTAGGTTTACTTTGATGTTTAGGGTCATTGTCCTGATGTATCACCCAACTTCTATGGAGCTTAAGCAAACCTTGACATTATCCTGTAAGATACCTCGATAAACTTGGAAGTTAATTTTTCCCTTGATGAAGGTGAGATGTCAAGGCCCAGAGGAAGAAAAGCAGCCCCAAATTATGATGTCCCCCTTACCTAGCTTCACTTCTGGGATGATGTTTTCATATTCATACGGCCCTTTTACACATTTTACATAGTGCTACATGTTCTTGTCAAACAATTAAGCCTTAGTTTTTTCAGTTCATGAAGGAACAATGTTGAGAGATGATAAACAGCTCCTATGATTACTTTAAGCCTTTAGCTGTTACTCTGAGGTTCTTTCTTATCTTAAGCATTCTGTGTTGGGCCTTTGGAGTCATCTCAGCTGTACGTCCACTTCTAGAGAGAGTAGCCACAGTACTAAATCATCTCCATTTTATAGACAGTTTGTCTGACTGTGGACTGATGAATATCTAAACTCTTTGAGATGACTTTGAAACACTTTCAGCTTTATGCAAATCAACTATTCTTGATCTAAAGTCTTGAGATTATTCTTTTGCAAGGCATGCTTCACGTCAGCAGACGTTTCTCGTGAATGCTTGAGTATTTTTTTATGTTTTAAGACAAATTAGCTCTAACCCACATCTTCAAACTCTTGACTCCAGTTAGCTTTTGTTATTGCCATTAGCTGTGGGGTTCACATACTTTTTCCAGCCTACACTGTGAATGTTTGATGATTTCAGTATGAACAAGAACAATGCAATGATTTGTATTTTATTAGTTAAAATAGATTGATTGTTCATAATTATAATTTAGATCAAGATCTGACCATATTGGAGGACAAATTGTTTACATAAATGGAGGTAGTTTGAAAGGGTTCACTTACTTTTTCTTCCCAATATATCTGTATGCAGTCCAAATAACTTAAAGCATAGACTGTACACAGACATGTAGTCAGATGCGTGATGGTTCAGACAGCTCTTGTTCTTAGATTATTCTCCTTTTCTGATTTTTAAATGTTTTTACATTACAGAATAAAGGAAACTGTATTTGCAATAAACAATTATCTGTGTAAATGCATCATCTTTTTAAACTCTTCTCATGGGGAATTTCCATGTAGTTGAACAACTGTGATCAGAGCTTGCTGTGCAGACATAACAATAACAGTTTACTGTGTGACAGAACAGCAAAGTAAAAGGTGTTTCCTTGTATTGATATGGGTTTGAGGTTTGCACCTCTTTGCCTAACCAGTTCACTGTGACCACATCTACTTCTATTACATCTTTCTTGCAAAATTTATAACTTACCTGGTGCCAAAGCACAAAAAATGTCCATATTTTGGTGGATCAGAAAACACTGAGATTGTCTGTTAGGTAAAAGGAATTTAAAAAGTAAACTCTGAACCTCAGCAACTTGTACATAGGAGCTACAAAATGACTAAAAGCTGAACACTGAGAATTTCAATAATGGTGCCTTCTCTCTGGTCACCTGTGTAAGGATGGCATGTTCAGCCAATTGATAGTGATGACACAGCTCTGTTGAGGGTTGGAGAGCATTGGAATTTGGTCCTGCCCCTTGCATGACCACACTGGTGGGCAGGGCAGTTATCCCCTACTGTGAGGGTGCTGTATATTTTATCTTATTTCACATAAACTTGTTTCGACACCAACCAAAATAATCCACAGAATTTATGAGAGGTCATGTCCTTTTTTTATTTTCCAGAAAAATTACATGGAGAGCAGAAAGCCTGTGCTGGAATTGAAAGATGTCCCTCCTCCTCCTCCTCCTCCACCACACCATACGTCCTCCTCCCAACCATCCCAGCCCTTTTCTCTGGCCCCTCTCCCTTTGCCTCATCCCCGCTTACCTCCTCCACCTCAGCTTACACAAGGCTCCCACCAACAACAGCCACCACATCAGCAACTAGAGGGGGCAACCCCTAAAGTAAGCATTTGCACTCATTGTGACTACTGCAGCACAGACGGCTATGGCTTATTGGGTGGTGGAGGTGTTGTTGGTAGCAGTAGCAGCATTGCTGGTGTTGTGTCACTCTATATTGCCCCAGGCTCTGTGGGAGCACCCATCAGCAACAGCGGTATTAGCAGGTCTGGGCCTTGCTCTGTAACCTCATCTGTTCATCAGTATAAAAATAACTTGAGCTGTGGAAGAGAAGGTGAAACTCTTGATCCTTTGCTCAGTCTTGGCTACAAACCTCAACTGCCCTCTTCTGTTGCTACCTCTCAGCCTGTTTCATCACACCCCTACCTCCCCTGCTGCTCAGGACTTCTCCACACCTACCCAGCTGCACCTCTTCCATGCAGTCAACCCAGCTTTTTTCCCTCCTCAGCTCCTTTAGCTTCCTCTCTCCCCTCTGTTTCCACTCTACCTGTTTCGTTGCATGGCTCTTGCCTGGCCTCTTCTGGCTACTACACCTGTGGTGTGGACTGCAGCCCATCAGCCAGAAGATCCCAGAGAAGCACACTCGGTGACCACCCAACCTCCACCACCATCACTACTACAACCACCTCAGCACACTTCTGCTCTAATCCTATGCACCTTAATGTAGAACGCACGGTTTGTGTGAAGGGGGCGCACTACTGCCAAGAGTGCTTTTTGAAGGTTGGTAGAGTTCTCTTTGTGCCCTGTGGCTTATTATTTAGGTAACTGTTACATGCATGGATGACCCCAGTCAAGTAAACCCAGACTGGGGTTTTGTATTTGTGTTCTTACAAAAAACATTTGCATATTATTAGTTGATGTCAGTGTTATTTCTGATTTCCCTGACAGTTGTATTCATATGTGACTATTTGCAGCCAATGAATGGTCTGGCATCAGAGTCAGACAAGATATGGCCCAATGTTCCTGCTCCCCAGACTGCTCCTATCCCTATCCCGATTTGCAATGGCTGTGGCACCTCCTCTGATAGCATGATGCTCATGCCATCAACCAGCCTTGGCAAGATTGGCCAGAAGTATGGTTAGTGGGCTCTACAATACAATTTTGAATCATTGCTTATATGGTTGGACTGTTTGAAACAGCAGGCTCTATGGAATTAGTGTGATTTGAATATGAAATGTTCTTCCATCCAAATGAACTGCAACAACAATGACATAATTAATTCATTTGAATCTGTTATGTTACCTTTTTTTAAAAATAAAAAAAAAACTGTTTTAGAATGCTTGTTTACTGTGTGTCAGGTTCACCAGAGAATAGTGGTCCTGAGAACATCCCTCCAGTTGGTGTCTTCTGGGACATTGAGAACTGCAGTGTTCCCAGTGGACGCTCTGCTGGAGCTGTGGTCCAGCGTATTCGCAGCCGTTTCTTCCAGGGTCATCGGGAGGCAGAATTCATTTGTGTCTGTGACATCAGCAAGGAGAGTAAAGCTGTCATCCAGGAGCTTAACAACTGCCAGGTACCAAAAATGTATTATTATTATCATTAAAAAAAACTAATATTGGTGAAACATTTTCATGGTTGCACTAATACAAATGAGTGTCATTAACACCCTGATTGGAGAGTTCCCTACCACTGAGCTACAGTTTTATGTTAGGCACAGATGGAGTACTAGGGTCAAAACAGGAGTACATTTTCCATTTAAGATGATTGTTGAATAATAGACTTAACTGACCTGAGGCATTTTCATACTCTTCCATATTATTCCATTTCATTTTGCACCAAATTTGATGCTGCATGTTAAAGCTTTCAGAAAAATACAATGAAATTACCACTTACTACTTAACACTGTCACTAAAGTTACATGTTCAAGTTAAGCTCATAAAATTATGTTGCACGTTAATGTTAATTATCACCAAAAAAGCATACTTTTACATAACATAATTTTGACTTTTCAGGTTACTGTTGCACATATCAACGCCACAGCCAAGAATGCTGCGGATGACAAACTTCGCCAGAGCCTGCGACGCTTCGCTGAGACCCACACTGCCCCTGCAACTGTTGTACTAGTGTCCTGTGAGTTCAGCTCAGATTCACATTAATCGGCTGCAGTCTTGCTACCACAGAGGACTTTGCCTTAACAAGTGTCATCTTTTCTTTGTAACAGCTGATGTGAACTTTGCAAGTGAGTTGAGTGACCTGCGTCATCGCCATGGTTTCCAGGTAATCCTGGTGCATGGCAACCATACATCTTCAGCCCTTCTGCAGCACGCCCATCGCCACGTGGCCTTTCAGGAGATCACCGCTGATTTGCCACCACGAATGCTTGTCAAAGCACAGGTAGGCCTCAAAAATGCTTCTGTCAGACTTAAAAATACTTTTTGATCATAATCTGTATTAAATAAGGTAAGTTCATGCTGGCAAAAGTAATCGAGCAGAATCTCATTTTAGGGTGGTTCAAGAGGGCAGAGAGTGAGGCACTTGGAATGTGAATTTGATTATGTTGAATTTTCTTTTAGGGGTCATTACCATTTTTCCTAATCTATAGCACTCTCAGCCATTCAGTCAGGAAGACTACTGCTTTTTTTTTTTTTTTTAATAAAAGTCTAAATACAAACCAGACAGGCGCGCTGTCTCTTCCTCCCCTCCTTCAGCCCAGTTTCAACCTCCTCTATGTGCACAACCTCCCTGTCAACTGTGACAAGAGCCTGCGGAACGCTGTGAAGCTCAGGCTCCGCCGCCTGTCTGACAACTGTGGTGGCAAGGTGCTGGGCATGTCCCAGGGCACAGCAGTCCTCCGCTTTGGCAGCCCTGAGGCAGCTGCGCGTGCCCGCAAGCGAATGGAAAATGAGGATGTGTATGGCCGCCGAATCAGCCTCTCCTTCTCCCCACGGCCCAGAGACGATGCAAGTCTTGAGCCTGAGATTCAATCTCAGCCCCATCACTTGCTTCAGGCTCTGCCCCAACCCTATCAAACCCAGGATTCAGTGTTCGCCCCTCCCCCATCTATATCCTCCTTCTCTTTTCTGCCCCTGGAGAAGCCCAGGTCACCCAGGAGGCCACGGCGAGCAACCCGCCCGTGCCACACCCCTGGCCCAGTGCCTGAAAGGCCCTACAGCCCCAGGAGGGGGTGCAGTGGGCCTCCCGGTGGTGCTCCAGCCAAGCCCCGTCAGGTCAGCACTCTCATCAGTGCCTGCTTCCCCTTAACCTCCATTGCCCTCTATCCTTGTGTGGGCTGCTTTGTAAATCGCAGTAGCTTTTCCCCTCCCCAGTGTCCTTCTGATTGCTGCTTTGACACTAACGGCTTGTAGCTGCTTGCTTCATTTGTCCGCCTTTGCTAGCATGTAGCATGTATGTTGTTGGCAGTGCTTCATGTGTCCCGTTGTCCTGCATGTTCATTGGTCATTCATCATACTAACGCATGAATTAGCCCTTAGCTTTTATGCCTTTTTCTGACTGTGTTTTGTCCAGTATATCAGTGCTGATGTACTGCTGCATGTGAGTAGCCAGTTTCAATGTTCTGTCCAAAGTTTGCTCCATGCCACTATGTATCTGTGGCTGATCTTGTTCCGTGCAGTTATTCATTATGAAAAACTGACCTGCTGGCTGGAATGACTTGGCTTTTTGTCGCTTGATTGTAATCTGACAGACCAGTGCGACAGACTGGAGAAAATGACCCATAAATGGATTACTGTAAAGTTAGACTAAAGTCTACAGTAAAGAGAAAATTCAATTTGAAGTTTGTCCAATATCATTTGGCACTTAAATCGAAGGAAGAGATGAAAACACTAGGAATATTAAAGTAACTTACAGATTTCTGTACAGATAGAGGTCCATATGACTAATAACACAAACGGTGCACAATCAGAACTGCAGTAACATTTCTGTTATAGACCTGGTTCATGATTTTCAAACACATTTATAGGCACACTCTCATGGCTGTGTGCTTGCTGCCTGAAGTACAGTACTTGTTAGCTACAGCATGATGACAAGGTTTCTGAAGCTGTCACAATGGCAATCCTGTTGGCTGTCAGCTTGGCCTTGAGCCTCGCAGCATTCTTGTCATAGTCCTGTTTAATCAGAGCAGAGCACATTGTGTCTAATACAGTACATTCAAGTTCAGCAAATTCTGTAAGTAAAGTACTCGCAAGTAATACCTTCGACAGAACTAAGATTTACAAAATGAATAACAATCAGCTGGTGTTTGTTTAAATGTGCACCCATAGTTAAACCATAGAACATCATATTGTGCTTTTCTATAACTATTTCTATTGAGCTTGTTTTCATATGCACTAACAATTTTAACTAATCTCTTCACCATCCCACATACACATGCATTTACACACACATCAGCAGAATCCAACCAGTCAATGTTTCTCAATATTTGCCATCTGTCTGATCTAGGAGCTGGGTAGTTTCGAGGGCAAGTCCAGAATGGGCTTCCACCAACTGGATAAAGGGCGTGCTGCTTCCTCTTCCCCCCACAGTAATGGTGAGACCGGGGCCATGGATCAGCTGTCCAAACCTGGCCTCACTGGAGAATCCATGTACAGGCGGAGGTACACGCAGGGGAAGGGGACTTTATTCTGAGGCTACATCCACACTTATACTTTTTGGTTTTAAAACAAATGATCTCCATCCAACTGTTTTGGCTCCATATTACAAATTATCTCCTTACTGACACACCTGAACACGCATATCACATGACTATTGACATACACTGGGCATGCGCATGCCAGTGTAAACAGAAAGCAGATTGTCTATTCTGCAGTTGGTTAATTGCAGAATGCAATGTTATGAACAAGGAGCAGCAAAGGAAGTTGTAGGGTTAAAATGCAGAATTTAATTGCACAACAGAAAGACAACAAGATCAGTAATGCTTGTATTTTGTTATCCATGTTGCTGTCACCACTGGTAGTTGAGGCTGATTAGACCCAATCAGGGAGCAAACATGGGTGTCTATGTCATCGTTTCCTAAGGTCTCTCCCCCCCCCCCGCCGCCCAATCCATCCACACTACAATGCAACCCTTGAGTTTTCAAACCAAAACAGGGCCAGCATTTCCAAAAGTCTCTGTATTAGGGGCTCGAAAACTCTGGAGTAGTTTGGACGGCACACGTTAACTTAGCTAAAGTGATGCGTTTTGAAAACCAAAACGTATTAATGTGGATGTAGCCTGAGATGAATGGGATCTTATAACAAGTTTAAAAAACTCCTTTTGATAATTGGCTTCATACACTTTTTTCATGACCATACTGACCAGCAACAGTGCAACAAAGCATTTGGAAGCACTGCACATTACTGCCCTTATGTGTCCTTTTCATTTTTTTTCATCTTTCCATGTAGAAGAGAGGGCTCCAATCCTCGCAGCTTGACTGAATCCCCTGTAGAACAAGGTGACAGGAGCTCAGGGGAATTCCAGATTAGCACACCCTCAGCCTTCAGCAAGCTGAACCTGCATAGGAGCTTCAGTCCTCTTGTCCTCTCCCAGGGCTCCTGGTCCTCCAGGTCGCATATTCTGTTTAATTCATTCATGTTTGTTGGCTTAGAGCATATAAAGCCTCATAATATTAAATGTACAGATCTTCCTGATATTAGATGCAATATTCTCCTTCTCCAACAATAGGAGTGTGTCCCCCTGCCTGTCCAGCCGCTCCTCACCTGTTCTTGCTGCCCCTCGCAGCCCCTGTCCTGAAGGTCCACCTGAGCCGTTCTCAGAGGGGACCGAGGTCCAGGTGGGCAACCTGGACTATAGAATGTCGCGCAAGGATCTGCAGCAAACACTGCAGGACACCTTCTCTCGATACGGGCGGGTAAGCCCTGTTCCAGTGAAGTTATGCCTTTATCTTCTTTGACAAAATGCTGAGTCTAAAAGAACAAAGTCTCTCAGTAATGTTTCCTTTTTAAAATAATTGTGTCAGATATTCTGTTTGAAATCAGATTAACTGCTGTCTCAAAACATTTCCCTGGTATTGTTTTGTCTAGGTGAAAGCTGTGGAGCTTAGCCCCCACACTGACTATCAGCTGAAGGCCACAGTTCAGATGTTGTCCCTACAGCACGCTATCAGCGCTGTCAGTGGCCTGCACCGTTACAAGATTGGGAGCAAGCGCATTCAGGTGTCTCTGGTCACTGGTGGCAGCAGCAAATCTCTTGTCATGCTCAGGTACAGTTTGTGTTGAGTTACACTGGTGGCTTGGTTAATATGATGGTCACAGCTTGCTTTGATTCTCTGACATGAAGACATTTTCAGATTTATTAATACATTTTCTCTTCGGCTGGTTTGGATTTTGATGGTAAATTTCAGCTCTGTCATTATACAGCACAGAGATCATCAGCATTCTTCAGGATGCCCCTGCCAATTGTCTTCCCCTGTTCAAGTTCACAGAGATCTATGAGAAAAAGTAAGTAACTAACTGGTTGTCAACTTAAAGCCTTCCAACTTTTCTAATACACTTGGAGTATGGCAATTCCAAAATACAGTATGCATTACAAAGAAGTCTGTGCTGCCAAAGTATATGCTTTTTTATCCCCTCCCCAGGTATTGCCGTAAGCTGGTGGTTGGGGATCTTTACAGACTACCAGAGGTGGTGGCCGTGCGGGAACAGGGGGGCTCAAGGCTTGTGTGCCTTCTGCCCAGCAGCCAAATCCGCCAGAGTCCACTGGGATCTTCCCAGTCCCAGGAAGGCTCCTCTTCTGCTAGTGGTAGCCCCGTAGTGTTTGAGGAGCTGGAGTACCATGAACCTGTCTGCAGACAACACTATGCACAGCAGGACTTCAGGTACTCAAGTTCAAATCACCTACAAAATGCACGTGATAGGGTCAATGTTAGGCACCGTTAGCTAAACTATACAACTTCAATTGACTGTCAAACCTGTTTCCATCACTGATAGTTTGTCTTCTCTGTCTTTTTGTAGTGAGGCTGACTTTGACCCTGACTCCTATAAAATCCCATTTGTTGTGATGTCTCTGAGCACCTTAGCCTCTGAGGTCCACAGTCTGTTGCAGTCACATGAGGGAACCCTTCCACTACTCAGGTGACAACCAGCTCTTAAATCCATGCACAAGTTTTTTTTTTTTTTTCTTTCTTTTTTTATGTCAAACAACATGTTTACGCACAATATAAATACAATCAATAATGTATATTTTCCATTTAGTTTTCCAGACTGCTATGCAGCAAAATTCAGCCCACTGCAGCTGGGCAATGAGACATTGGAGGGTGGTGTTCCCCTGGAGCACCTCATTACCTGTGTCCCTAGTATCACAATAGTCACAGCTCAGAATGGCTTTAAAGTCATTAAGTGGATCCACAACAAACCACCAGCACCAAACCAAACTGGTAGGAACACTTACAAATTTCACAATTTTGTGTTAGGTTGTTGAAATTTTTGCTACATAGTTCAGTCTATCTATGATATACATATTACATATTTCACACATTTTATAAGGTTTTTCTTTTTTCTTTTTCTTTTTTTCTTTCTTTTTTTTGTTTTAAAATGTAGAGCCATGGATTCAGCGCTGCAAAAGTCCAGTGGGCAACCCTCAGCTCATTCAGTTCAGCCGAGAGATTATTGACCTGTTGAAGAGTCAGCCTTCTTGCATCATGCCCATCAGCAAGTTCATACCCTCATACCACCATCACTTTGCCAAACAGTGCCGTGTCTCTGACTATGGCTACTCCAAACTGTTGGAGCTGCTGGAGGCTGTGCCACACGTTCTGCAGGTAGTGAGAATAATGAGGATCATGCATGATTTATAATATTTTTTTTATTTTTTTTACCAGTCCTAATTGTACTTTTTTTATTTATTTTTTTTTATTTGTCATACTGCATTTTTTGATTTAAATATTCTTTACCTACAGATCTTGGGCATGGGTACCAAGCGTTTACTGACCCTGACACATCGTGCTCAAGTGAAGCGCTTCACCCAAGACCTGCTCAAACTGCTCAAATTCCAAGCCAGCAAACAAGTGGCCATCAAGGACTTCATGCAGGCGTACCATTGGTCAGTCAACATTGCTTGGAGCTGTAGATGATGCTTTCACATTGTCTTTGTGTTTTGTAGAGGTCTAAAAAGAGTTTGGATCATCACTGTCATGGTTGTGCATAATGTATTCTCTACCCTGTGTTTCAGGTGCTTCTCCAGAGACTGGAGGGTTATTGACTATGGCATATGTGACCTGATGGACCTCATGACTGAGATCCCTGAAACCACTATTACCATAACACACCACACCACGGACACGGTCATCTCTGTTCCCAAAAGAGGTTATTACAACAATTACAAAAATATAAAATGAAAATACATTTGTGTATTGTAAAATGTTATGAGGATAATCTAAGACGAAAACGTCAGCAGCATGAAGAAATCTAAACAAATGTTTTTTCCCTTATTTATTTGCCTTCAGAGCGTACCGTGGAGGAAATGGAGCGTACCAAGCAGTTTGCAAAGGAAGTGGTGGACCTGCTTCGTCACCAGCCTCACTGTCGAATGCCCTTCAGTAAGTTCATCCCCACCTATCACCATCACTTTGGTCGTCAGTGCAAGCTCAGCTACTATGGCTTCACCAAGCTTATGGAACTCTTTGAGGCGATCCCTGACGTACTGATGGTGAGTAAAATGTGTGTATTAGTATACAATATAATGTCCTGTGCTTCTTGACCTCTCAATATAAGAAAGTTTTGATGGCTCATTTTGTGTAGATGGGCAGTAAATAATCTAAGGCACAAGAGTATACTGAGGTGAGAGTATACAAGCAAATCTGGTGTGTAACAATGGCCCCACCATGTGGTGTAGCCAAGAGGAATGTGGCAATTCTCACTGGGCCAGATCATGCTGTTCTTACCTTTTTTTGTTCTTTGTCATATAAACTTTTTCTCCAGTTTAATATCTGCTCTGTGCTTAAAATTTACAAATTCCTCTTCAATTCCATCATTTCTGAAAGCAAATTTACATGTAATGTTCCCTACCTGTGTCAGGTGTTGGAGTGTGGTGAGGAGAAAGTGTTGACTCTGACAGAGGTGGAGCGTATCAAGGCCTTGGCGGCTCAGCTGGTCAAGCTGCTGCGGGCTCAGAAAAACTCCAGCCTTCCTGTCTGCCAGCTGCTCACAGAGTACAGCAAGACCTTTGGTTACGGTCTACGCCTGCAGGACTATGATGCCAGCTCCCTGCCAGCTCTGCTGACCAAACTCTGCCATGTTGTCAAGGTAAAGAACACCTTGAAGGATTTTAGTTTTTTATTTTGTTCGTTTTTTTTTAATTTTTTTATTTAGTTAGTTCATTTAATGGATAAAACATTAGAATTTATTTTTTTATTTAGAATTAATCCATTACTGTTTCTTAGTTTCACAAAATATCAAAAATCAAACTGAAATTATGTTTGCAAAGTCAATTTATATAAAACTGTAGTCATGCATACTTCATAAAGTCAATATTCTTTTTGATGCAACAAGAGTCGTTAAATTTTTGTTTCATTATAAATTACAGTCAGTTGACCATTTATTAGGTGCATTTTACTGAAACTACAATAAACCCTCCCTTCATGAAAGTGATGATGATGGTCGGCTTCTGTTGAGACCATTTTAGAGAGGTATTTCAACTGATAGTTATGAAGAATGAAGTCTGTGGTGCTGTTAAATTGTATTATACAAATTACAGTCTCCAGTATGATCAAGCAGTTGAATCAACACCAACTAGTCTCTCAGTTTACGTTGCACATTCAGCATCACTATTAGGCGTATTAATGCTGATTAATGTGTGTGGGAAAATCACAGAAATGTTCTCACTTAGTAAGACCAGTGTTCTCTACTATACAGTAGTTAAATACCAATAAACAAACACCGCTTTCTTTCCATTTTCAAGGTGGTGGATGGCTTGGAGGGACGGGAAGTACAGCTTATCAACAGGAAGTCTCTGCGCTCGCTGACATCCCAACTACTGGCTCTGCTCATGTCCCAGGAAGAGGAGCAGGTCACCAAGGGTCTGAAGGTGGAAGAGCTAAGCCATCATTACCTGACTGTCCACGGAGCCCCGCTCAACCCATGTGAATATGGGTTCCTCTCCCTCAGTGAGTTACTCAAGAGTCTGCCCTACCTTGTGGAGGTGAGTAAAGTTGTGTTTTTACCTTCGTCCTACAAACTCTTTTTAAGGAAGCTTTACATTCACAGTATTCTCAGTCTGTGACATTATTTCCACAGGCACAACTGACAGTGCTGTGGTTTTTCTTCTTTAACAGCTATACTATGAGGAGATTGATGAAGACTGTAAAACTGGCAACACTGCCACTGATCATGGTGAGGAGTGGGTGAGGCTGACCAGGCTTTACCAGTTTGCCCGTAACATACGTGCCCTGCTCCACACCTACCATTACAACCAGCTCTTTCTGACTGAGTTCCAGGGAGCTTACAAAAAATTCACAGGCTGCAGCCTTGAGCCACGTTCCTACGGATACGCCAGTACTGATGAGCTGCTCAGCGCCATCCCACAGGTGGGAATAATTTCAGTAGATACTTTGATCATAGTAATCTAGTTCTGAACATGTTCTTGGTGCCTGTCCACAGATAAGGACCTTTTTTAATGAGATAGTAGTGCTTGTAATCTTGTACAGTTCACATAGTTTCTCATTTCTGTAAATTTTGTCTCTGATTGTTTTGGGGCTTGTCATCATCAGGTGGTGTGGATCAAAGGACATGGTCACAAGAGGATTATCGTTTTGAAGAACGATATGAAAGGTAAAGTTGATGTGTCTCTTTCTCATTCCATTAGTTAAATTCAAGTCAAGGAAGTGATTTTCATGATATGGCTGTGTCTGTATGTGTGTTGAGTTTAGCAAGGACAAGCTCTTCAGTCCCCAACAGCCCCCAGCCAGAAGAGAATACAGAAAGCCCGAGAGGCAGCCCCGTTAGCAACACATCTGGAGCCCAGAGTCCAGGTAACGCAAGTCTTTATATAGACTAGTCAAGACTTGGTTTATTCACATAAGAAATGTAGTGAAGTAGTTGTGTAGTGTTATGGAAGTACAAGGGAACATTTTTATGTTGTGTTTGCCTGTACTGCCATCATTTGTTTCTGCAGTAAAAGCTGACATTTGTATTTATCTGTTGTACCTGTTCTTTTATGCTTCAACATCTAGAAAAGCAGATCTGCTGTCAGTAAATCTTTTTCAGTTAAAATATCAGTGAAATTGAGTCCAGATCTTTGTTTTACCTGCCAGGAGGCGATGAAGCTGCAGAGTCTGAGCTGCTGTGTCTGACGTCCCCAGTGGACCTGCTGTGTGGTCCTGTACCATCCTGCTTACCATCGCCTCAGCTTCACCCCGACCCCGTTCTCCTCCAGCAGGCGGACCTGATTCGCTTTGAGGAGAGAACGCCACCACCAACAGGTCAGTTTTACTGTTGTATATCAATTAATAGTAGTTGTTGCACTATTGCAGATTGAGTAGATTTTGTTTTTACCAGCAATCAGAGTCACTCTGACTATGATATTGATATTTTTTTTGTTGTTGTCTTGTATGTTTTTGTTTGAAGCCCGAACAGTAATCTCACAAAATTGTGAGCCCCCTCAGCCAGTCAGGCTGTCTGTGTATGTTGATGATGATCCAGATGGTGATTTTATTTAAAAAATAAATAAAATAAAAAAATTTTTGAAGATTTCCTTGTGCCTTGGCACAGATGTGTGTGTTAGTGGCATCTGGTTTTCAAAAAGGATGACAAGTAAAGAGCAAGAAATGATGCTGCAAGCTAGAACAAAAATACATTTTAATGAGTACATGACACATCTATCTATTTGCACCTTTCTTGTCTTTCATGAGGCGTAAGCTCAGTCTGTACTTGTGTGATTTCAGACGAGTGTGACGAACTTGAGGTGGCAGCTGCTGCAGTCACTGACAGCACATCTGATCCATCTGAGCAGCCTGGCAGCACAGAGAACTCTGCAGTCACCAAACTTCCAACCGCCCCCAACATGAAGACCCCCTTGTCTATGGACAGTCCCAGCAGAAGAGCTACACGCAGCAGAATCAAGCTAGCTGCCAACTTCTCATTCACAGCAGGCCTCTGATCCTCACACATACACATCCAGTCTCATGCACACAAAGCAATACTAGTTCACACATAGTGTAACTCTAAATGGAAGAGTTGACCGGCTACACTAAACACAGTACAGGAATTAACCCCAGAAGAGCATTGGTGTTGTCCCCTCTACATCCAGACAGGCTGTTGCATTCTTCTGCTTTCTTCTTTGTTGTTCATCCGCCATCTTTGTTACTCTTTGCTTATTTCAGTGTGTTCTTCCAGTGATGCTCACCAAGCTATGATTTTTCTTCTTGCAGATTTTCTGCAATTCTTTAATTTGCCAAATTCATCTACCATAACTGTTTGATTTCATCCCGACAGAAGTTAATTTACAATCCCACAAATGTGCATCTTCAGTTTAGAGTCACGTTGTGACGAAAGGCATGTTAGCTTACAGATAATTAATGACATTGAGTTAGTTGTCACTGTTTAGAGTATAAATTAACAATGGGAGAAATGCCAGGGATGAGGTTTTCTATATGGAATTCAAAAAAAATTTTAGCTACCCACATAAATAACTGAAGATTTGTTGATGTTTTGTTCATGAACCATATTGAGAAATTACTTCGCTGGATTCCCAAAAATAGAAGATTTCATTTATGACATTAACTCATTTTTGAACTAATTTCAAATTTTGGAGATTTTACTTTGTAGGTAACCATAGACATGTCAACCAAACTGGCTGATAAGCCCCTGACTGATTAATTCTTTTAGTCTTCTCTGTGGATTTCTGAAGAGGTCGCTTCTCTTTGAGGTATATTCTCATCTTTTGTCTCTGTTGTAAAGCAGCCTAAGGACAGTATTTTCAGTTCCTTTTATATAATGCAGAGTATTTTGTAGTCTGTGGAGGAGTTTGGCCTAAATGTGTGGTGTATTTGGTGGCAATTCAGTGATGGAACTGGAGAGAAACCACAGTGTTAACTGTTCAGATTATGTCTTCTTTAATAGAAGCTAACAGCCTTTGAACAGTTAAAGTTTGGATCGAAAGGTTTTGATGTTGCGACAAACACTGCTCTCAGGAATTTTTATTCTTGTAGTATTTTGACTTAATTTATAGCAAAGTTTTTGGCTTGTCTCTCCGAAGCCACTAATGAAGGCCTGAAAGAGAAAAGGTGGCTCTTTAAAACTCCAGCCAGGTGTGTGCTCAGGCAGCAGGAACTGACATATACTTTGATTGTTAGTCTTCAGCCAGCAGCCAGTGGTGTTTGTGTTCTCTTAGCTATATTTTGTCTGTTTGTGGTTTACACTGGAGTAGGTGGTGTGAAATGTGAATGGTGTGCATAAATGAGTTTATGCATGGTGTAAGCCCAGGAGGAGCAGACGGGAACAGATGATCGCAAGACATTCTTTAAGATCAGTCTTTTATTTCCACCATGTTTTAAGGATCTTAAGAGTTGGCGTCACTCTTGCAGTTGCCAGAGAAATGCGCAAGGTTTTTTTTTGAGTCAACCTTGTTGCTGGCAGGCACTGTATCAGTGGTGGTGTCCACACCGTCTGAGTTGATGAGTTCGAGGGGAGCAGTGAGCACTCCTGAGTTTTTGATTTTTAATGACAAGGCGAATGGTTGTGAGTTTTAGGGAGAAGAGATGGGACAGGAGGCGATCGGCGGTTTGTGGAGCAGCATGGCGGCTCTAAGTAGCCTCCTGAACAGTCTGACGTACACACAGAGGACCCTCTGCGGCTCTCTGGAATCTGCACGGCTTTTACAATGGCTTGTATTTGCCGCGGTGCCAAAGGAATTGCCATCGTACGCCCCCCCCCCCCATCCCTAACATCCCACGTAGAGAAGTTTTTACTTGCTGATGTGTGTTGGTTTTCTCCGTTTTCCTCAGTCTCAAGTGTTTACAAGGCTGCTGGCTGCTCAATTGCCACCAACTAATGTCGCTGTCCCTGAAGTTTAGCACAACCCAAGTGTGCCGCAGTTCAAAGAATGGGTAAAAGCCCATTTAATCAGTTTCTGTGCAGTATCATTGTTTAGCAGTGTTATACCATGAGTTTTCTTTGTCAGACTTGATTTTGACTCGGTGCCTTTTTAATGCTGGGACGTTCCACCTGCCAACGCATCAAAATGTCTGAAACACCAATCTAAATGTTTTTAAATAGGGCTGTTATGGCTCGCCTCTTCTACAATGTTTTACTGGCTGTCTGGAAACCTCTTTGATGTAGGAATGAGCAGTTCAGAATAATTATTTAGAATCGCTGATAGAAAATGCTCACAAGAAATGCCTAGATTTAAATTTTGTGGTAGGGATGCATTACTTTTTGTGTACGTGAGCAAACCGTAGCACTCCCCAGAGTACCGCAGTGACAACTAACTCGCATGTATATTTAACTTCCCTGGTTAAGCCTTCTCTCGACATTTGGTTACATCAGTGAGAAGCTATTGTACCTGTCAAAATATGCACTTCTGCATAGTTTTGGTTCATGAAATATATGTGAAATTATTTTTAGTGTTTGGAGCAAGGTTGAAAAAATATTTGTCTTGGCCTCTTTGTTTGTTCTGTATGTCACTCTGTCTTACTTATTCAGTTTTTGCATTGCATGACGCTTCTGCAGTCCTGCAATCTACTGTTAAAGAATAATTTCAAGGAACTTCCTTTAGTCCTCACTGCAGTGTCTTTAAATCTCCTGCCTTGTGATAATATTTTGTTTACGTGCTCAACAGTTGACTCACTGATGTCTCCCCCCCACACACACACACTGAGATTGTATTATTGCCTCACCACACCAGAAGTCGTTGTAACAGTCTAACATTGTTGAAGGGACCAAAAAGATTTCCGTTTAATAAATTTCACAAGCATCACGTCTGCCTCGTCTCTGTTTGTTTTTTTTTTGTTTTTTTGTTGTTTTTTTTTTTAAGGAATCACAGGAAACCCAGCATGTTCCTGAAAGATGCTCTTTATTTAAACATATATGTACAGGTAGTTTCAGCTTATTTTCTGCATATTTGTTCAATATTCAACATTAGGACCTTCGTAAATTTACTACTACTACAGAACGCTAAAGTTATCAGAAGGAAGGTAAAGTGACAGAGCAACACTTTGCTTGACATGAGTCACTAAAGTCCTAAATACACTCAAACATACACCATCTATTGTAGGCATTTGCAAGAAAGTTGCATTCATTTCCTGGTGTTTATCATAAAAACGCAAGACTAAATTCAGAGGATGCAAGTTGTTTGTTTGTCAGCAATATTTGCAATATCCATAATAACCATGAATGATGTCATACTACCACAGTCAGTATTTCCCGGTAGCTGATGGCTGAGATGATGTCACTATGGCCGGGGAGGTGTTGCATTTGGGGAATGAGCAAGTGGATCATTTGTTAAAAAGAAAAAAATCCATGTTATTATAAAATGGTGTAAGTGTTGGCATATACAGGGGTTTACCAAAAATAATGATGTTAGTTTAAAAAGTGGGACATATGGGGTTGTATGGCTGTTGGTTTTAGCCTTTATAGAGTGTAAAGTAAAAGTCTGGACAAACATTTCAGTGTAGTGCTACAAAATGATCTTAAGTTATAATTTTGTCCAAACCTATTTCCCTATACATTTTCTTAACACTATCATAATCCTACAGTTTGGTTTTGTGGCCCCTGTTTATCTTTGTCTTTGCAGTTTGTGCATTTTTAAGTAATATACATTTATTAATTGCAGATGCTTCAGCCTCTGTGAAGTTCAAGTCATTGTCTCATGACCTGAGGTTGCAGCAGTGTTTGCAGCGGTACGTCAGTTTCGTCAGCATCGAGTCTCTTCTTGAAGTGTGTCTGATAATGGTTAAGATTTTAGTGACTAGACATTTTTAATCCGCCAAGAAGCCGCTCAGAGAATTATTCTGCTGCTCAAAAATATTCCTCAGCTCCACTGCAAAAGCATCCACTGGTTGTCACTGTCCTCTACCATTTCCAACCCAGTTTACATTGTTCACTCAATGTGCAGCCCTGTTGTTTGTCTGAACCATGTGTTCCTCCCACTTAGTAACAATGATAAATATGTAGAGTTGCAGGTCTGGAAATATCCATTACCAAACGTGATGAGGTGAAAGCAGATGTTTTTTTTTTTGTTTCCTGTCACACAGAGAAACCCAGTATTCACAGTTCACTATGTGGACCTTGTGCTTGTAGTTCTCTGCCGACATGTACTGTGTATCAGACACATCGTCATAAACCACATCGCCATCTTGAAAAGGAATGTTGCATAATGAAATCTGTTTCTCGATTAACACACTTATATATTAGATTTATTTTTATCTACAATACCCATGTTTCTCCCTCATCATTTTTCATTTCTGTTGTCTTTAGTTACAAAAGCTCCTCGGGTACTGATTAGGTATCAGTGTCCAAACCTCTGGCTGACCCTTTGTGGCTGAAACTGTTTAAACAAACCTGACTCCTTCACAGAGTCCAGGGGAGACCTGGCTGACCGGGTTTCTCTGAGTCACAGGAAGTTATAAATGGCATGTCATGTGATGTGAGTGTGTTGTGTCTGACACGTGGACGGGATCATAAAGAGGTCTCTGTCAGTTACATGACGACACACTGGGTGGCTCCACAGCAGTCCTTAATGATGGCCACTCCTGACTTGGTGATGGATGGTTTGTTGGGGGGCGGCTCCAGGATTTGTCTCTTGGGCTTTGGAGGATCTTGTCACAAAGATAAAGGAAAGACAAATGTTCACACCATCACAAGTGGAAGTGCACAATACCCTCTGTCTCTTTCAGATAGTGCATGCAGGTTATTTTTAAATCTCTCACTCACTTTGTGCGACTTTGAGCTTCTTCTCCAGAGGCATCAGCTTCAGTCTGAGAAACTCAGCCATCTCCTTGTCCTCCTCTTGCTCTCTGAGGTACGACAGTCACATCTTAGTTGGGTTTGCCTGACTTATAACAATACAGTTGGCGGTGATTGGACAGTATGGCCTCGAGCTAAACACCTGTTTTTCTTAAACATAAATCTCTGATCATTTAGCGTCCGTAGACTATGTACAACAATGAAACAAAAGGATATGCCACTGAAATATATAAATATATACAGTATCAGTCAAAGGTTTGGACACACTTTCCCATTCATGGAAGTTTGTAAAATGTGATCCACGCTTAAGTTTTGTAAAGTTTTATTATCAAGTATTTGTATCTATATTAATGCTTCTCTACATTATTTTATATTTTATAAACAATCATGTGTTAACAGAGCTGGTGAAAAACAGAGCCTCGCCTTTGTAGCATTTTGTGTTTTTCAACGATGGTTAGGGAAAGACTGAAGCAGAGCTCTGTGACTTGAGTGTAATGATACACAAGAAGCACAAACTGGGGCTGAATGTGGCCCTGATATATCAGAACATTAACTCACGTTTCTATTGTGACTCAGTGCATCGTAAAGACTAATTCTGATTAAGCTGTTTAAAATGACAAATAACAATCTGATATTACACTTACAAAGACATTTTTTGCTCATCCAGTGATTTAAAACCAGCCAGTGATCTTACATCATTTTCTATCATGTCTATATGAATGTTATCTTTGTGTCGCACTCTGTGGGGTTATCTGTGGCAGCAGAGGAGGAAGAAGAAAATGACAATGCACAGCCACCGTCATCAGTCAGCCTCCCTCCCACACACACACACACAGCAGGCAGTGTTGTGATGATGAAGTGACCCTGTCCCCTGCCTTCAGTCATGCTCACATTTGCTCCACACGTTTACTCTAATGAGTCTCCTCCTGCTGTTTCTCAACCAGCCTGTGCATCAAATGAAGAAACAGTGGATGCACTTCATTCTGACACTGTCTGTTTGTTTACAGTACTAGCAAACAAACAGACAGTCCGCTCCCGGGGACGACATCCCGGATATTGAGTGAGCCAACACGTCGGAGCGCTCTACCTTAATCTCTCCACCTCAGCATCATCCACCAGGAAATCCCTCTTCTGTACCAGTTTATGGATCTTCAGGATCAGCTCCTCCTCCCGCTGCCTGTGCTTCTTGTTTTTGTCTTTCTCTGGAGGAAAGGAAGGAAGAAAATGATTGAAAGTCATAAACCAATAAATAGATGCCTGAAGGGAAGGACGAGTAGGCAGAAGTGAAACTGAAATTATTTTATTTCCTGGTGTAAAATATAAATGCAGGTTCTGTACATGGAGTTACTTGCAACTCATGTTAAAAAACTGACTTTACAGCAAAGTCAGCTGGCTCTTAAACACTGAGTCACATCACAAACAGACCCTTAATTCTGCACTCATGTATAATTTATAACAAATAAGGCACTATCTTAATTATGCAAATGCTAGAGAGCTCTGTTTTTAGTTTCATTTGGAGAAGAAATTTGCATTCAGAGATCCACAAACGCAACATCCACTGTGCTTTGTCTCACTTGCCTAACCTTCACGCTCCGCAGCACAGGAAAAGACACACATGAACACACCAAACAAAGAGCACGCACACACACACACAGACACACAGACACACAGACACACAGACACATGCGCCGACAGCTGCAGAGGCAGGTTGTTTGGCTCTGCCGGTATCTAGGCTACTTTGAAAAAAGGGTTTGAAAAATGACTGCAAGCATCAGCTCTTTCTCCCATCTGGAAATAGAGCGGAGCAGTGCAGCTCCAGTGTGTATCCCCCAGGGGGTGCAGGACAATCTGAGGGGCGCGTGGCTGCGACGCACAAACCCCAATGTCAGAGGAGCAGGAGCGGCAGCATGCAGGGTCTGTTTGTCATGTGACTCTCATTGTGCGAGTGTGGAGTAAATGGGATGCCAGAGCCCCCCAACGACTGCATACATGAGGCCCCAGTGGCTCATGGGAATGGCAACGAGGGGCAGTTTTTGCCTGACAGAGTGCAGTTTGTGTGACCAGTAATCCTAAATGGACAGGGGGGCAGACAATATAACAGGGACACCTAACAGTACAATGCAACCCAATCAAAGCTTGATGCCTCCGTTGAGGAGTGAGGTCACACCCTCATTTTTTGTTGAATGTAAGTGTTCATCCTACAAAACCAAACAAATGACAGAGTTGTATTTAAATGTAATCCAAGTAAAATGAATAAATAAAACAGGAAAAATCGAATTACTGCTGATGAGGACCATGTGATATGGTCGAAAGCAAGCGTGTAAGTGGACCTTAAAGCTAAAACATTTTCTTCCTCTTACAAATTAAAAGTTGAATTCACAGAAAATGCTTTGCTCAGCTCAAAGGTTTCGATTCTAAAGCCTCACTTGTTCTTGGTAGCTTGTGGTGGCTAATGTTAGCTAATGTCAGCTAACTTTAGACATATATTGTTGTTTACCTGATAGAGTGAGTTCTGTTTATACATCTTTTCTATTTATGCTTCTATTAAACCACGTTTCAGCATTTAACATGATCCTGTGATTGCCTTTTTGCCACGGTTACTGCTGTCCACGATCGCTTTAAATTGGATTTGTCTTGTCAGCTTTCCTTGTTGGTATCTGGGGAGTTCGCACTGGGTGGATTCATGACCTCAATATTTTGAGTCGTGGCTACAGCCCTGAATCAAATCAACACAACAAAACAACAGCACAAAAACAGCTCTGTTGTATTGGATTACATTAAATTGTGTGGTGTTTCTGTTATTTTGTCCACTCTCTGCCATGTGGTTAAAAACCCCTCCCTGTGTTTGACAGGTCCCACAGTTTGTCTCCCAAAAACAGCTGATGAGCACCCATGTGTCCTGTTGCTACTGCATGTGTGTCCTTGAACAGACACCTGCCCGTCCTGTTCACACACCCTGACACATGATGTGAATACTCACAGAAGAGGTGTGTTTTCATTCTGTTGCTAGGTTCTCTGTGTGCAGAGCTTTATGGATCTGTTACTATGGGTGATGCAGCAGCAGCAGCAGCACAGATACACAGACAATAGCAGAATGGACTGAGGAGTTGAACAAATATTTGATACTGTGCTCTGCACCTCAAAAACAATCTGGGGAGTCAAAAGGATTCATTTATTTCAGTATTGAGACACCTTGTCTGTAAAGCTTCCCCCAGCTCATATTGCCTTCACAGTAATGATGCATGTGTGTCTGTGTGTGTATGATGATCTCTCCCTCATAACTCACACACATCCCTGAGACTTACGATCAGTCCCGCGTAGTTTAGTGAAGCGACACTTCCTATAAATCACCATGACGCCTGCTGAGGTTATGGGACTCCGGCGAGCTACAAACACAAACACTTTGTGCCAAAAACTCTATTTTTGGTGGAGCTCAGACAGAGAGCGTGGATGGACAGTTTCACACACAGAGGATCAATTCTGAGAGGTTTATTTCCTGAAAGGCTTACAGCTGGTTTTCCTGATGTTGGTTGTTTGTGTGGCAGAATATATGTATGTGTATGTATGTATGTGTGTGCGTGTGCGTGCGTGTGTGTGTGCGTGCGTGCGTGCGTGCGTGCGTGTGTTAGAACTGTACCTGGTACTGCGACAATCTGTCTCAGCTCCTGCTTTAAACTCATGATGTCTTTGCAGAGCTGGATGTCATCCATCCTGAAAAAAATGAAAAAGAAAACATTAAATCACTGGCTTCCGCTTCCACTTTGTTTATCTTTATCGGACTGAAATGATGTTAGACTCTTATATCTTATAACAAAGCCTGTAAGAAAAGCAGATGTAGCTGAAAAAACAGTTGGAAGGATGTCTATCAAAAAATGCTATAAAAAACCTTACTTTTTAATATCTAATCTTGGTGATGTTAAATATTGTGAGTATTATATTGCGAGATTTTTTTATTTATTTATTGCAATACCCTCATTAAATGTAGCCCATATAATAATACAAATAAAATGTAAAATGCAACATCCCAAAAACAGATTATTTTCAACCAAAGATATTCAATATATAATAATATAAATTCAAATGCTAACATTTCAGTGAATGTTTGGCATTTTTTGATGAATAATTCACTAAAATAATGAATCAGCTATTAAAATTATTTTGAATTTATTTTCCGTCAACTGAATAATTGATTAATCGACAAATCACTTCAGCACTAATCACTGTACTACTTGTCATTGAGACTTCACAGCCTCATCCCCCCATGTGTCACACATCAGGAGAATGTGTGCAAATGGAAAACATGCACCATCAATCAGTCCACGCTGCTCTCTGAGCCTCCTGCAGCCCTGACGTCTCACCCTCAGGGCCTCGACGTTTTCCCCTCTTCTTCCTCCTAAATCCCCGCCTCCCTCCCTCTCTCTGCGGAGCAGTGACAGCTTCCACAGATTTAATTCTCCCTGTGATAGATCAGGCCGATGACTCATCCACAGCCTCCTTCCTCCTTCCTCCTCCTCCTCTCTCTCTGCATTTATCCCGGTTGCTCCGTTTTACACCGCCCTCCTCCTTCTTTCTCCCCCATGTCGCTTCTTTTTCTCCCTTCACTCTTTCAATGCTATCTGTGGATTCCTGCAGCTTCTGCACTCTGACACACCATCTGCTAGTTTGTGTGTGTGTGTGTGTGTGTGTGTGTGTGTGTGTGTGTGTGTGTATGTGTGTTTATGTGCCATTTCGAGTCACACAGAGCCTGACAACAGAGACGTAAGCAATAAGCAGCGTGGCGGCCTAATGAAGCCTTTCAAGTGGGCGTGTGAACAAACATTATTAACTGAGTGAGGACTCTAAGACGTGTATCAGCTTCATCCGACACAACAACTGCCACACTTCAGATGTTAGGGGTGTAATGACCCACAAAGTACACTGTTTAGTTGGATATGTTAGAGTGGTGATACAATCTGATATAGTTTTGACAGAGAAAAATAAACTGCCTGAGACACTGGCTTCTACTTCCACAGTCAATTTGGTTTTATAAATTTGCAGTAATGTGTAATAGTACTATGCATTTTTCCTGGCTCACCAAGAGTGGGTTTTCAACAGCACGGTGTTTGTAACAAAAAGAAAAAATCTCTGTTTTACATAACATAAACAGATATGGCAACAAAACATCATTTGAACTCAACAATCCGACACTGAAACACATTGATATGCTAGGAGTGTCCAATATACAGTACATGTATGAATAAAATATAAAATCCTCACAGTATCACGGTACAAGTAGTTTTACATTAAGCAATCAAAATATTGTGAAATCAAACTGAGAAATTACAGAACTGCTATTCTTAATATTGACAACTAGTCCTACAAATTCAATTATAAAAAAAAAGGTATTTAATTTTATTGATGCAAAAATCTTCTTGCTCACTGATATGTAACATCGCCTCTAATGGATTAATGCAACTAAAGATATTTCAGGGATATTAAATATAAATGTTACAGCAAAATTTCTGACGGATGATAAATATATCTCCCACCATCTCACAGTATATATTGTCATTTTGTCCAACCCTACATGTACCATGAGTTTGTATTAGAGCTGCACTGATTGGTCTGCTAATCAATTAGTCTATCAACAGCTCAATCAATCATTTATGTCATTTATCATGAAAAATTTAATGGTTTCAGCTGCTCAAATGTCAAAACTTATTGCTTTTCCTTGTCTAACATTATAATAAAAGTGTATATTAGACATCCGATGACATCACCATGATCTTTAGGAAGCTGTGATGAGCGTTATTCAGTTTTCTCAAAGATTAATTGAGATAATTATCCGCAGATTAATTCAGAATGAAAGTAATTATTAGTTGCAAAGCCTAGTCTGTACTGAACAATACAATGAGACACCAAATCGGTACTTTACAGTATTAAACTCATTTTGTTTGATCAGTTTATCCACATCCATGTCGTCACGCTGTAGAAAAAGTGCAGACACAGCGTTCCTGTGAAGAAGGCAGCGAGAGTTTAGACGGAGGAAATAACACAGAATGTCGCCCCGAACACTGATCCATCATCCTTGAAGCTATTGTTGATGAGGAGCCAACAAGTTCATCATTGTGACTCATTCGACTGCTACTGGCCTCTGGGTAATCAATGGACAAATGGACTGCTGCCTTCAGTATCGAACAGCCTTAAAACAGCCGACTTATATCACAAAGACAACACAACACTTGAATGTCTTTGCAGTGCGTCATGAGAGTGTCAGCTGTGTCATGGCAACGAGGCCAGTCTCATTATCCACTCAAGGACAGCAACAGCGATCGTTGTGACACTGTAATGATTAAATCTTTGTCACATTCTGGTACATGTGGTGCTACAAAAACACAGAAACCAACACTTCCGCAACTCACATGAAACGCAGCTCTGACTCCCGGCGCACCAGGACCTCTCGCAGGCGCTGGATACGAGTCATCTCCACCTCGATCTCCTCTGGAGACATGGTGCTCTCTGCCATGGACACGTCTGAATGACCTGAGAGGCAGGGGGATAAAACACACAGTAAAATGAAAAAGGAGGAATAAAAAAGAGAGAGCCAGGGGCGAGCAGGAGAAACAAACATCTGGCACCCTAGTAGAGAGACTGTTTTTCCTCCACAAGGACAGCTCTGCTTTAGTCTTGTCTGTTATGCAATTCTCTTCACCTTGGACAGTGTTTAAGGGTTCGAAGTTTATTTACTGGTTTAAATTACAGAGAATACACTACATGTGGCCAAATTACAGATTCCAGTGGCACAATGCCCTTATCTCATTTGAAGTTTTAATGGTAGGTTCATTCTCCTATGATTTCATATGGCAGTTGCAGCCAAGAGTTCTTAAATCCTGTCTTTTTATCCTTGCAAACTTTCTCAAAGCGTCAGCTTCTTGGCAAACACAGTTCTCACCTCATCCCTCCTCGATATGTGGTTTCACAGCAGCCAAGAACATGGTATTTGGAAAGAAAGCAGCATATGTAATGGTGATTGGAAATTTAGAGTCACAGCAGCGCCTCAGGCACAAAGACTGTTTGCCTTAAATCACATGAAAATGTACCAGGATTTAAGAATATATTACAGGCACTGTGATAAGTGTCTGCTGACAAAAAATCCTAACATGGATCAATGATCAGCTGTGGATTGTTGCTGATCGGGTTTTTCCTTCCTGAGCCGGACCACGGACTCACACTGCGACCACCAAACTCTTACGACACTGACCAAACACTTATTGTTCTGACCACTGCTAATGCTGCCGCACCTGCAACAGACTGACCTCACCAGCATCTTACATCATACAAACAACAGATAAACAGTGCGGCATTCATATCAAGAGTGGAGCTGAAGTTAAATGTGGAGTACAGAGGTGCCCTGGTCACTCCTCTTTAGGACCTTTGCTGCATTGTCATCCAGCTTCTTTCTCCCAATATTCCCATCTATCTCCATCGCAGATCTTTAAAGGAACACTACAACAATTTTACACATGTAGCTCAGCTTGTCATGATGAGTGATACTTCTGTGGCTCTGGACAGAGCTTTACACAATTTGAGGATGGAAGTTTGTGGATTTTAAAAGACGAGGGTTTTTTACCAGGCAGGGAGGGCCTACTGAAAGACAAGTTGCATCATGGGAAGTTAAGGATCCAGGGTTTTTGGGACATGATTTATACAAGGGGCTAAAAGTCAGTATATTTTGGGCTCTACTGTTCCTATTTAGTCATTTTTTAAATCAGTCTCTCACAGGTTCCCTGATTATAGAGAAGTAACACTTAATCACTAGAGTAACGCTTTAAACAAAGGTAAAACTTAAAGTAAAGAGTCTCAAAAACATCTTGCAATGCTACAATACAATGAAATACCATCAATCATATGTCAATCTTCACTTTGTTTCTCTAAAGACCTGAATCATTAACAGCAGTAATCTTCCACTTAAGTGCACAACATAAATATTTCCCAGAACCAACAAATGCACCTGTTGTCATTTTCCTGTAAACATATTAGGGCTGCAAGTAACACTGACTTTCATTATTGAGTGATATGCTGATTGTTTTCTTCTTTAATTCATCAATTCTTTGGTCTATAAAATGTTAGAAAAATGTCCATTGCAATTTTCCAAGGTGATGTCTTTACATGTCTTGTTTCATGCGACCAACAGTCCAAAACTAAAAGATATTCTGTTTATAATCACAGAAACTTGCACATGTTCACATTTGAGAGGCCATATGGACACTCAGTTTTCCATATGCTCATTAAAAGAGTTGTGTAGTGTAATCATTATGTTCCTCTCCATACTGGCTGTAAAGTGATCCCTTCTTTACACGACTACGCAGTAAGAGGACAAAATCCACAGTCCACACCCTGATAGGTCTTAATACACCTGAGTAAACAAACAATTGCATCTTTAATCCTGAGCTGTCAAACGTGATGCACGACGTTTCTCCCCAGTATCTCTCGTAACATTAGAGGACTGGCTCAGCTCTTCGGCCTCCTGCAGCAGCACAAACTGCAGTCTGTCTTTGTGGTACTTTTCGTGGATGCTTGCTGAGGACGGAGCTGACTCACCACAGCAGACAGAAGTCTGCACAGGAGGGCCCGGTTTGTTTGTGCCTCGCTGATGTTGAATCATCACCCAATGGTGTCTGCTGATGACAGAAACCGCACGATATGAACTGCATCTTTCTTTGTCTTGTCTTTGTCGTTTTTCTTCGCACACAACGCACCTCAAACTCGGCCACGTGTTCACCATCAATAAGTCCTGAATGGACTATTAAAGGTGGTGACGTGCCAGCTCAATAATGTGTTAACAGCTCCCCCTCATCTGAGCAAGCCACTCACACATGCTCTGCCTTAAAAACATTGCGAGGAAAGAACAGCTTTGATACTTCCTAATTAAAAGCAGCTTGTTCACCAGGGCCAGGCGAGGTTGACTCCAAAGTTTCAGCAAGCAACACCGGCAGATGTAAACCACACACCTAATTAATCAGCTTGAATTATACCCCGTTTCATTAAAAACAAACTGGCTCATCAGTGTACTTCAGGATTATGATTTAATGAGGAATAAATAGCCTGGAGAACCTGGATCGTGGCGTGGCCACAGGAGGCTCCGCACCAGGGAAATGTCAGCATCTGTATGACATCCAATGCAGACGCCCCTGACACATCCTGCAGTCACACTGTACACATAGTGCTGCTGATGCTACTGCCTCTTAACCCTCCTCACCTCCCTCCACACCCCGCCCCCTCCAAAAGAAAAGAAACAGATGGTGAGCAAAAAATGGAAAGTGCAAGGTAAACACAGGCAGTATTTGTTTTAGAAATAAGAAGAAATCAACCTGGAGGAGGGAGGTTTGCTCTGCTTTACCTCTGTCTTGTTTGGCTGTATGTGTGTGTTTGTGTTTGTGGGAGACAGAGAGGGAGAGCGATGACTGGATCTGTGTCTAAAAATATCCACAGATTTTTTTTCCCCCTTCTTCTCTGACTTAATCTGGAAGTTTCTTCACACCCTGCTCCGCTGTGACGAGTTCTCCACAGCAGAACCAACCAGGACCCATTTGAAATCACATTACTGTGTTGCTTCTGTCAACACATGCGTCATTCATCACCCTTCAGTATCTGAATTGTTTATTGGACAAAATAATAGAAACGTCTAAAACAATGGCTGCTGCAGCTAACAATCTTTATGTTTGTTGAAACTGTGTTTGTTCAACTCTGCGTCTGTTATTTTTGAAGCTGTAATTTGTGGTATTGTTTAGAGATAAAAACATCAGATGATTAATTGATTAGTCAATTGACAGAAAATTAATTGCCAATTAGAGTCATTTATGAAACACAAATACAAAATTCTCCAGAGTGAGAATTTGCTTTTACATCACTGTGATTTGAATATCTTTGTGTTTTTAAGTATTGGTCAGAGAAAATAAATAAATAAATCTAAAAAACAACCAATTCAAGCACTTCACATTGGGATATTGTGGTCTCTTTTTTTTTCTTCTTTTTTTTCTGTTTTCTGATATTTACAGAACAAATAATCAATTAATTGACCAAGAAAACAATCTGTATCAGTAATAACAAGACACATTAATAGATGCAGAACAAAATAATAGAAACATTTCATTTACTGGCTTTGCAGCCTATAATTTTCATGTTTTACCTGAATCTGTAAGAGCGCTGCTCACCATCATGCTTGAGGCTGTTGTATTGAGTGAATTAAAGCTTTTATTGTTGTGAGCTGTTAATATAGTGCAGGCTTCTGTACTTCAAATCAGCCCAATTTAAGTTATTCTTAAAATAAACTAAAGTATGGAATATAGCCTACCACATACAAAGTATGCCCTCGAACTGCCAGCTGTCTCTAATTTTGACAGAAACACTCAATTGTCCCTCTAAATGTGAAAGCTATAGACCACATATTGATCATTGGACCAGGGTATTAACTCAAAGCTGTCCATGCTCTTGCTTCATGCTTCCGCACCAGCTCAGGCTGAATCAAACACACAAGTTTCTAAATGCGCTGGTCTTGCTGTGTTTGTGGTTTAGAGGCTACACCTTGGCTCAGACTCATTCACAAACCGCGCACTGCCCATAGTGTGCATGCAGGGAAATTAATAGGCCTTTGAGCACCAAGGCACCGCCACTGATACATCCCAAACCTTTGTGAGTCACGCGTTAACCCTTTCAGAGCCGCCTGCTCGCTGGATTTTCACTGAGTGAAACATATGCTGGCAAAAACTGACACGTTCACTGGCTATTTCAGAATCCACACAGTACCTTTGTCCGTTGTCCACGCCGTTTCCGACACGGCGCCGTAGCTCCTGAGCGCGCGCTCGGTGTCCGAAATAGATTTCTTCAGTTCCATGTCGCTGGAGTGCCCGCGCGCCGAAACCCAAGAAGAAACGATGATGTCCCTCTGCTAAACCTACACGGCTCCTCTGTGTGCGTCCTCCCAGATAACTCAGCTTTACCCGGTGACAAGGTTCCGGCGACCCGAGACGTTGAGCATCTTTATTCAAGCTTTCAAGTCCCTCGACGTGTGGATGAAGAGGAGAGGATGTAGGGAGCATGCGCAGTGCGGGCAGGGATGTGGGGGACCTGGGAGACACCCACTGGCACCGAGATACCGTTAAAAATAAAACAACAGACACACAGTTGCATCGAAGTTTTGATTGTCAGCCTGTCCAAGAACTAGTTCTTTGTATGTCTAAAGACCCCTAAGCTCTGCCTGGATATATATCATGTATTTATTATTATTAATAAAGACATATGAGAGACTTTCTGAAGTGTACCTCTGGTTGTTATTTAGCGTGCTTATACAACAACTGCCAAAGGTTAAGTGGCAGGTGTTTCTACATGTAGTTGCATAAGCTAAAATTAGACAATGAAATCTGTTGGAGAAGATTGTTATACATTTAGAGACGTTATTAATAAGTGCCTAGAGTTTTTTTTAGCTAGCCTGAGTGAGTAAAACAGATGCCAAAGAGAGTGAAAACACAGACTGCAGAATAAAATATGTGACAGGCAGACCTTACAAAGTACATATTGTTCTCAATATATTCCCACTAGAGATGAGCCAGAGGCGCAGTTGCATCTAAACAATGAGTAACACATACGCCTGATTAATATTTCTGTCGGAACACAAGCCAAAACACTCCCAAGATGCACCTCTGACAGCAAAACATCACACGTGATATTTAACATAAGAAAAGTGCAGGTCTGTTATGTACACATAAAGACACTGCAATCAAAGTGGTGTTTTCAATTTATTCAACAATAAATAGTATCTATCTCATTTTAGCATTTACACAGTGTAAGTATAGTGCAAAATGTGACCAAATCATTTGTTCAATACATTATAGCCGACAATGCTAATCCAGTAGTTGTTCTTTGTGATATCAAAATCTGTTACAAAATAATTAAGACAGAAATTTAAAATTGTACAACAGAAGGGTACTAATCCTCTGCTGAGTTACATGTAGTTGTATCACCCAGTCTTCAGCTGTTGATATGAACAGAGGGAATATTCATTGATTTGACCTTTCAGTTCCAGTGTAGCACATAAACAATCAAGAATTAATTAATAAGAAACAAACACTCTAATACTATACTAATATTAAGTTACTATACTTAAGAATGCAATTTAAACATCTGGTAAAAGGGATCAAACAGCAGCAGTGACATCATTGTTTTTTCTCTACCCCAATGCAGACACTGTAGTATTATTAATACGGTATTAATTCAGCTCTGTGAGACACATCAAATAATATAATCACACAGTGTCTCAAGCTTATGCTACTTCAAAATGCAAAACTACAACTACGTTTCAGACCACATCAGAAAAACAAAAATAGATACATCCATTTGAATGTTCTTGTTAATTATCTGGCTGAGACAGACGAGAAAAGTCTGCCCCAAACCTTTTAAACTCTATGTATACGGATACTGAGCTGCACTCTATTTAGAAAAACGACCTCTATAGAAAACTGGAGGCATCTGATGTTACATTTCAAGAGTCGCTGCTGGCAAGTCAAACCTATAAAGTGACATTTTCACAAGGAGGTAAAATTGAAAATTAAAATGTTAGGATAACAAACTGCATCGGACAATTTGGCAATGTTGCAAAGAGAGACCATAGAGAGCACTCCACATTATCACATTAACATAAAGTACGACATCAGGCAGGCAGCATTTCCACAAGTAAATGGATGTCTGAGATAAATTTCATCAGTCTGTATTAGACAACGTCAAAGTAATTGTCAGTAGTATCTCATTACAACAATAACTAGATGTAAAAGGAGAATGGTTCAAAATATGGAAATCTAACATTTATTTTAAGATATGTCTAAGTGTTTTTAATGATTTTTTTTCCATTATGTCCCTTCTGTTTGCTTAGTGCATTATGGTCATTATGTATAAAATACCTATACATAAAAAATAAACAGATGCACGTTAGAATACAACTGCTTATTGGTACCTGTGCAGTGTGCATCTGTATTTGGCACATCTTGTACCAGAGTGGAAAATGGAGCTAAAGCAGATTTGTCGATGAGGCACTCTGTTACAGTTGCAGATAACAGTCTAAGCACTTGTGCTGATAAAGAGAGAGTGATATTTTAGTTTTTATAACTTTAGCCAAATTTTATGAAGCTAAAGGTCTAAGCTAATATGTTAGCTGCCACTCCACATAGTGGAAAAAATTCTTTCCCACACTCGATGCATTTTTTCATTTACGTAAAAAGCAGAGGAATCTGGAACATCAACCTCACATTTATCCATCGTTACAGCTTCTTTCCCAAACATACACATCCTCATAAATCTTTTCAGTATTATTTAGTATTTTCCAGTTGATACTCTATTGTTTGCATTTATAAAAACAACAATTAAAACCTGATGAGAAATATAGCATGACGATGGAAGGGTATTGAGCAGTATTTTCCCATAGAGCTGATGTGTGATTATTGAAAAATAAACTGTAAATACATACATTCCATTTGCCTGACGCTGGTTCCCAAACCACCTTGCAGCGTCATGTTACGTTTTTAGTTCGATCCCAGTGAGACTTTAATCTCAATCCCTGCCAATGCCAGTGCAACATTAACCAAAGACAGGACAGCAGTTGTATCCTGTTCGGACCAGTGTTTCCCTGTTAATGTTTTGTCTTTGACTGCATCTTTCAGTTCTGAGTAGTTTTAGATGCTACCGTTCCATCTTTGGGAGCCACTATCTTGTCTTCAGTGTCTACTTTGCCCTTTGTGGATTCTGCTTCATCCTCTTTGGGAGGGAACAACCATGCCAGAGCAGCAGCAGCTGTGCCGTCGCCACTTTGACGTGAGAAGCACAGGAAGGTGGCCCAGACGAAGGCACAGCACCCGGTGAAAGTGGTCCGCACGTATAGAGGCACCAAGGCAAAGTTCAGAAACTGAGGGAAACAGGGATTACAGTATTTTAATTCCTATTTACTGGCATATATGTTACAGATCATTCATTATTTAATATTGGATATCAGTCCCTAAAAATTCAACATACCTAGTATTACTGAGTGTGTTGTTATAAACAGACTCTTTAAGTCTAGAAAAAATGGGTTGGTGTTATGATTTGGATATTATTTGAGGGTTGCTCTACAGATTTCTCTTTCAAAATATTGTGAGGAAAACTGAATCTGGGTCACTTTGTTCTTAATTTAACAGCCACTGAAATGAACAGAAATGTGAGGAAATGAAAGATTTTAAAAGAGAAGAGAATCTATGCTCAAAGATCCACTTACTAACACACACATCGGGTTTAATCTGATAGTGAGATGTGGTTATAAATCATTAGTGAATTGATTGTTGAACTTAGATTTTCTTTACCATATATAGTTCCCAAAAGTCAAGAGTGAACATCTATGCACAGGAGATGTTGATATTTACCTGCATGAACGGCCAGAACATTAGCCCTGTCTGAGAAGAGAGACAAACAGAAAGGACACCAGTCATTTGTAGACTTACAAAATGATAAGCAGAGAACCTCTACTGACACAGCTGAAACCTTTGATGACAAAAAATAAACTTTATCTTTCAACTTTAGTGACCGAGTGGCTGAGCTGTGTTTTGGGTAAAATACAGACATGATATCTTCATCAGTAGAGCTCTTCCAAAATGAAATAAATATATGATAAATTTAGCAGTACACGTAACTGCGGATATATTGTACGTACACTGTCTCAAAAATACACTGAGCATCTGTTTTGGATGAGTGCACACTAAAGCTTCTCCTCTATTTGGAGTTGAAATGGCACAAGTTCACTATCACAACATATCACAGCTCAATCTACAGTACAGTTTAGCGACAAGCACTTCAAGATGATACCGGCAGGAAAAACATGATGTGACAGCCCGTCTCTGCTCCTTCTCACCTTATATGTATTCAAGAATTTTTCTCTCCAGTCTTCCAGGATGTCCTCTTTGCCCTCCAAGAAGCTGACACCTGGATGACACACACGACAAATGAAAGTCCATTCTCTGACTGCCAGCTGGAAAATGATTCGACTGACTGGAAGGTTTACAGACAATGGACGTATAATCATGTACACAGCATGTGCTGTATGTCTCATAGGAGATGGGAAGATAATCAATATGGCAATCAATATGTCATTAATCAATTTTTTTTCAAACTGTGTTATTGATATACTGGCAGAAACATTGCAACACATTCTCTTGAAAACATTATCCGTACAATGATAGCACATTCATTGTTTTTATTAAGCATTAGAATAAGGATTTTCTAATGTAATCAAAACGTTAAAAGGAGCATTTAACAGTGTTGTGATTGTTCGCTGGTGTAAATTACCATATAGCTATAATACACATCCGTCAGATTTAAGCTTGTGATTATATTGATGATGTCACATCTAACGTTATCTGCTGGGAGCATCGCATCTCCTCAGTGAGAGCTATGTCTTTCATGTGACCTCTGCCAGTCAAGGTTAGTTTGACGGGACAATGAACAACTGCTGATCTTTGCACCACCAGAGAAGAGCACAGAGAGCACGTGGGTCAAGTTACAAATTGACAGACATGTGATCTGCTTTGAAGTTAACTATTAACTGCCCGTGAGGCTCTCGGTGTGACCCCGGGGAGCTGTGTGTCCTCCTACCCACCGACCTGTGTAGAAGACACTGGTAGCCAGGGGCGCCGCTGTGGTCTGATCCAGAAACAGTTTCCTCATCACCATCCTGGCAGAATTGCCCGGAAACCTCCGCTCTAAGAACCGCATCCAAAAGAAATTGAAGTTGCCATGGAAACTGAACGCGACCACGGCGACGTTCCTTGTGTGGGACCAGTCCATTTTCTCCCTCCGCGAGAACCACTGGTGGACAAAGTCCCCCCCGGCGAACAGACAGCCGTACAGTGTAACGTTGGTGACCCACGGAAACCGACGGACATGTCTCAGAAACGCCTTTCGCATTATTTTAAGGTTACTGTCACACCGTGGAATCAAATATGATGTTATCAAAATGTGTTATTTAAACCAGTGGGCTGACGTTAACTAAAGGTGTGAGTTAGCTAGCCAAACGTTACTGTACTGACGGTTATACAAGCGTCATCTCTGTGATGATCTCCGCTGCATCACAAATACTGTACAGCTCTGTCCAGTTTTCGATGGATCAGCGACAAAGTATATACGTTTCTGATATGATGAAGGTCAAAAAGTATTCTAATCTCAAATAGGATACTTGCTTGTCGACCACCATCAGACACCCGGCACGGGACTGCGAGCCTGTCACCAGCCGGGTCGCCTCATTCTGCGTAAAATTACTACGCCCCTTTTGACGTAGAAAAATCAGAGTAGAGTCGAAGGGAGGAGCAACACAGAAAACCCTCAGCGACCATGGTGGTTCATCTAGAGTACCTGGACATGTCAGGACAACGTGTCAGGATTTGGTTTTGCTGTGAGAAAAATACTAGTACAAGAGATGGTTATTTGAAGAATCAATCGGGAGACCTCTTAGGACCACTGCGGGGGCTTTTACAGAGACCCGAGTGACATGAAGCTCTGCTGAAATCCACTGTGATACAGACAGAAGGCTTGTACAAATAGTGAATTTACAAGGAAGTCCGGCCAGTACCGGATTTATGAGACCAACACCGATACTGACATTAAATTTAAAAAAAAAAATCTAAGATATGTTTGCTGAGAGTAATCTCTATATTAACTGTAAAGGGTACTATCTATATGCTACCATAAATACAGACATAATGCAGATTTTACACATGGATGAATGTTTGAAACAATTTAGTTTGTACTAAAGGACAAACTAAGAATGGACACGCTGTCTCTAAATTACTTCAAAAATGTCTTTATCATTCCTGTGCTGCTGTTTCTTGACATGCACCATGCCAACATCTATGGCAAAACCATAAGCCAGTCTATCTGTCAGGCTCTAACCTGTAATGTGATATACAGTAATACCCACTAATTACACTGTTCTTAAATGGCATTGGACCAAGTGGGTGGGAGAACGTCTATTCTTCTAAGTGCTGAACTCATGAAAAATTCATTTCCCACCCTTTCCACCAGCTCCATTTACTCAGCATTTCAAACTAGATTTGGCCATTTACATTTATTTAGCAACAGGTACAGCATGTCCACAAGTTGCAACAAGTTGCACTAAATGCTTTAAGCACCCTGCAACCTTCTGAATAACACAACTGATGAAAAGGCCTTATACAGTATATGATTTTCATTTTTAACCATTTCAAAAAAGACAAAACTAATTAAATTGCTTTGTTTTTTTTTTGCTTTTGAATAGAATCTGTATCATCCCTTGCAGATTACCATACACTTTACACATGCAATTTTCTAAAACATACACATTCATAGCCAAGTATACAGCATCATCTAGAGTATGTAATGAAATATCATATTTCACTCTCATCAGGAAGGTGCACTTGTAGAGAAAAATAAACTTTGTTCAACTCTTCAACAATGCAGAGCTTAGCAATTAGCACTCTCTTCACTGTTTTAAACAAAGTGCCAAAAGAAATTAATTTCTTCATTGTTGCTGCATCAAATACCCATCTTTAATTACTCCTCACCAGTAGGTCAAAGTCTATATTTAAGAGCCATATAGATATTTTTACGTATATGTTTTAGCCTGTTAACTACAAATCATGCATATATTTCAAAAGTATAAATCTTTAGGTTGATTTCTGATCGAAATGTATTGGTTTCGGACTTTTGATTAGGTAAAGATCAATCAGAGCTTGACACTTGCGGTAGTCTAGGCAATCATTGGCTTTGTCTAATTTTTTTTGGTAGTTATGTTATCATAATACACTACTTGTTGGTTCATTCAGGTACATGTGGGAAATGTCAACCACTGAAAAGCAACCAATTACTTCATTCTTCAAATCATATAATCATTTGCTCCTATTCACAACATCCATGTAATTCTGTACATGTATAAACTGAACTTATACTTTGGAAAAAGTTCAGCAGGTGTAGTTATTAGGCTAAAAAAAAACAAACAATAAAATAAAAATCAATAGATCAAAATACTAAAGCATAGGATATTGACCTTGACTTACTGCAACACAGCAGGAGGTGTAAGGTGCAGACTTTAATGCCACCTCATAAGAGTGAATATTAACTATGGCAGGCATCAAAAGAATCCCTTATTCTTCCTCTGTCCTCTCTACTGGACCAGCCAGATGAGTCAGGAGAACCACTCAGCAGACACATGATCCAGTCTGGGGTCACCTTCTTGTTAAGACACAATGAATAAAAAACAGACAGCGAGTGGCAGGGTCACAGTGTATCCAATTAACTGAGAGGCAAAAATAGTCTGGTTCCATGTTAAGGTTTAGTGAAAAATGGGAGTAGGCCTCTATGACTGGACAGCCCTCTCCCAGTCCCCCCTCTCAGTCCTGCGGTAGAGCTGCGGTTGACCCCCAGGAAACAGGCTATCAGGGTTGGGGTGCTCTAAAAGGAACCGGATGGTGGACTTCATGTGCTGGACGAAGTGTGGCGGCTCAGCCATCGGAGAGGTGGACAGGTACTGAGCAAGAGCGAGAAAGACCAGGGTTAAAAACAGTTTTATGCCACTTATTAGAGCGCTTTGTTTCACCCATTTTGGGAAGTGTTTGTGTCAGAAGAGAACCCCTGCATGAAAAACTAAAATTACTGCTTTGCAGTTGTATGCCACCACCAACCAGGTGCAGGAAATATGGTCACAATCTCTCCTTGTGTTCCTGAGTTACTGCACTGAATAATGGCCAGAAGTGTTTTTACAGAACATTATTACAATGTCACAGTGAATTTGACTTTTGACCTGGCGGATATATTACATCATCACTTCATCATTTGATCCTATTAGATATCTGTGTTAATTTGGGACATAATTAGTATACAAATTGAATCATGGTCAAAAACATGCTTTGGGACATCAGTGATTTTGACCTTTGACCTTTGACCACCTAAATCTAAGCAGTTCATCCTTGAGTCCAAGTGAATGTTTGTAAACTCCCGAAAGGCGTTACTGAGATATCATGTTGACGAGAAAAGCGCAGACAGACATAGGAGTCGCCAGCACAGTGGCATAAAAAATATTTAGCTATGTAAAAAGGACGATAAAAAAAAAAAAAACCTTTACCTTTAAAATTGTGTCGTCACTTTGTGACAACCAGAAGGCAATATCCAGATTTGGAGACCATTTGCAGGGGCCAATTTTCACAAGTCCCCGACTTGAGTCATATATGTCAACCATCTGTAAGGAAAAAAGACATTTTATTAATGATCTATAATTTTTGCATTCATCCTTTACTTTTGAGTCTTCTACTGAAACTGTGTCCCCAAGTGTAATCTGAAAAGTATGTTAAAATATTTAAATATTTGGACAATGAACACATTGTTAATTTTAGAAAAAAATATCAGGTTGCTGAAACAATTAGTCAATTAAACAATCTACAGTTTGTATAACAGATCAATCTTATAAATAATTTATCAACAAAACAGTTGAAAAGGTCTCTGTTTCCAGTTTCTCCAATGTGACAATTTGCTGCGTTCTCTCTTTTATACCTTTGTAATTTAAATATCTTTGGATTTATTAATAGTAGTTAGACAAACAAATAATATGAAAACTTTCCCTTGGGCTCTGGGAAAGTTCAAGTATTTCCAGACATGTAATAGATTGACTGATTATTCAGTTAAATGAAGAAATAATCAGATTAATTAATAATGAAAATATTCATTAGCTGCAGCCCAACTTAAAATAATGTTTTTGTATCACACAAGTGGAATTTGTTAACACAGAAATGTCCATATTATTCACAGAAAACAAACTTGGTATTATAGATCACCTGTTCCCCAGTGAAGGTCCGTGCTGATCGCAGCTCCTCTGCAGGTCCTTTATGAGCGAATGACGAAGGGAACACATCCCCTGTTTTAACATTTACACCTGTGCAGAAACCAACATAGACACAATATATTAAAGGTCATATGCCATGAAGACATTGCACCGTTCTTGCTCTTTAGCATATTCATCACTTACCTATTCCATATACTATCGGTCTGTGATTTCCATCAACAACAACGTCATTCATTTCTACAACAAAAGAGAACAGAAGGGTTAACTGGATGAACGTATGATTGGTAGGATATTTCTAAACAATATGAAAAAAGTAACATGAAAGTATTAAAGCCACCTGTGATGCAACATATTTCCAGATGAATGTCCTCTTTCTGTTTCTGGAATGCTGCTGTAAAGAGGAAAAGAGTCCTTTAAGTTTTACAAAGTTCAAATGCTGTCGGCATAATTTTACAATGACACATGAGATAGTTTAGAGGACTATACCCAGTATGTTAAGGCTGAGTTTATGGGATGTCTTTGACTCATCATTAAATCCCCCAACGAGATGGAGCTCAAGTCTACATAACAGAAAGCAAAGGAAAGAAGAAAGAGATTTTAAAATATTTGAAAAGGAAGCTCAAATTGAGTGATGTGCACCGTTACCATGTGTGTTTGTCTGAGTGTTTCATACCTTCCCTCCTTGCTCACGTTGTTACTCAATGATGTGACAGCCTTCACAAGGAGCGGCACTTCAGACCAAGTGCTGGACCCATCACAGTGAGCGATGCAAACAGCTCCACTTCCTAAGAAATAATACAATTCAACCATGGCAGTAATTAAAAATGCTGTTACAAACTGTATACATTGGCAGAATAAAGCACACAGCATAAACCTAATGAAAGGAACAGTACCGGTGTGTCGCAGCACAACCAAATGGCAGGTGGTGGCATCATCAGATCCAATTACTGAAACACAATCTGTGAAAGATGGGATAAGAAAGCATGTATTACCATCATGATCCAGAATGGTTAACCTGGAGAAGTATTTGGGAGTCAGTTAGAGGTGTTGTAATTGAAACATTTCAGACCTAACTGTCTAACCAGACCAGTGCTCCTTATTCAAAAAATGTGTTGTGGCTAAACTTACTGCATTATGGACAACTGAGGCTGCTGCTGATGGAGACAAAGTTACCTCTGTCTCTTCAATGATGGATTGTTGAAAATCAATGCAAATTGCTGGGGCCTATTATCCTAAATTTTACAATTTGATTTGTATCTTAACAAGATTTGCTATATAATTCAGAATAACATTTGTTTGATGGAGAAAAGAGACGAGTTGATATTTAGATGATCTGTTTCCATCATGTATAGCTTCACTTACTGTCTGCTGGTGTTGTTGCAGCAAACTCTCTCTGTTGGACATACAAGAGGCACTTTGGGTCGACATCGACAAGCGGCTTGGAGCGAAATGTTCTTGCGTTTTCCTGTGACATAAGAGTTAAAAGTATAATTTAGCACAAATGTCAAAACTGATGCTGGCCATTGCAGATTTGTTACAGTGAAACCACTACACTGTAGGTGTAATCATTTAGTCATTAGTGTTACTTCATAGGTATTAATACAGACTGTAAACCTTCAACTTTGGGCTCTGGTTCGTTTTATTATTAATTGACAATCCTTGTCAATGTCATTTTACAACATCTTTCATCATTTAATAATAAGACAGGAGTCATCAAAAGTTTCAAACATTTCTCATTTAAGTGATATTTCTATTTCTTTTTTTAGGAACATGCACGGAATTTACAATTAGTTACACAACTTTAGATGTAACAAGATATGATTATATGATAGTATGCTTTATCGTCCATTACCGATTTGCGTTTACCACCACATCTCACAGCCCAATCCAGTAATACGTTCTCGTTAGCATTAACCGCCAGTTTGTTATGAAGCGATTAGCTACTTTAAGAAAAAAATACTGTTAATAGGGGATGACAGTTTCTCAGCAAGCTAAATTTAGCCACACTTTCTGGGAACAAACCTGTAAATGTGGATATTTGTCGAACAGTTCCGCTGTCGCACTTATGCGCTCTAGTCCTCTATTTTGAATTAACAAAGGCATTTCCCTGAAGCAAGGTCCACTTTAAAATCAGCTGGTTACCAAACTATTATAAAGATCAGTAACTTCATATTCTAATAGCTGAATGTCTCATATTATCCACATATCGCAGCAACCACAGGACCAGTTCGTCGGCTGTAACTTCCTGGCAAGCTTTCTTCTTCTACGGTTTCCTCCTAAAGAGAGGCTCATGGTTTCTGATACACCGCCACCAACTGTTAAAAGGCACGAATACCCACACCAATCGAATGCACCATTTTCACTAGGCGAACATTTGACGTAGTGTTGGTTCTATCGAAACGAAGCTACGTATAATTACTAGTGGGAGTTACGTCGCCAAAGAGGGCAGGGTTGGTAGAACCAAGGCAGTTGTTTAGTTCCGTGACGCATACAACAGTTGCTTGCTAAAGTCCGTTTTAAGCGTAATTATCGTCGGATAACTGTACATTTAGAAGCTAATGAAGCCTCCGACATTTTTGCAAGCGTAAATTGCGCATATTTTGCCTTACAGTGCGAAACGTAAACAATCCGGTGTCAAAGTTAAAGCTAACGTGTCAAATACAGAGGATAGTACAGTGACTCTCGCCAACATGAGAGGAGGTTCGTCCTATGGAGACAGAGACAGGGACCGTGGACGAGACAGGTAACTTTTTAGTTTATATATGGAAACAACACACACATATTTACCACGGAATGAAGGTTGCATAATGTCTATGCATCACAGGAAGTTTGACCCAAGGCCATGGCTGTTTTAAGACTCTAGTATTCTCTGAGCAGTGTGAGCCGATAGCAGGAGAGCAGAGAAGCACAAACCTCCTCACCGCCTCTCTTCAGTCTGCTGTTTACTTTCACAGAAAAAACAGTCACAGTTGACATGGCAGTTATATAAGTGTAAGATTAACCTAAAATTGACCTTAAGGTGGCGCCTGGGTAAAGGTCTGGTTGTAAACAAAGTCTGTACATTTGGCCTGATGGTGGCGATAAAGGTGTGGTCACGAAGTCATCAAAATTAGTTTGTGTCTTCCGCAGGAATGAAAAAGTTACACAGTAAATTTTCTGGCAGATCTCAAGGAACTACATTCAAACCCTTCAGACCAGATTGTGAAAACTCTTTGTTTTAATTGTCCTTGAGATGTGTCTTGACTTTGACTGGAGTACATCTGTGTTAATTTAATTGATTGAACATAGTTTAGAAAGGCATACACCCATTAGCTACACATTAGCTCACACAATTCACACTGCATGTCGAGATAAAAATCATGTCATGAAACTAAGTCATGAAATCCAAGGAACTCTCTGTAAACCTCCATGATAAAACTGCATAGATCAGAGTAATGGTATAAAACTATTTCTAAAACCTAAAGTGTGCCCAGGAGCACAGTGGTCTTAATATTTGTGAAATGGAAGAACCACCAGGACTCTTCCTAGAGTTGGCCATCTGGCAAAACTGATAAACCATGCAAGAAGGCCTTGGTCAGGGAGGTGACCAAGATCCCAAACGGTAACAGATGAAAGCCACTCTGAAGCGCATGACAGCCCACTTGGAGTTTGTAAAGACTTACCCAAGAAGACTCAAACCTGTAATTGCTGCCAAAGTGGCCTCTACAAAGTACTGAATTAAGGGTCTGATTACTTTTAGTAAATTAAGAGATTTTTAACAAATTTTCACTTCAGTGCAAACTAAGGGGCAAAAATTTAAATCCAGGTAAATAAAAAACACAATAAATTATGCAAAAAATGATTAGGTCTGAATACTTTCTGAAGCTGCTGTATGTCAATTGTTAGATTTATGGTCTGCTGTCTGAGCTGTCCATTTGCTCTGGAAACATTACATTCATCTCAAACACTCAGCTGAAAATCATCACACTAGTTGGTTTTACAATTTTTGTGACGTTGTGTATCGAACTACAAACTGGCACAAACAAGATGTTATAACATACAAATGCAAATTAGTAGGTCTGGTTGTCTTTGTGCAGTATCAGACTTCATTACATAACTACACTTATAGATCACACTAGTGCACCTAATGTCTTGACCCTTATTTCTCAGGCCACGGTTCGGGACCATGAGTGGTCGCGGTGGACCCCCCCCAATGAAGTTTGGGAATCCAGGTGAGCGTCTCCGCAAGAAAAGGTGGAACCTGGACGAGCTGCCAAAATTTGAGAAGAACTTCTATGCCGAACACCCTGAGGTCCAACGCATCAGTCAGGTGAATTTCAAATCTAGATACCAGACAGTATTCTGAATAATATTAATATATATTAACCATGTCCACATATACGTTTGCTCTTTTTTCCTCTTTTGCTGTCGTATCCAGTATGAATTGGAAGAGTATCGCAGGAAGAAGGAGATCACCATCAGAGGCTCTGGCTGTCCAAAACCGGTCACCGCTTTTCACCAGGCGCAGTTTCCTCGTTAGTAAACCACACATTACACTTATTACAATGTCTGTACAAATAATCTCTGGGAAACAGTACAATACACTATTGAATCACTTCTGACGCATCTAGGGACTTCACAATGTCATTGTTTTATTTTTTAGCCACTTACATGATGAATTTAAACAAAGTAATACAACCAGTCGAAATGAAACGAAACAAAATGTTGCAATGTTAGTGAAATGTGTTTTACAAGGATCAGTGGTATGTTTATTGTTCCTCTGATGTAATGATCGACAACTTAAGTAACAGCCTTGTTGACTGTCACCCTGCATCTTCTGGCAGAGTATGTGATGGATGTGCTGATGCAGCAGAACTTTAAGGAACCCACAGCGATTCAGTCTCAGGGTTTCCCTGTGGCCCTGAGCGGCAAGGACATGGTGGGAATCGCACAGACTGGCTCTGGAAAGACACTGGCTGTAAGGATACCTGGCTATCATAATACTGCATGATGATGACCCTTTAGTTTAGTGTAGTAGTAGTACTTTCACAAGATAGAGAAAGAAAGAGAGTAATGCACTATAGGAGAAATGCAACATAAAGTCAAGAACAAATGCATATGAGGAACAGCAGCACAACTGCAGAAGGACAGAGTTTGGATAATATGAGAAGATGAAATACTATCTTTCATAGGAGAATGAATTGGTTTGCTTGATTTCCTGTTGCCCAACATCTAACTAATTGTCTTTTGTGTGTTGCAGTATCTGCTTCCTGCTATTGTGCACATCAACCATCAGCCCTATCTGGAGAGGGGAGATGGTCCCATTGTAATTACTTACACCAAACATGTTACTCTGTTAGATGAAGTGTTTAATCTGAGCAGACAGACAGTGTGTAAAACCCTTCCTCCTCTCTGCTCAGTGTCTGGTGCTGGCCCCGACCAGAGAGCTGGCTCAGCAGGTTCAACAGGTTGCATATGAGTATGGCAAGTCTTCTCGTATCAAAAGCACCTGTGTCTATGGTGGAGCACCCAAAGGACCACAGATTCGAGATCTTGAGAGGGGTGGGTATTCACAGCCTTTACTGAAAAAATTCTGTTCAGTATATTTGTGTACTTTTTAGTGTAGTTGACTTTGAAAACTTAACACTAAAATGTTGTGGCAATACCATATTGTTGATAAAATAGAACATTATATTTCATTCATGCAAAAACACAGAACCATATCCTGGTATGTACATGAACTATACATCAGTGTAGAGCTGACTCTTTGATGTGTGACTGCCACAGTTGTTGCCTGGTATCACACACACGCACAGGACTGCTCACAAAGAAAGTGTTGAACACAATCAATCTGTTAGTGAAATGCTCAGCATGAGCACATGTTGATATGTTTATCTCTTTTTGACATGGTGACTTCGTATATCTAGGTGTTGAGATCTGCATCGCCACACCTGGTCGTCTTATTGACTTCTTGGAGGTGGGAAAGACGAACCTGCGTCGCTGCACCTACCTCGTGCTGGATGAGGCTGACCGCATGCTGGACATGGGCTTTGAGCCACAAATTCGCAAGATAGTTGAACAAATCAGGGTAGGAGAACGTCTTAATTACCATGATTACTGAATTTAACATGAATGTAGATCTTATAAATCAGCTGGATGCTTTCTCTCTTTCTGTCTCTCAGCCTGACAGACAGACTCTGATGTGGAGTGCAACCTGGCCAAAGGAGGTTCGGCAGCTTGCTGAGGACTTCCTGAGGGAGTATGTCCAGATTAATGTTGGTGCTCTGGAGCTCAGTGCCAACCACAACATCTTGCAAATAGTCGACGTCTGCATGGAGACTGAAAAGGACAACAAGTGAGGACAGCCACTGGGAATATATCGGACTTAAATGACATCATGTTATGATTATCATTCTGCCATAACTGCTATAATAGAGTTACAGAACATGAGCCCATACTGTCACACAGTTAAAACTGAGCTCAGTACTGTTGATGTGCTGTGAGTGCCTCTCTCTATCTACAGACTTATTCAGCTGATGGAGGAAATTATGGCTGAAAAGGAAAACAAAACCATCATCTTTGTAGAGACCAAGAAGCGTTGTGATGATCTTACCAGGAGAATGAGGCGGGACGGGTGAGGAATTACTGATAACATGATGACACAACATGATGACAGTAGTCGTAGGATGAATTATGCAAATATTTGATAGACAGAAGGTGTTCACAGTGTAATATTGCCACTTTGTGGTTTTGTGTTCTAGGTGGCCAGCCATGTGTATCCATGGAGACAAGAGCCAGCCAGAAAGAGACTGGGTGCTCACAGGTAAGAATACATCTAATGCAATTCTACCTCTCTCCTTCCCTTTGTTGTAGATCAGTGTCTTGCCTAAACTGGCAGTTCATTTGTCTGGAATAGTATGGAGTAGTTAAAACTGTTCTGTCCAGCGACTGTTCATCAATAGTTATTAGTTTAAAGTTACTATTTTTTCAAGTTACTCTACTCACTGTTGCCTGAGTTGAGCATGAGCTTAGATGTTCATCTTTTTCTTCAGTTTATTTTGTTTAATTCCACAGAATTTCGGAGTGGCAAAGCTCCTATCCTGATTGCTACTGATGTCGCCTCGCGTGGTCTGGGTATGTCTCCTCACACACACAGTCAATGCTGCATAATCTCACACAATCGTCTCTTCTCTCCTTGTTTTGGTGTTTTTCCTGTACTGTTTTTTTTCTTTAAGCCATAGTTTATTAAACGTAATAGAATAACAGATGCAGCTAATATGGTCACATTGCTGAGATCAAATAGAACTTTTTTTGCCGATTATTTTTTGACCAATAGGTAAGTATACTATGAATCAGTAGACCAGCTACGACATTGACAGCAACCCTTTATTGCCTCTATATAGAGAAGTACATATACATCAATGCATATCACACATTGAATAAAAACAAAAACATACTTTTATTGTGTAAATTTGTTCCTTTTGATTATTTTCAAGTGATATTATGACAGTTTTTATGCAGGATATCACACTAGGAGCCAGTAAAATATGTAGTAATGCTGTTCACCAAAAGTGTGAAAATTCACAGAAGGTGCAATCAGTGATGTACAGTGAAATGAAACGAGCACATTACATCGAAGGACTCCCCGTATTATTGTAACCTGACAGTTTAATGAACTGTAACGTCCAGTAGGGAGGCTGCAGGCCTTCTGGTTCACTGGGTTTATAGTCTGTTTCTTGTTACTGCAGTTAAAAAGCTTCCTTCAACCGGGGCTCTTTGGCACGCTGCCTGAAGGGAGGGGTGTCTGGGGCAGATGCTCCTGCACACCTTTTCTCATGTCTCCTTCATGGTGTCAGTACAAATTTACTGATGATGTTGCTGATATATCACATTTCTCCACACAAAATAGTAAATTAGTTATAGCAAGTAGTTGTTCTGCAAAAGGATGCATTTTGTTATGTTTTGCAGATGCATATGTGCAGGACAGTGACAGAGACATCAGGAAGGCTAATGTGAGAAGGGGGGATAAGTGAAGTGTCTTTGACTTGCCAAAATTCCTATGACCATATCCTTGTTTTTTTTCCCCTCTTCTCCTCTCAGGGTTTGGCAGCACACGGCAGCTGTAACAGTCTGCGCTGCTGTCACTGCCCCCCTCAGTCACGTTAAAGTAGAGGCTTGGCTAGTTTTAGAAGGGTTAAAGCCCCTCTTATTCTTCTTGGTTAACTAAGATCCCCCCTGCCCAGTATTGTCAGAGTTTGTAAATCCAACGAGCCTTCCTTGGGAGCAGCCTGAGGTGCCTGTATGTCTGCCCATCGGTCCGTCCCAAAAAGCAGACAGACAGGGGAGAGAGTTAGACGGGCTCGTCTGGATCCAGTCCTGGCCAGGGTCTGAGGAGGGTCCTGCAATGCAGCGAGAGAGCAACAGAACCAGCCGTTGTGTGTGTGTGTGTGTGTGTGTGTGTGTGTGTGTGTGTGTGTGTGTCGGTGTGTGTGTGTGTGTGTGTGTGTGTGTGTGTGTGTGTGTGTGTGTGTGTGTGTGTGTGTGTGTGTGTGTGTGTGTGTGTGTCTCGTGTGGTTAAACGGTTCTGCTCCCGTCTGACGTTGCTGGTGTGCGCAGAATGTGAGGGATGAATCCTGTCTCCCTCCCCCTCAGCCCCTCCCTATGAACCAGGACTGATCAGGGGGGACTGACTACCTTTGTAAAAACATCATGAAGGGGGTAAGTACCTCACCGCCCCTTTCTCTCAACTCCTCCATGAGCTCACCATACATTCCATCGTGCCCATATTTTAGTCAAACGGACCATTGTCACTCTGTTATTCAGTAGGTATAGGTGATGTAACAGCTTCCCTCCCTATGGAGGGGAAAAGGGAGACTTATTGATCAGCAGTGCTGTCAGAGCCCCACATCTTCTGTAATGAGAAACAGACTGTGTCTTCACACATTTTGACCAGTTATCACGTTGGTGTGAAGATTACAAAGCCTTCACATGCTCACTGCACGCCAAGTGAGCATGAAACCCTGAAGTCAAGTTCATCTTTAACTGTATTGGATTTAAATGAGTTACACTGGTGTTTAACTGAAATGAAACCTTGGATGTGTGGATTTTTGCACAGTGTCTGATACAGCAGGTAAGTTACTCTTTTTGTCGAGTTTTGATTTCTAACCTAAAATATTTTAGCAATCTTCTGTATAGTAAAAAATTTAGATTAGATTTAATTGTAATTTATTTAAATAAAAACCATCAGCTCTTGGATTTGAATGAAAATGATCAATTTTTTCCTCTCTTGAGATGATCATCTTTTTTCTTTCCCTATCCTGTAAAACGGATCATTCCTTATCCAAAAGACGTGGAAGATGTCAAGTTCGTCATCAACTATGACTATCCCAACTCCTCTGAAGATTACGTCCACCGTATCGGGCGTACGGCCCGTAGTACCAACAAAGGCACTGCCTACACCTTCTTCACCCCAGGGAACCTGCGGCAGGCCCGAGACCTTGTCCGGGTGTTACAGGAGGCCCGGCAGGCCATCAACCCAAAACTGCTTCAGCTTGTGGACTCGGGCCGTGGTGCAGGAGGAGGTAAGAAAGGAAGATATATCACAGTTCATCACACTGTAGAATGGAATAGATGGGAACGGAGATGTGTTTATAGATCTGAAGAGGAGAGGTAGAGATCTACAGGTTAAAACTGTGTTGATGTTGCATTTGTTTTTTGTTACAGGTGGCAGAATGCGTTACCGTGGCAGCAACTCCAACAACCCTAACCTAATGTACCAGGAAGAGTGTGATCGCCGCATGCGCTCTGGTGGAGGTGGTGGTGGCAGCAAAGACAACCGCAGCGGCTTCAGCCGTGACAGCCGCAACAGCCGCGATGGAGACCGCTCCACTTCCTCCTCCTCTTCCTCATACAGGGACAGAAGTCGGGATCGCAGGAACAGTTACAACTCGGGCTCAGATCAGTACCAGAGTTACAGTGGCAGCGGGGGCTACAACTCCCGCAGCGGTGGCCAGTCTGCTGGCGGTGGAGGTCAGGATCAGTCTAGCCAGCCACAGGGTCAGTTTGGCCAGCTTCTTCCTCCTCCGCCACCAGGTGGGCCGCAGCCCCTCATGGCGCAGCAGTTTGCTCCACCACAGGCCCCGCTAATGGGCTTCATGGGGCCACCACCGTACCCTTTTGCCTCACCGCCCCCTCCTCCTCCAGGCCCTCCACCCCCCCGGAAGTAGAATTATGAGAAAGAAGCACTGAGTCAGTCTGTGCAACTTAGTGTGCTCACAGTGTAACTTTATTTTTACTCTCCAACTCTTGTTTACTCCACGATTGAGGGGTTTGACAAGGTCATATACCTATGGAGGTAAGGGCTTATATTTTCTATTTTGTACTTTTTTATAAAACCCAACATGGAATTAAACATTTTCCACCACCACACTGTGGACTTCACCAGTTTGTTGTCCATCTCTAGCTCAAGCTGTGCCTTTTATCAGATGTATTACAATTTGTTTAGAATGAAAACAAGCACATACTCAGGCCTCAGTGGGTGTTTGAGGGTGCTGGTCTATGGGCAAAATAATGTCTAATAGATACCATCACATTCCAGTCATGTTTTTCTCTAGCTTCAAAATCCTTGAATGAGACTTTTTTTTTTTTTGACCAGCAATATATTTCAATTGTTGCATTTTGGATTTGTGTTATTCTGAATATTTTTTAATGAATCCTCTGCAATAGTTTGGATTTTATGCAACCAATATTAGGTTTTTTTGGTGTAATGAGCTGTCACACTAGGTTTGAATACATTTGTCATGCATGCCTTTACCTTTTCCTGTCTTGTAGCATGTCAGAATGGATATGTCCATATTTGCTTGTAACTGTTTAACTCATATTTTATTAAGCAGATCAGCTGATGCAGGCTTGTTTTCATGCACATTGATAACAAAATTACAGTTTTGTTTCTTGTTTCCTCTTAAACTCATTGTGCTCTTTTTACAGTGTTTTCTTAATAAATAAATAAATCAAAGCTTTATTTTCTACTGAGCAAGTTATTGATCAAATTATTTGTACGTCAAGTGAATTCCCTGTACAAATGACTTTATTTGCCTTAAATACACAGTTGTAGTACATCCTCATTTTGTACCCAGCAGTATGTACATGTGCTGCTTTGATTGGTAAATATACATAATGGCATGAAGCTTTCATTTACAGTAGGAGCACAGATAGACATGACTTTTTCCCTTCCTCAGAAATATATATAGAAAGGCCTCACCACTCTCCCTCCTCCAGTAGCTAACACTGAGTTTTGTGTATCATTTTGTTGTGTATCAATCTGAAAAATCTGGATCCAGTTTTAGTTTCCTAAGTTGTTTGTCGTGTTTTTCTTGTCAGTCCAAGTGAATGTGGGAGGTCCAGTCTGATCCATATATTCCAAAGCTGGGCAAGGGTGGTCACACTGTGCTTGATCATGTTTGAGTGAAGTGTTCTGCAAACTGTACCATAGAAGTTATGAAAGGGGAAAAAAAAAAATTGTGCCCTTAAATGGACCTCAGTTAATAAACAGACATGAAATGGGAAGGTTATAACTGGTATGACGGCATGTAGCTCAGGGGTAGTTATTGCATCAGTTTGACATGTATTTGGATCCAAACACAGAGATGTTGCCAAAACCTCTACAAGGTCAAGAAGCAAGAGTTACAGCCCTTCAGTCTGTTGTTCCCAAAAGTTATTCCAAAAGAAGTGAGACTTTACCAATTTGAACATTCAGTCATTAAAACTACTCAAGTCATAAAGTTACTAAGCTACTTCTTGTCGTTCTTTTGGCAATGACAAAAGGCAAATTTGCATGTGTGACTTGAATAAAAATACTGATCTGAGAGTGACGATTTAAACCTGTCAAACCTGTAACAGCCCCCTCAATGCATAGTTTACGATAAATCATGCTGGGAGATGCGAATATTCATTATTTACAATCTGATCGATCAATGAAAGACTGAAAGGTTGTCACTGAGGCCACTTTTTGTCTCATTATTGCTCTTCTTCTGCCACAAGTTAGCTAAATTAAATGGCTAATTTATAGTATTATAAAACTGCCCGTCAGACTGATTAATGGCACTGTACCATGTAACGAACATTTACTGATATGAAAACTAGCACTTGCTTTCAAGTATGTTAAAATGAGTAAATGTTGCTCCGCATGGATCCCTCATAATATCATGAACAGAAGCTCCAGCTTTTGTCTCTACTGTAGTTACACACACTTCAGTTTCACATGTACTTCAGAATCTTATCTCTCAGGTGGAATCAGTCTGCCTCCAATCTTACTTTATTTTATGACCCTAAGAAGTGATCATAGACCCGTGCGCCAATCAACTCATGACCACGGATATTCAGATGATCATGTAACATCATTTGTTTCACAGAGTCTTTGCTGATAAGGACATGGACATATGAAAACGATCAAACCAGTCATTTGTATACATATATGTACAAAGCAAATGAAAATCAAAGGTTTCATCTCAGGCACATGTGGTAGAATCAAACTGGATGTCAGCGATGTCAGCTCAGGACTTCACATGTCCCTCTTTGGGTCAATCGACAGTAGAAAGGCAGCAAATGAGGAATGACAAGGTCAAAGGGAATGGTTTCATGTGCAAAATTTAAACAAAATAAGTGCATGTAAAGTTCAGGTTGAGTAAGAAGAAAATTACCAAATCAAAATCCTGAGTGAAACATAATGTTAAATAGTGTCCCAATCTTTTGAAAACAAAGAAAAGTGCAGAAATAAAAAAAAAAAAAGCTAAATTTTAAAGGGGCAGAGATTCAGTGCCCTACCTTCATGGGCCTTTTTCACACGAGACACTGGCACATCAAAATAGGAAAAAGCAGAGATATAACTAATCAAATGAATGATGGCTGAATTCCATTTAGCTGCTTCAGTTTCAGGGTCCTGGTATTGTACATGCTGACTCACTGGCCCACTGTATTGGCTTCCTGGGACATGGTGACATTATTAATGTTGCTGCTGTGAAAAAGCCCTACTGCCAGAGCTTAGACACACACTGCCAAACTGTTATCTTTCACACAGTATGTTAAAACCAATACTTAAAAACTATGTATCAAGTCATCATGTATGCTCCTTGGATAATTTGGTTTTCCCAGTCCTTTTACAGTTATTACATCATTTCCGATCCTTTCCTCATACTCTGATCTGTCTTCATTAGATCAAAAGAAAACCCACTATAATGGTTTAAATTGTGGGAGTTGACAGTTACATTTAGTTTGATTATTTCCATTTGCAACCCTGTGCTTGACAAATAAACAACACAGTTTACATTATGGGGTGAAGAGGTTTTCCAGTAAGTTGCACATGATTCAGTTTGACTGCTGCCCCTCTTCCTGAAAACACTGTTGCTGAAACAATGAGAAAAAGAATCAATTCTTCATTTGAAAAGGAAAACAACTTCAGTTCCGATAAGTTATCAGGTAAAATGGCGACTATTCCATATCATGAACTGAATGTATTTGAGTTTTTTGGCTTTTGGTAAGATTGTTCACACTTATAAAATAACACTTTAAGCATTAGCTGACTTTAAGTTTAACTGAGAAACAGTATTGATGGACAGAAATAAAAAAAATGACTTTCTCTGACACTCAAAATAAACACTGGACACACAAGTTGTGACAATACTCTGAATATGTAACATTTTGAATCCCAGGTTAGGTATGCATCAGACACTCGCTTCAGATTGAGCTTTGGGTTTTGTAAATAAAAAAAATAAAAAAAAAAGAAATAATGTCAAACGCCAGCTGTTACATGTAATTCACATGACATGGGACGAGCAGACAAATGCACATATTCGTTTTTTTTTTTTTTTTTTTAAAGGCTCAACATGTTTTTCCAGAAGTCACTGCATAGAGTCAGTGTTTCTGACAGTTTGCTATATCTCTCTGCGTTGAACTGATTGTTGGAAGAGGAGAAAGTAGGTACAGAACACAGGAACACGGAGATGATGGAATAAAGACAGGAAGGCTGTGAAGGAAGGCACAAGGTAGAAGCTGGCTCCCACAACTGGTCTCATGTCAGTTTGTATTATTAAACTTTTGAAAGCCACTGACGTGTTAAGAGGCCATCTTGCCTCTGCCAGTGATGAGGGACAACTTCAACCTAAATCTAAAAGGAAGCAGCAGATCAGATGACAGGAGGGTGGTCCCTCTCATTAAAGGTTCCCCCAGGTGTTCGGAGGGGGAAACTGGTCCACATCACCAGATTCGTCATGAGATTTGTCCCCCAGGTTGAATGTTAATTTGTACCGCAAACGTACTTTTTCCTGAAACCGAAACACATGTCAGATCAAGGTTACATCACCAGCAATGATGAAGCAAATCTTTGCTGCCAAGTTTCCTTGTAAACAAACAAAAGGGTTGAACAAAGACTACCTTGTGAGGGTTAGCCAGTAGCAGGATCTGTGTGATGGCGGCTGGAGGCAGGATGGGATTGAAGGCTGGGAGCTCAGTACTAGAGGGAGGCTGCAGCTTCACTTTCATCACCTAGGCAACATGGACACATTCACACACACAAATACACTTAAAAGGTTATAACAGATATTTTCAAAACAACTCTTTATCAAATAACAACATGAAGACAATATAACAATCTGAAAGGTGTTGATTGTAGAGAATACACAAGAAATTATCACTTGAATCTGCAGCTTCCCTCGGTTTTACAGCGAATTTCAGCTCATTGTTTAGCGGTATGATCCACAACTGAACTGTTCAACTCGTTCACTCTCACTGCTCTCCTGGCGTCATTTTGCGCTGCAGCAGTCAGCTGTTTTCAGAAAAAAGTTCTAAAAACCCACTGTACACTAGCTGCTCAGCACCAAGCAACTAACTGGTTAACATAGTGGAGCATGTAGCAGCTAAAGAGACAGATATTTCCTCCAAGAGTTGGTAGAGACCAAAAACAGAGCTAAAAAAGAAGGAAATATTGGAGCTGTTTAACAGGTGGCCAGAAACACAAATTCATTATCTCAGTATTCAGTATCTGCTGGATGTATTGATTAGCAACTGTCTGCCCCCAAGTGGCCAAATAAAATTTGCAGGTTTAACAAGTGATATCCACAAATAATATTTTAGTCAACAGATATGGTTTCCAGGTGACTAAATGTTAGGACTCTAATAACACAAATGCTGATAGCTACTGTTGGGACTGGACCAGAAACAGGTCCGGTACGCTTCAGGTACGCAATGGCATCTCGGACTACTAAGCAAGCCTCTTATCAGTGTGACTAGCACACAACATGAACCCACCTTGGGCACAGCTGCCTGAAAACGGATGTTGGTGACAGGAATGGGGGCCGAGGACAGCATGGAGATGATCACCACCAGCACGTCTGGCCGTGATGGAGGACAGTCACGGGCAAAGGTGAACAAAACCCGGAGGCTGTGTTTGTCAAATACAGTCACTGGTAATAAGCTGCCTGAAACATATGTGCAGACACAAATGAAAACCCATCAAAATATGATGTGGAGATATAAAGAAAGAAAACTGCACCCATAAGCACAACCAGTGTCACTGTTGGGCGTGGTGTTATTGCTTGTGCTTACTAGGATTGATTGATTCCAGAGGCACAGTAACGTCAGTGAGGGAGATGTTGTCACAGGGGTCAGCAGCAAGTGATGAGCCTTTCTCAGCAGCTGTGAGACTGAGGTTAGAGAGGAGGAGAGTGTCAGGCTGCTCCGATTGGACGGCCAGGCTGGATGTGGGCCCTGGAACGGGAGCTAGACCAGAGGACGTGATGTTTGCAGGGGGAGCAGGTCTAGAGTTGGTGTTGGACTTGGTTTGGAGATCTCGTAAAGTGACTCTGGATTGATTCTGGATCTTATCCCTGCATGTAAAAGCAACATGATCAGTTGTGTAGAGGAACAGAAAACATGGACAGCTATTACAGTTACAAATGCCACCCATCAACAGGTATGTTACCACTGTTTCACTTCATGGTTATGAGAGGTCAGTGTATTAAACGTGTCACAGCCACACTTTCCTCCATCAGACAACTCTATGTTATTAACTCCACATCTTTCTATCCGTTTGCCTTACCATTTGACCTGCAGGCTTTCTGGAGGTAAGGACTGCTGCATCAATGTCTTCCCCAGCAAATCCAGCTCTTCCATGGCTTTAGGAGGAGCAGTAGTAGAGCTCCCCGCTGGTGGAGCCTGCTGTGTCTGGACCACAGCTGGGAGCAACACTGCAGCTGGTACAGATGGAGCAGATGATTCTGTGCTATCAGAGGACTGAGAAAACAGAGGGTTAGAGTTCCCGTTTCAGGACTGTATAGGGGAGGAGATTATGTTAATAGTTTTTAAAATGTACCAGTTTTTTTATGTGATTATAGCATATTTTGTTAGTATTTATTTGTAGAAGAGTGTTTTAAAACTTCCACTCCATGGCCCCAAAGTTACGAAATTTCAACTTTAACATGAGCATGTACAGAACTATCTTGCAACACGCACCTGGAAAGTGTTCTGGGAGTCGCAGTTTTCTGTTACATTCAGTCCTAAGAAAACAAAAACAACAAAAAGGTTCATTACATTTGATCCCTGTTTTTGGTGGTTAAAACAATAAAATGTAATGCTGCTTAAAAACGCTTTCCAACAAATCCCAAACACAATTAAAAAATAATGATAAAAAAAATAATAATAATAGTAATCACTGCCTATGTAAAAATTTGTGGAAAGTTTGGTTAAATACAAAGACTGAGAATGGCTTCTAGCTTTATTGTGGCCAGGTTTGGTCTGCCTCTAAGGATGCTGGGTCAACAGGACGGCTACACCCCAGCCAGTGGAAATAAGGTATAACTGTGCTGTGCAGACTAACACTGCTTATACTGCTAACTTAGCCTTTTTAAGATTGTTAGAAATGTTCAGAAGCCAGATGAGTTTCTTTGTCAGCACTGAGCTGTACTTACCCAGAGACATGAGTTCATCATCCAAGAGGCTGATACCCACGTTCTGAGTCAGGGTCTGTAGGCTGGAGGACTCTGTGTTGGGTGATGCATTAAGTCCCATCAGGTCTACAAGTGCTGAACTACTGCTGCCTGATTTGGACAGAAAATACCCATCAGCGATCATATAGTCTACAGGAATGTTTGGAGAATATGTTAAATCCATAAATACTGATGGATGCCAAATCACATGTACCTACCTGGTTGTGAGGGCATGGTTATGTCATCTTTTGTTACCTCCTCACCCTTTACCAGCTGTCTATACAGATTGATGACCTGTGTCAAGCTGTCATTGGCCTCTAAGATGTCCGCTGTAAGCAGAAAACTAATTAGCAATACCAAAGTGGTTTTCTAGTCTTATGCTCTGGAAAGGGTCTGATTACATGAAATCTGTAAAAGTCTTGTTCTTCCTTATATAATACCACATACTTCCTAACTTACCTAGGGCTTCATCATTATCCTCTGTATCACTTGCTAATCGGAATAGTGTAGGCCTCATCTTTTCACAGCGCTGGTAAAGATCCTGCAATTAGACCCATGTTAAAACACTAAAGCAACACTTCTACTGAGTCGTCCCAGCTGGATTATGAGACTATAGCTGAAGCAATGTTTTAAATGCGCTGAGCTGTGCTAACCTTAATGAGTTCCTGGTTGCTCTGGGAGCAGCTCTCCTTGCTGTAGCCCTCCAGCAGCTGGCTCAGCAGGCTAACACTCTCCTTCACCTCCTGGATGGCGTTCACTCGCTTTGATACCTTCTCCACTCGCTTCTGGTCCTAGAGGAAAAAAAAAAAAAAAAAAAAAGCATCTGATCTCACAGTGCCCGGAACCAATAGAAACATTCAAAATCTCTAAATCTAAAACTGAAGCATTTTTGCAGACCTTCATTTCCAGACTGCTTTTGTTCAGTGATGTGACAATATAGGGATGATTAAGGCTATATTACAGTTTAAGACTTGTCTTTATCACAGCATACACCCACAGTATTTGAGGTTGAGGCGTTTTTTTAATTAATTTAAATATAATTAATGTAATAATAATAAACTATAAATAATATAGAAACTGCAGCCGGATGTTTGATTTTTACCTGGATCAAAGCCTTGATTATTAATTGGATGTTCAGCTTCTCATATCCGTTGCCAAGTGTTGGAGGAGATTGATTACATAACTTAAAACAGAGTATTAATCACTATAAAAATCTAAATAATTAAATAGTTAAAAGGGCCTTCCGACTAGTATTCAGGGGCATTAATATCATAATGCTACATAATCAGGTGTATTTTATACAAATGGTGAGCAAACACACAGCACATACTGCACAGCACATTTAATTAACAAAACTGATGACTCACTTCCTGGACCATTTCCTTGATGAGTTTGTTTGCTGCTCTTAGATCTTCTGGGTGAGTGCTGTTCAATAAGCGCGACAGCATCTAGAAAAACAGGACAGGACAGAAGAGGGGGAGGAAAGAGGAGGGAAGCGAACTTGTAAACCATTGGTGCCTTAACAATTTTTGGAGGAGAGTTTCACGTCAGAAGGATTTGATGGGTAAAGAAGATTTTCATGGATCAGGAACAAAGATGATATGATTTGCAAGTCCTTCTCTTTGTAAACCTTCTTCATCATCACTCATACTTCATACCTTGGATTTCTCCTCATCCTCAAAGATGGCACTTTTGGCTCTGGGTGGAGGGGGTGGGAGGGGCTGGTCATCAGGAAGCACAGGATCCTGCTTGACAATACCTGGAAGAGAACAAGGACACATATTAACCTTATACATAAACAGCACAGCCCCTGTTTCATACATGTGCACTGTATAGTATATAGATCACAGAATCTCCATTACCTCTGACTCAGAGTACTGTGAGAGACACTGGCGCAGTAACACTGTACTTGACACAAAAAGGTAAACACAAACCAGTGTGGTACAGATGTGGTTTATACACAACCCTACATGAGGATTGACTGTACTGCAATAACTCTGGTTGGAAACTTTTTCTACATTCACCTAAGCATGACTAAGGACATTAGTCTCATGTTAGTGGCTCATCAGCATAAAAAGGAGAACTGATACCACTTTGTACAAAACACTATTTGTTAAAACAGGGAAAATATCAGGAACCAAAAAACACATTATCAGTGAAATATGATACAATAAAACACTGAACTGCAGATGGACTGTTATTATTATTTGTGGATGGTTTGCTAATCTGCACTGTGGGAGCTACTGGACACCTGAATTTCCTGAAGGCAATGTATGAAATGTGTGGGTAGTTGGTTGGTTAGTACCATCTATCCATCTATAGATGGAATAATACAACTTGTCGAAGTCCTTCAGCTTGATGGTTAGTCATGTTCTCAAACATCTGGAGCATTCACCTTGTTTTTTCAGCATCTGATATGCATCTGCTATCTTGGTCTCATCTGGCAGCTTCACCGTCCACCTGTACATTATTTCCAACACCTTCTTCTTCACTGGCTCTGGAGCCCGGGCACCTAAATACTGCAGGGATAGTGGGGGAAGGTATTAACAATTGTTAAAGAAAAATGTCTTTATTCTTTACGACATATTAATACTAAAAAATAACCATCTCCTAAACTGTTGCGACTTACTCTCTGGTTATCAATATTTTAGTTAAGTTAGATTAGGAGGGAAATCTCATGGTCACAGTCTTAGCTTCATGTTCCAACAAACTGGCAGCTTCACATTGTGAATTTCTGATGCTTGTGATGATTGATTCTGTTATCACACCTCCTCTTGGAACTATGCTGTGTGATCAAGAATACAGTTGCTGTTTCCACTATTTAATAAACCCCCACAAAAAAATCATTTTCATGGTTATATAGCTGTAGCCAAACTGATATGACAGCACACTGGACAACGGTCATTACCTTGGGTGAGACCACCTTGATGAGCTCATTGAGAAAGCGAAACTTTCCCACTTCATTATGAAATCGCTTTCCACAGTTCTTCATGCACGTCTCAAGAACCTGGGAATTGGTCAAAGTTTGCTGGTTTTACATTTCAGACAAGCCAGTTTTGATAATGACAAATGACATGTGCTGTGGCCTTTTGCCGGCCTTTGCACTTGTTAGCTACAAAACACAGAGACACAAGTGAAAATTTAACTTCAAGTTTTGATGGAAAGTGAACATGTTAATGCTGCACACAGTTCAGTCTCTTACTGTAAGCGCTTGCATAGCCTCCCACTCCTGAGGAGACTGGATTTTGTGGGCCAGAAGTCTGGTTGCAAGCTGAGGACTGAGGGATAAAAACAAAAGACTTTAACTGTCACTTTACTGACAGAAAATAAGATGTCAAGAATAATCCAATACAGAAAAACACTTTGTACTAACATACAAAAATTATTTTGCAACATGTGAGGCAAGGCACCCTTGAAATAAAAAAAAAAAACCCTGTGAGAGAACGGACAGGCTTAAAGTTCTAACGAAATATTACGTAGCTTATAGGTTGAATGTTTTGAGTTATAAAAGCTGTGAAACTTGATGTAAGCAAGTTGTTAAAATTCACAGTCCAGACATTGAGTATTTGGACAGGTTGCAGTTCAAAAAAACATACAAAAACAAAAGTTCCATGGACTGATGAAACACAAATCAACCTCTATCAAAGTGATGGAAAGAGTAAAGTGTGAAAGAAAAAAAAAAAAAGTAAACTCATAAGACAAAGCCACCACTTCATCTGTCATGCATGGTGGTGGTTTTGTTATGGCTCGGCCATGAATGGAACTGTCTCACTGGAATATATTGATGATTTCACTGCTGACTGAAGCAACATGATAAATGCACAGGTACAAACACTCTGAGCTCAAATGACCTTAGTAGCCTCCAAGGGAGGATACAAAGCATCTGCTGTTATATTTGGGTCAAAGACTTCAGGCAGTCATCAGGCAAAGGATCTTCCACAAAATATTAATGTGATGATTTTGTTTGACTTCATGTGGATCTGCCAATTATATTTGAAAGCCTAAACTTTGGGCATTGTGTTAAAAGGGCGATAACTCCCACACAGTTCTTTCTATGTGGTGTGGAAGATGTCTGTCCAATAATTATGGTCTGGACTGTAGCTCAACAACAGACATAGCGCAGGTGTTTGTGCATTTTGTTTAAGGCGAGAAACAGAACAGATATTCTGAAATAGTGTGATATTCATCACAACCATGATCTCACCCCTCTGGTTCATCGTTGAGCTGATCACAAAATCCCTTGATACTGTCCCAGTCATTCTCCTTATTCAGAGGATTGGTGGCTTTGTCTGTGTAAAAGAAAAACACATTAGACTAAAATTCTACATTTGCTCTATGTCCTGATTTGAAATCAGCTGCATGTGAGTGAACTTCTGCATTGACATTTGGCAAAAATGTTTAGATTTGTCAGATCTATCACACCTCTCAGACTGACACCAACGTTTCGCAGGTAGCGACAGTTCACAGACTGAGATTTTACAGGAGCAAAGTTCAGAATTAAGTGTCGGGAAAACTGAACGCTTGTGATCCCTGTCAGCAGCTATAGCCTCTGGTTGTTTGCAGTATGCAAACGATCAGTTCTCTGGTTTGAAGTAGATGAAGAGAGTTGCTCGTGTTTGCATTAAATGTGTGACTGAATCATGAGGTTACTGCAGAAGCGGCTGGTTCCTGGTTTGGGTGTCGCTTTCATTCAGCTGACATGTCTTGATCAGCAGCTAACTAGCTAATTGATTTGTTAGCATTCAGCTGGGCATTACTCGGATTTTCAAAATTAAATGTCATGACAACTATCAGCACTGAACATAATGTGGGCTCATAATGCAAGGACATTACAGCAAATATGATGCATTATCCGAATGAGCTTGTTCCTTAACGCCAACTGCACTTTTTGATTTGATGACATTCGCTCTCTTGACTCTCAAAAAAAATATTCCCCAGAGAGAGCAGTATGGCCGACAACGGCAAATTCAAACTGACAATATATCTCTCTATCTCTGAACAGTGTCTCGGCTATCGCTTTAAGTTCAAATGATAAGATGGTATTGTAATGTATGGTGACTTACTGATTCGAGACTGCAGGCTAACCTCATCTGGAGGCGCCGCCGCCATCTTTCGGGAATAAACAAGTGGTCAGCATCGCGTGATTTTGTAACATATCGCGCGAATGGACGCCGGGGCAGCGGCTCTGTAGCTCCCCCAGTTGGACGCGAAGGGAAACAACAACATGACATTGGGTACGGTGGCAGGCACGCTGCCAATCGATGCAGCTAACATGGCTTGTCACTGGCACCAAGCAGGTTTGATCAACATTAATTGCCTAGGATGTGTTTTTTACAGTTAATTTTCTTGTCGCAAAGAGGGCGACAGGAGCAGTGCGCGGTGTAACGGACCTTTTAACCAGTGTTTTAACAGCCGTTGTTGCAGTCATTGCACCAACCAAAAACCGTGTTGTGGTCCATCTCAAGGAGGAAACTATCACCTCTGTCTCCTCGCCAAACTGCATCACGAAAGACTATTCTCACGGTGCCAGCGCCCACCAAAACAGACAAACCTGCAAACTGCCTACAGGAGCTAACAGCGGGATACCTGAGCTGGTTAACATTAGCTAACTTGGCTACGTCAAGAACTTTGTTGGCAAGCTACCGTCATCTGCTCTGGATATCAGCCGTGTTTTAACCGGGTGGCTCTGGTCAAAGTTCCAGTTTAGATGTTGTAACGTTATTCGCTGCCTGGAAAACTCGGTGCAGGAGATAAAGCGGGGGCATAATGCTTGTTGTAGTTGCAAAAGTTAGCTAACATCTAGCTAGCAAGCCGTGCTAGTCTTTTTAACGTGACTCACTGGCTGTAGATGAATGTAACGAATCGTAACATCGGGTGTTGCCTGCCTGTCGCCCCTTCACTGAAACGCTGGCGATGACTCGCCTATGACTGAAGAAAAGACTTTGCATTGTCTCCTGCCACGCCGGGGACAAAAAAACGTCGAGTTTATTTGACAAGAATACTTCGATTTCTGTGACAGCAGTATGATGGGATCCCTGAAGGCTCTCCAGGAGTGGTGTCGGATACAGTGTGAAAATTACAACGATGTGGAAATAAAGGACATGTCAACGTCCTTTCGGGACGGTTTGGCATTTTGTGCCATAATACATCGTTACAGACCAGATTTAATGTAAGTAGCCAGCAGTCTAACAATGTAACATTGCTACTAACTAACGTGACAGGCCGTTGCAATCGAGAAATCACTTAACAATAGTTTTATTGCTATTATAAACTGGTTTTGGAAATAGCATCTGGCTCCAGTCAAAGACGGACACATCTCTTTGAGGAGTGACAGGCTGCTAACTGTTGTCTTTGAATTTGTATTCCATGTTAATCCATTCAGGATACGATTGCAGAACATACTTAGTAGCCAGGAATTTATCTACCCTAGATTATTCTGTGAAAAGTTTTATAAGGACTGTGATTATGTAAAGCACCAGTAAACAAAGACTACAGTTTTTTCTTTTTTGAATAAATTTTAAGTATAAAGCTTCGACATTAGCATGGCTGAATATGATTATATTAGTTGTTATATAACTTTTGCTGCAAAAAACATGCCATTTGTGTTATATTGGTCAAAACTGTATGTTTTAATATGTTTCTGTGTATGTTATATCATAGCCAAAATCACCAGTAATAATATTTTTATGAGACAGTGAGAGGCCAGTGTGCTGTAATTAATTCAGGCTGACAAGCCATACCCCCTCTGTAACAACACACCCCTCCTCTCTTCATTTTACACCTACTCACACAGTACAGAAGCAACCACAAAGTACAGCAGCAGTGTCAGTGTGAGTTAAAATGGCTATTATAGGCATGAGGAAGTGATGACTTTCTATTGTCTTGGTATAGACCAAAAACAGAAAATATCATATCTTACTCACTTATAAATTCTGAGCTGGTAGCTTGCTTACAGTTGATAAGTGTGTTCATTCAGCCTTGATCATGCTAAAAGTACAAATTGTGTTATTTATTTGACAACCTACCTATTTCTTTTGGAACTTACCTCTCAAATGAGGGGACCATCGTCACCATCAAATAATTGGATCATTTTTTTATTATTATTATTATTATTATTTTGGGCCTTTTATGCCTTTATAGACAGTGCAGTAGAGAGAAACAGGAAACAGGGAGGCAGAGAGAGGGGGAATGACATGCAGCAAAGGGCTGACTCGAACCGGGGCCAACTGCAGCGACGACCTTAGCCTCTGCATATGGGGCGGATGCTCAACCAACTGAGCTACTCGACGCCCCAATTGGATCATTTTGATTTGAAAAGTTTCTAGTATTTGCAGTGTGACAGTAAACATTAACAGAAACTCGGACATTCATATGACTCACATTGGAAATGCATCTCTGTGGAAAAGCACAAGTCCCATGTAGCTGAATGGGGCCTGTGTAGCTAAGTGGGTAGAGCAGGCTGTTGACAGCATCAGGATTAGTGGTTTGATTCCTACTGAAACAAGTCGGTGACCCTTGTTGTTGTACAAGGATTGTGTAAAAGCATCTGCTAAATGACATGTTATGTCCCTCCTCTGTCCTGGAGGAAAATGTGGTCTGATAGAATGATTTTAGACAGTAGGTATCTTGCTCATGCTGTTCACCTCTCAGGTGGTCCAGACTTTTGTGAGCAAATTGGACTATGCTTGGATGGCAGCAGAGCAAACATTCACTGGAGCAATCACTGGAGGACAAGTCAGTGAAGTGGAATATATCTGCATACACATCACAGCAGTAAGACTCAAAGTATGACAGTGGAGAAAATCCTAAACACACAACCTTTTGAGATTTGTCTCTCCAATTTGTGTCCCAGCATGCGTCCGTCTTCAGCCCTGCGTGTAGACGCATTGGCCGAGCCAAAGTGCTCTGATCCAGACAGACAGTCCGTCAGGCTAATCTGCAGCTGAGACCTCCGCCTGTCAAACTGGATTTAACTCTAATGCTGGGCCAGGCCAATGTAGAGCCACCCTGCACTCATTGCAGCCAATGTATTCTCATCAAAATACATCACCCTGATCCAGAGGAGAGACGTAAGCACAGCAAATGGCCTCATCTTAGTTTCCTCAGCCGAGACCAGCGGTCACTCAGCTCTCTGAAGAGGGATTAGATATGGCTGCAAGAAATCATCAGTGGCCTAGTTATCCAAACTGCATGAGACAGCACAGTCAAAATTGAATTTAAATTCAGTTGTGTTCATATAACGCTCCTGATCAAACTGTCATGCAATTTAGCAGTGCACACACTCAGATCACCTATTTTGTTTTGCTGCTTTGTTTTTTTGTCCTCTCTGAATTGAAACAACTCCTCTACTGAAATTACTGATTATAGATATAAATTTCATTTTTGACTGTCACAACAGTACTAAATCCCAATCCTCCTTACTGAAGCACAAACTTTTCCATCTGACTGAACCAGATCTAGCAGATATACTGGTTCATCCAGGTTTTCATCATGTGGATTTTAAATGCCTGACACACTCACATACACACACACAGACACACCGTTCCTCAGCAGTCCTCTTTCCCAAAATAAACCTTGGAGCGAGACTCTGACTCACAGTGGATTAGGTTCGCAACTCAAATCACACACAGCCCTCCATCATCCGTGTCAGTGTCGGCTGGCACTGTCTGTTCTGTGAGGGGCAAATTTAAACTCCCAACAACAGTTTTGACAGTATTTTTTTTAAGGTTCCATCTGGCTATGTTGGCAGACCTGCCCCAGTGGACTTGTTTTGACATGATCTTGATATTAGAGGTGCTGCTCAGTGTGTGTTTGTGACCATGGGAACTAGATTAGAGAGAACAGAGGTCACTTTGTGTGGCTCCAACACGGAGCTCATTCACAGGGTTTTGCCGTGTTGAGAGTTCCGCATGGTCTCCACAAGCTCTCACCAGGGTCGATGTGTTGTTTTTTCCACCATACTGTTGTCCTTCTGCTAGACACTTGAGTCAACATAAATTTACTTTATACACACAACCACACTTTCATCCCAGAACACCTCAGACATTTTCTAGTTTTACTGCAGGATGTTTACTGGTGAGAGACCAGCTTTAGTTCCTCGCTCCAGGCATTTCAGAGCACAGCCTTGTAATTATCAGCCCATTGCTCCCGTTTAGTGCAGCTACTTCTTTCCTTTTGTCCTGGCAGGTTTTCACATCAGACATTATTTATGTGTGGTTTGGGATCAATTGTCTGCAGCGGTAGCTGGGGAGCTTAGCTGAACACCACGTCTGCCTATCTTGCTGTCAAACCAATAATAGCTTTTTGATGGTTCATAGCATAGCTGGAAATAGGCCAGCAAGCTATATACAGTTCTGTACTGTAATAGCATGGCATGGACAGTTACTTCTTTATGATCTTCAGTATGATCTCTGTTCTAAAAGGAGGCACCATGAGTTGCAGTTGTCGCAGGCTATATAAATGTACACACTGGCTACCTGCATGCTCAGCCTTGTCTCACATGTTGTTTTGAATTTTAACATTTATCCTCTTGTCATTCCAGAAACTTTGGCTTACTGTCTAAAGAGAATGTCTACGAGAACAACCGACTGGTGAGTCAGTTTTACAGCTGTGTGTTTCGAGGTTAAATCATTCCTCTGATGTTTTGTTGTATGGTGATGTCAGTGTGGCGGTTGGCCGTTAGAGGGAGGGTGAGTTTAATCACCTGTGAGCTAATTTTTATCTGTCACTTCCATCTGTTACTGCATGTGCTTCATTCAGCCGCAAAATTATTAAGCTTTATAATTGCATGCAGTCATGGTGGGTGTGGCTTCAGTGTATTTGACTGTCTGTGTGGAGAGAAGTGTTACTTAATCCTGATGGACCCTGATGAGGGCAAAGAGGGAGGGAGCCAGAGCTTTCAGCATCCAAAAAGAATTTTTTTTTAAAAAAAAAAGAAGAAAATCCTTGACATAAGCCTGTCCAGAGGACCATGTAGAGAGGATTTTGAGTGTGGAAGTGCTGAACTTGCAGCTTTATATTATAAGTATAACGAATCCAAGAAATTTTTTTTATTGTATTTTCCTCGTTGGGTTTTTCCACATCATCTGTAAGCCAACAGAACATTGAGGGATGAAGTGGGAGTCTCCACATCTTCAGTCTGAGCTGAGCTTTGGCAGCTCTTTGCTGCTGTTTACATTTTATTTCATCCAGCAGCTTTCAGGGAAAGTGAGGCGACTGGTGGTAGCACCAGAAACAAACTCTCAGTGTGCTGTCTGACATTTGCGTTTTTATAAATAAAGCAAGTACTTAACAGTATCCATAAGGCCCAAGCTTGAGTGATTAATCCATGACTGTTAATGTAGAGAGCATGCAAAGCTTTGAGGTCAGATGTGAGCTTCTTTAATTTGTTCATACTTGTTTCTCTCCCTGGATTAATTCTCTCATAGCCTTTTCATACAGGAGATGCAGGTATACTGACATGTTCAACCTGTGTTTGCCCTGGTTCATATGAGACTGTTGTCAAAGGTTGATCTCTTGTTGTCAGTGTTTGGGAGCTACTCTCAACCACAGTTCTTCACACATTACTGCAACACTGAATTACATTACACTGTGTAGGCAGCAAATAAAATTACTACAACTGTCATTTTCAATTCCACTCGCTTGCGCTCTCTTGCTGCCCCACTCATGTCTTGTTGTCTTTCTTCTTTTTTTTTTTTAAACCAATCAGTTAAACTTTTAAATGTCACGCACATTAAATTAAATTTAGCCCCATCCTCAATATACTGTAAATGACCTGGATCTGACCTCCTGTTGATCCATTTAGCAGGCATCACTGCATCAGTCTGACAGGACAGTGACTCATACTTGCATCCTGTTTTGGACTACAACAGTCATCCGAACTGCTTTTCAAAGTCTCTCAATTTCTAAAACTAAAATAGGTTCATGTGAGCTATTGATGTTTTCACCAAGAGCAGCAGTGCGCTTGTTTTGGTGACTGCGTTGGCATGTGGCTGTGAAATAGGTCTGTGTCGTGGATCATTAATATCATTAATAAGTCTGGAGCATTCATTAGTGTTTAGTAGATTGGAGGACAAGTAGATGGGTAAAACTAAGAGGACAGAACCACTTGCTGGCTGGATTATGTCATGGTTGTGTAATTGCCAACGATTGTATCCGTGTTGTTATGTAACCCTACTCGCACTCTTGTTTCTTCAATGGAATTTTTCATTAGAGTGATGGTTATCTAAGGACTAACCACTACATTGTGAACAAGTGACTGATGTTTTGGCAGCAGAGTTACATTATTCAGGGCATAAAGTATCTGCGGGTTGGTGAGTTATGGCAAGCATCTTGGTTGGTTTCACACATTAAAGATATTATTTTTTCTTCAGTATGTTTAAATGGAGACAAATAACTGATTAAGGGTTTAGCTCGATTAAAACATTTTCATGGTGTGTAGTAATCTAACTGTATATTGATAGCGTAACGAAAGGGTAGGTTCAGCCAAATTATTAAAAAAACATACTTTATCACTTGCCTGTAGTGGTATGTAGCTGTGTGTCTAGTTTCAGTTTTATTTGCCGAGATTTGGGATATCAGTGTCTGAGATTTCTCCTGCCACCCCAGTACAATGAAGGTGAATGGATTTTTGTTTGTGCTGCTTGAAGCATTGTGAAGTCATATACAGTATGAAAAACAGACCTCACTGTCATTCTCCATTACATTGTAAGAATTAGTCCCAAAACACTGATGGTAATTAGGACAAAATACTACAATCACTCCACTTATTAATAAGTAATCCAGGTCTGTTGGGTGAGTCTTATTTTGCCCATAATACAAGTTGGGTCACCTGGTCAAGGTGAAGAGATAACAGCTGCACTGATCAGATCACTGTCTTTGAGTATAATTGAATTATTGGCGTGTATATAAACTCAACACTCCCTGTTTCTCAGCTTCTTTCTTATCTCCTACCCTCACCTACCTCATCACCCCCATCTCCCCCTGTCCCTCCTTTTCTCTGTTATCGCCTCATCGTAGGCATTTGAAGTGGCCGAGACACAGCTGGGGATTCCAGCCCTGTTGGACCCCGAAGACATGGTGTCCATGAAAGTGCCTGACCGGCTCAGCGTCATCACCTACGTCTCCCAGTATTACAACTTCTTCAACAACAAGTCTCAAGGTTGGTGCCCTAAATTCAACTGGATTTGACTTTCAGCAGTGTGAACTCCATAAAAGATATTTGATAGTTAGATTTTAATCTTGTTATTAAAAGCCCAGCAAGTTTTTTTTGACCATACACTTAACAGGTATAGCCATTAATGTAATACAAGAGTACTACAATTTACAAAAAATCAGTTTTTTTAGTGTATTTCTCATCCTATCTTTTGAAAGCCATGTAAACTGTCCACCTCAGCACATGTTGAGATGGAGCAACTTAACTTGTGGGTGTGACAAGAACAACTTATTTAATTTGTTCCTGTTATTAACTGATGATTTCCTTTACTTCCTCTTTTACAGCAAACCCTCCTTGCATGAAGAGGCTGAGTTCTGTTGATCATAACGAGCCAGTCCAGAAAAGGACTCCAACCCCTTTGGAGGACAAAGTGGTTGAGTCTGAGGTAAGAACAAGACTTGGCCGCAGGAAAGGGCATAGAGATGTACCAGGAGGTACCCTCATGCATGTGTTGATTTTCTTCTTCTTTTTTTAATTTCTAAGGCCTGGTAGACTTTAGGCAACACTAAACTCTATATGCTCTGCATGCTAAAAGTTCCTGCTGAACCTGCATGTTAAAAGGCTATTAAAGTATTTTTTAAGTAATATTTTGTTTATGGTTTCCCTTTGAGGCCTGGATAAGCACACTCACATATTTTTTTAGTAGTATATTGGTGTCTATCTGAAGCCTTGGAATATCTAATCTGCTATTTTTGGGGTATTAACTCATCAGATCTGTACAATACAAATCCCATCCTGGCATTTGAGTACAACAATGAACAATATCCATATATGTATTTTATAATCACCACTTCCTTGTGTGGGCTTTGTGTTGCACAGCAGGGGAAAAACAAGGTAGAGTAAGTCTATAAAGATAGCCTCTGTATCCTGTCTCTCTTTTCTTTCGCATGCCTTCAACTTCTTTCCTCCATCCCCATACTCCCATGTACTGCCACCCTCCTCCACAACTTCCACCCCACCCCCCAAATCCTCAGATGGAAAACTATTCAACTCCCTCCTCTTCCTGTTCTTCTTCCTCCTCACATCTGATCCCCCCTCCACTCTCTGGTCCTGAGCCTAGGCAGTAGGATGGGGGTGGGGGGTGGGCTAGGAGTTGAAAGTAAAACAGTTAGGTCAGTTGTTTTTTTTTTTAACCATCTCTTGTACATAAGAGACTAACTGTTGTACTATCCTAACACTGTGTGCCAAGTTTTTGAATATGCTGCTTCTATCTACTTAATGCAAAAAACAAATGCCTAAAACAATATATCAATCCTAGAAATCAATCATATCCCAGATGTGTGACTCTTAGAGCCACTAACACGAGCTGTTTGGATTTTTTACTAATTAACACTTTTTTATCATGACACACAATGGTGATTTTTAAATGAAAAAGATGCAGTAGTGAACCACATGAATCAATGAGCAGTAGATGTTGCAGTACCCAAGCAGATGTAGTTAGCCTAAAAGAATGAACGATCCACATCCTCAAATCCTGACTCCGTGTTTGATCTCCCCCCTCCCCCATTACTCTCCATCTTCCCCCCTTCCCCTGACGTCTCCGCCCTGTCCCCTCCCTGCGAACAATGTCCCGGTCATTTGCACTAGTCGAGCCAGCCCGCGCAGACAGGTGTGGCAGCGTTTGCAGGGGCCAGGCGCAGCACGCTCAGCAGCACCTGCGCTGCCTGCCAGAAACATGTCCACCTCGTGCAGAGGTTTCTGGTGGACGGCAAGCTCTACCATCGCAACTGCTTCAGGTGAATGCTGCGGCTTTCAGCTACTGACTACTGTGTGTTATACCAACTTTATTTAGCTCTGAGTGAACACTACAGCCCTGTATTTTCTAACAATGTAATGAAAAGGATACACTTTTCATTTTCTTGAAGTTATAATCCTTAAGATTTCAGTCATGGATGACTTGGTGACACCCATGGTTTGTGGTGGTAACAGCAAGTGCAGTTTAATACTACAGTTTCATGCTTTGTTAGAAATACAACATAAGAGCAACTGGTATATCTGTTTACAGTGCAGCCCCACACAAGCTCATATTGTTTTACTGAAGAGGTCAGGCAGTAATTGGCCTTTTTCCATCATGCGATAAAAACACTATCCATGTTTTACTAGTTGAATGCTTTTAATTAGATTAGTTCACAGCAGTAGGAAGTGTTCAGTTTGTGTTACCAGTACATTATCATAATTTGTCAATGTGACAGACTCCTGCCACAAACAATGAAAACTACTTTGATTGGCTATAGATGAAAAAATGGCTGTAAAAAATAGTGTCATAAATTAGGGTTTGATTTCATGAAAATCTTAAGAATTATAACTGAAGAACATTTAGTTCAAGTTCATTTTTTTTTACGTGTAAAACAATACCAGATTTCTGAGTGTATTTTGGTATATTTGTGCTTACTTAATAATGACTCATCATTGGTAGCTTTATATAGTATCTCAACAGTCTTTGTGACCCATTGATGATCTTACTGTCCTCCTGTGCCACTGTTGTCTCAGGTGCACAGAGTGTCACAGCACTCTGCTTCCTGGATCTTACAAATTGGGGAGTGACACCGGGGCTCTGGTCTGCACACATCACCTTGCAAGGCATGCTTTAGCCAACCAGAATGGTCGACCAGATCTTAGCAAGAGACCAGTGGCAGTTCAGTCTGCCAGGATTGGTCGCAGCACAACTCCTCACACCTCGCCCTCTGAGAGGGACGAGGCCAAGACTCCATCCCCAGTGGGTCGAACAAACGATACTGACATGCCGGCCAATGACTCTGTCTCAGTCACTCCTGTTCCAACAAGTAAAGCAGACTCTTTGGAAACATTAAAAGAGATGGATGGTAGTGGAGTGACAGAGGAGATGCCACGTTCTTCTTCTCCTCCGAACCCTTTTGACGAGAGTGATGAAGAGGAGGAGGGAGAGAAAGAGAAAGACACTCAAACACCAGACAAACATACGGCCAATGGGGACCTCCCCTCTGCACCTGTCACTCATCATGAAGGTGCCAGTCGGCCGGTGCCAGCACCTCGCAGGGTTTCTGAACCAACCCCTCCTCCTCGTCCCGCCCCACGGGTTCGGTTGCCCCGAACAACAGACGGCCTTGCAGTGGGTGTGTGCTTATTGCAGAACATACATTATTATAAAGATAAATATACCATTTGATACTCATCTTTACATTTTATCTGAAATCACAGCTGAACATCAGAAGCCTCCAACTCCTCCCAAACCTCGAGAAAGATCACAGTCTCCTGGAAGGTAGCTCATTTTCCTCTTTTCCTGTTCATTGCCACCATTTCACCTGCCTTAATCGTATCAGCAGTCTTTCTCTGAATGACATCTTGTTACAGCATGCACTGTACTTGTTTGCTCCTCCGTGCCTCCATTTGGCCGTGTTTTGTTGTCTTCCCCTCTGTGACCCATCCATCCATATTTGTGTATCTTCACTGTCCAGCTTGTCCAGTGGCACCCATAAACCCAAAGACCCACCTTGGCTGGCCTTGGTCCAGTCAGAACCTAAGAAGAAGAAAGCCCCTCCCCCTCCCCCTGCTGGATTGGCAACACCTCCCAATACAGGCTCTCTGTCCTCTCTCAAAGGGGAAGGCTCCAGGCCCAGTACACCCCCTCCACCCTCCAACCCATTTGAGGATGATGATGATGATGATGAAAATAATGAAGTAGAGGAAGAAGAGGGGAGTGAAGGGGGTGCAATTCCACCCACAGTGGTGGCTAGTCACCCGTGGTACAGCATCACTCAGGCGGCTGATGCGACAGGTACAGACACTCCCCCTAGTGGAGGAAGCTCATCCCGCTCTGCCAGCCCCGGGAGCGCAAGGAGTAAGAAACGTCCGGCACCCCGGGCTCCACAACCAGCTGCTGCTAATCTAGGTGAGTTTTATCAGAACAGCAAACATCTTATACAGGAATGAAATGCAAAAAGAACACTACAGATTTTATTCTGTATTGTCAGAGAGATCATTGAGGGTCTTAAGGTAGAAATGAATAAGTTTGTGGAGGAGAACATGCGTCTGCTCATGCTGTAGTTTCCTTTGCTGTCACTACAGGTTACTGTTGTATTTGGTTATTTATTGGAAAACTCATTTTTGCGGTATTTTTGTAGAAATTAAACCATGATCTTAAAGTGTCCACATCATATAAGAATTTTAGCCATTTTAAACATACTTTGTTATTCATTGGATCAAATGTAATTGGACAAATTAAAGTAGTAGTAAATATAATTGTATTTAATATTTGGCTCAGAGACAGAGTCTGCAGCAAGTGACATGCATGTTTTATGGGACTGATGGCATATCATCTTGTGGTATGGTGATCTGTTGCACTGTGGTTGTTGTTGCACAATCTTCTATCAACCACTACACCTTCATATCTGCAAACCCATAACAACATACCAAACTGTTGGTGCATTGCTTTAGTACATTATCTTGGCTGTGTCAGATTTTTCAGCCTCATTATAGTCTGCTTCCTCCCACTTCCTCCTCATCACTGATGTGTCCTCGCGTTGAGAGACTGCAAAAGGCAACCCACAAATGCAAATTTCACACCTACAATCAACTTCATGCCCTTTGCTTTGTCTTCTGCACATTGAGTGACAAAATATACCTCAACACTGATGCACAGTTTATATGTGTAAAGCTTCTACTGCTAAACAGTTCATTCACACACCTTTGAATATAAAATGCTTTTGTACTGCACAGTGAGGTTTGAGTACAGAGCTAAAGGAACAAAACATACCCTGTATGCAAATAATAACAGATGAGACAGAGGGATATTGTATGTAGATGTTCATTGTTTTTTGTACTTTCCCCCATCCTCTCTTTATTTCAATCCACTCCAACTACTTCCTGTGTCATTTCTGCACTCTGCTGTTTTTACCAAAACCTTCTTCTTCAGTTCTCCCTCACTCGCAGCCCTCCTCTTGCTCTCCCTCTCCAGCTCTCAGCATAGAGAGTCTGTCCTCTGGCTCAGACCACAGCTCCTCCCAGCCCCCCTTGAGTGGCAGTGCCAGCAGCGACCAGGAACACGCCTTCACCAAAAGTCTCTCAGAGCCTTCCATCTGTTCACCGTGTGACTCTACGGCCTCCCCCTCCTCCTCCTCGACCGAGCGCCTGCCACATCCTTCCCCCAGCCCCTACCCTTCTCCCATGCCATCAAATGCCAGCTCAGCTCCAGCCACCCCACAGACCAGTCGCAGTTCGGGGACCAAAGGGGCTGGAGCCCCTCCACCACGACCCCTGACGACACCCAGCCCACTGGCCTCAGGGGGCACCCAATCACACATCAAGGTAATAGGACCACCTCCAAAAAAGCAATATAAAGCAATGCGTTTTGCACATTATATAAATCCAGAGGTCTGTCCTGCTGTTCTCGTTTTAGCGGATATGTAAGGAGAACCCGTTCAACAGGAAAGCTTCTCCCTCCCCTGCTAAATCCAAAAACAGACCACCCAAAGGCCCTCGTCCTGCCAGACCCCCGGCCCCTGGCCATGGCTTCCCACTAATCAAACGCAAGGTATTAAAACTAAAGAATCAGCTTCAGCATAGAAGCAAAATGGTTAGAATGCACATTTCCAATTCTGGGTCAAACACAGAAGAAGTACTCAAATGACCCATTGTGCCCAAACCTCCCTGCAGGTGCAGTCGGATCAGTTTATCCCCGTGGAGGACATCCACGGGGAGATGGGTCAGCTGGAGAAACAGCTGGATGAGCTGGAGCAGAGAGGAGTGGAGCTGGAGAAGAAACTGAGAGACAACCCTAATGGTATCGTGCAATGCTTTTAGGGGTGTTCCTCGAGTCCCCACATGAAAGTTTCACTATATTCAAAACTGAAACATTACTTTCCTGGAGAATATGAATCACAAATTGTCACTTAGGCAAGAGGCAAAGTAGCCTAGATGCCTTTATCTTGCCTAAAAAGAACAATAAATAGAATGTCAATTAAATATGTATCCTTCTCTTCCTCTGTTGTGATCACAGATGAAGATGAAGAGCACCTGTTGGTGGACTGGTTCACTCTGATCCACGAGAAACACCTTTTAGTCCGACGAGAAGCTGAGCTGGTGTACACGTGAGTTTCAGGCTGCAGGAAGAGGCAGATGTTTGTAGTGTTTGACCTCTGTGCCCATCAGTCATATAACCTGACACCAGAGTGACCCACAATCTGTCATGTGAATGTGACACCAGTGTTGCAGATTCCTTCAATCGTCAGTCACTTTAATTACAAATAACCGCTTCATTAATGAGTGAACTAGGATATGGTGGTTCTAATTCATGATGACACAGCTGTACGTGAGGGTTGAGACTGAAGCTGTGTATTCAGCCATTGTTTGGAGGAAATATGGTTGTGTGGAACAATGTGAGCATACTGATGGACAGTGGAGAAGTAGATTGTGTTGTAGCAAAATTTTGAGATGTTTCTAAAACAAAGTTGATTTTAACATCAAATAATTTGAAAGAGAAAATCTCAAACTATACATGGAATAGAATCAGATAAGCATACATACAATATTTTTGCTACATAAGCTGTTTGGAAAAGTCTTGTTTTTAGGGAGGATGAGATGTAATAAATAATAATTGGAGGATACCAGTTTCTAACACGCCATGTGTATGTTGCTCACTGCAGGGCGAAGCAGCAGAACCTGGAGGAGAGGCAAGCTGATGTGGAGTATGAGCTGAGGTGTCTTCTCAACAAACCAGGTGTGCTTGGCCTTATCACGTATGGCCATATTCATTGCCTGTTTGTCTTGTGTGTTATGTGTGAGTCGTGTCACACTTTAGCTACACATCTACACACAGATTACACTAAAGAAGAACCACTTTATTCTGACATGTGCAACAAAAAACGCTTGATGTTAAACAATAGTATTTCCATTTCCATTCACTAAAACATGCCATACTTTAGAACAGCAGTAATTGTTACATACACCGCATACACCACTCAGTGCTACACCCATCAACAGTGAAGGACTCTCCGGTGAGTTATCTGCCCTGACAGGAAGGTAGATGAAATAGCATGTGCATTTACACGTTTACTTACTGGTATTACTGTTGCATGGATAATTGATAAATCTTCCAAACACATACAAAGTGTGCTCGTAACTCTATTCTGATATTTATTATATATATTATATAATAAATAATATATGAATAGTAAATGGTATACAATAAATAATTCATCAACCTCCCATTCCTTCTCAGAGAAAGACTGGACTGACGAGGACAAGAGCCGGGAGCAGGAGCTGATGGCTGAGCTGGTTACCATCATTGAACAACGCAACCAAATCGTCAACAACATGGACCAGGACAGACAGAGGTAATCAATAGCTCCGCAGAGAGCCAGGATGCACTGATCAGTGATGTTTGCAACTACCAGTGATCTAACAACCTTTCTGTCACAGGGAAGAAGAGGAGGATAAACTTATGGAGGCCATGCTGAAGAAGAAAGGTAGGAATGATGAGTCAGTTTCATTTGTAGCAGGTGAAAGACTCTTTAGTCGAGAGCAGTCACTAAACATTAAAACCTATGTGAGTTTTAATATCAATTTATTTCTTATTTTCTTCCTCATCAGACTTCCATAAGGATCCGGACAGCGACCAGCAGAAGAAAAAAGCGCCAAAGTTCAAACCCATTAAGGTGCTGAAGCGGCTGAGCCATAAAGGAGAACCAGGCAATAGCCACAGCCCTCGCAAAGAGAAGAGCTGAACAACAGAGGACATATTCACTTCCAAGAGGATATGAGACTGTTTTAACAAGACTAAGGAAAATAAAAAAGGATGTGAGAAAAGAGGTACATCAGGTCAAGAAGATGAGATGTTGTTTTCCTGTAAATGTCTTATTAATGACTCTAAAGCGCAACCCAGAACCCTCTCCCTGCTCATGTCTTACTTGATGCTTCTCCAAAAAGTCTCTTCAGTGACTATTATCTGTTGCCTTTGTGTGTTAAAACAGTACAACTACTCAAGTGCTTTAAGAGCTGATGTATTTGCAAGCTCTCTGACCTTTCAAGCTAGTGAAGTTTAGATTAGGTTTCTACACTACTGCACTGATTTGTTGTATGTTCTCGCTTCACTTTCCCTGCATTGGACAGCCACTCTGCCCTCAAGGTTCAACAGTCTGTCAGTTCACCCTGAATGAATCAGTTGGATGCAATTTTATCCCTGGTATCTAATGAGTTTTTAATATGTTTTACTCACACCTTGAAAACCCGTCTCCTGTGCTCCTTGCGTTCAAAGGTCAGTAGATGGATATCTGAGAAGGGTTTATGTCATGTCTGGTTTGAGCCTGTGGTACTAGTGAAAGTAAAAGTTTTTTTTAGTTTTTTTTTTTTTTTAAATGAACCCTGCTTTAAATTTTGAAACATCTACCCTTGAACAAAAGGTCAATGAACAATGGGATACATAAACGGTTCTAGCTGCTTCATTGTGAATGTTTGTTGTTTTCGTCATTTATGTAAATGCATACCATCAAACACGTGGATGAACGCAGACACAAAAGTGGGATTCAAAATCAGACAGACTGAGAAAAGTTGTGGAGGACAGTGATATAGAAAGTACTAAACTGCAGATGTCTGGTAGAAAGTTTTATTAATATGAAAGGTCACACATGCAATAATGAATATTAGAAAAGGCAGATATTCAGTATTTTAACAACTGTATATGATAGTTTTAACCATTGGGGGAAACCTGAATATGCAATCATTAATTTATATTTTACTATGCCTTTTCCTTGTTTCAGTGTTTTGCCTTTTAAATTGGAAAAAAAAAAACATGTTAATATTGAGACTGTATGAGTGCCATTATTTAATTGCATATGTGGACTAGCGTCATTTAGCTAATGTAAATGCCCGTATTGTTTACACATTCTGTTCCTGTTTTGGCATTGAGATTGTCTGGTTGTCCTCCATTTTAAATGGTAATCTCTGTTGTGTCTGTTTCTGCTCTGTGCCTGTCTTCTTGTCCAGCTGAAACCAAGGGCTTCTGTAGCGCTATACATTGTCCTAAAACAGCAGCAGGATTATATAAAAATATTGACACTGGAAGGCAGAGGAATAAAATAAGTTAATGCAAATAGATAATGTTTGTTTCTTGTCAATGTAATGCTTTCACGGCCCGACAGCATGTTTTGTCTTCACTGCTGTATTGTATCACACTCATTGTAATGCACTTCACTCAATCAATTCATAACCTGAACATGTGTTCGTGTTAGGTGTTGAATGGTTCTGCTGTTATATTGCCTGCACCACATTTCCAAGTAATTTCCAGGTATTGAGTCAGTGGTCAGTCTCTTCCACATTTTCTGTCTGTTCTGCACTCTCCTCTTTCCTCTTGGATGTCACTGCATCCTTCATGGAACTGCGCGCCTTGTCCAGTATCTCCAGTTCTCTGATTTTCTGGATTGGAGTCATGACACAACACAGGTTTCAATGCAGTTGTATTTCAAAGAGAATAGATTTTACCTTTTCCCTTTCAGTATGCACAGAATGTGAACCTAATGCCAGTTTAAGGATCTATTTGCGATGCTACTGATCTGCCCGTCAGCACCTACTTACATTGTATATAAGATTAAGATTAGATTTGAAGTTACAAAAACCTTTTTCAAAATACAGTACAGCATAATACAGAGTAATCTGAGCTAAAGTGTGAACCGTTGCTTATTTACCTGGGATATTTCATTGTTGATGATGCTGATGTACTGCTTCTCCTGACCTAGAGAGGCCATATCTGCCAGAAACTGTCTTCTCTCCTCTATCTCATCCAGAACTACAGAGGACACAGACACAAGATAATATTAGGCTTATTCAAGGGGCAGTGGACCTACCTATTTAGGCTGAAATGATCAGAAACAAGACTATCAACATGATCATCTTGCTCTCTTACACAGAACATTTTACTGTAACTCTGTAACTCTTCTCCATCATCTTAGTCTCACCTTCCTGATACTCGTCTCTCTCTATGATGTCTGGCTTCCAACATGTAGGAACCTTTTGGGAAGATGCAGCTGTGGGCTCCTCTTGTCCTGTTGCCAATATATTCTGAAGCCTCCTCTTCTCTTTCTCTAAGTCTCCTAAAATAAGAGCGAAATAAGGAGAGTGACAATATGACAGATGGTTTCTCAGGATGCAGAAGATTAAAAAAAAACTGTGACTACAAATTTAGATAGATTTAGTGACAAATGACCTGTATTGCAACTGTTTGCAACGTAAGCCTGTAAAAACACATTCAGAACAAGTAAAGATGTCGGCTTCAAGAACGTACTTGTGGGAGCGGGGCAGAACTTTTCTCTGACGTAGCTGTTCCCAGACTGACAAGATTCAGCGCTGCGTCTCTGAGGCTTGGCTGGCAGGCGTTTCTGCATAGATTTACTGGTTTTAGGCTGAGGGGGAGAATCTGACGATGTGGGGTCAGGGGGCAGTGGCAAAGCTGCTCCATCTGTGGAGGAAAAGATTTTAAAAAATAAAAGTTTTCAATTTTGCAATGTAGTAATGCTTAATGATTCGAATAATGTATTGAGGGAGTAGTGTAGCAGAAAAGTAAATGCAATGCTCATTGGGCAGTTGTCTATTTTAATTAATGCCATGCAAATGTGGAGCTAATTGACATTTCAATGTAGAGACAGGACTCATCAGAGGGCCAATAAAATGTGATATTTTAACAATATGTTATATGCTGAGTATTGTAGGAAAGATGCCCAGATGTCCAAGGACTCAAACTTACTCTTCAGACATTCATTGATCTGTTTTTTCTGGCGGTTGGTGAGACTTGACTCCTGCATCATTACTGAGCAAAGGGAGGAACATGATGAAAAATAGACAGCATAAAACAGCGGTAAACACTTAAAAGGTAAACACACATACACACAGTCGGTCCTCTATCTGTGTATGTAGCATTTATACCTAACTATCCACACCAGAACATCAACAAGCGCATCATCTCACATCTTAGCATATCCTGGGTCTCCTTGCTGTATGGAGTGGCCTTGGCGTTGTTCCACAGCCCCCTGCCAGCTGTTCTTTGTGAAGAGGCCTCCATCTGCGATCTCAAAGACAAATAAAATACATTACCCACAATCCCTGGGGTGTAATTTAACGTTGTCTCTGTTATATTGCGAGCTACGGTTAAGTTGCAATTTGTGAGTTTGAACAACTCTCTGAGCAAAGAAGCAGCCTGTAATGATATAATTTAAAGACAGATCGTGGAGTTGCTCCAAAGACACCGGATGTCTGACAACCACTTTTTTCCATTTGGCAGCTGTAAGGCCACCATAAGAGTAAAACTTTGCTTATAATACTATGTCCAATAAAAATAGTCATGGCCCAAATTTCCAAAATGTGCCACTTAAATATCATCAGTAAAATTTCTGATGCTCTAGGGAGACACTTGTGATTGTAGATATTGGTTTTACCGTTCAAGATCACTGAAATATCTCAATTTAGCTTAGCTAAATTCTGTTTACGTTAGATCTGGCTAACATTGCTCTTGCTCAGTGGCTAATAACAGCTGAATGTCAGAAGCTTTACACGAAAGAAACTAATGACAAAATACATATAAGTTGACAAACAATACAAATAACTTACTGAAACACTTCTTTATTTATCACAAGTCCTTCGTACACACACTTAGAGTTACTCACTGTGAACAGCAGCGTCTTCTCCCGTGAAACTGAGTGATGTTGCTATAGCAACCAACAAAAAACTTTGCGTTAAGGCAACATAATGATACGAGTTTTTGCTCCAAACTTCAGATAATGTTTGATCACATTTGTTTTTATCAACGGCCTCTCTAAAAACTGATTGATTGCCTGTGTCGTTAATTTCCCTTTCCACTTGTTATTGTTTGTACTAAGAGAAGCGCAGTGACAACATGTGGCCACTAGATGGAGCCAAATACCGATTGACTTTTGTGTTGATACTGCATCAGTTACTATTGATAGTGAGCAAAATAAGTTTGTCATATATTCCATGAAAAATATTTATCAAAGCCAGGGATATTTTTAGTGTGGTGCTATCAGATGAGAACAAAACATACCATGGTAATGTTTTTTATTTTTATTTTGCTGCCACTTAGGTCCACTTTCCCCACAGTCATTAAAAAATCCATATTATATCACTAAGCACAAAATTAATGTTCTCAGAAAGAATATTAAAAAATATATATTTATGGAAATTAGATGATGACATTAAAACAGAATCATAAATAGTCACTTAATAACATAGTCACTTAATAGTCACCTAATATACAGGAAAGTCCCTCACATTAAACTGGCAATTATGTGGCTCTGTATGCAAAGCACAAAAATCTCACTTCTTTTTCTGTTCCATCCAGATGATTTCATAAATATTTTATGGTATTTCTTTGACCATTTACAATGCCTTAATTACATGTAGGTATGACTACGTACAGCACAGGTTATCTCTTCTTGGTTTTGTCACTTTTTGTCAGCAATCACACAGAAATTCACACATTAGCCTTGAGCCTTTAGAAGTGAAGTCTGCTTTGGTAAACAAACAGGCTGTAGATGAACTTGTGTAATGTGTTTAAGGCCATAAAGAGGCTGTTTTGTGAAGCGACCCACTAGAAGCTTTTGCCCATTGTAATGGATGTCTAGTCAAGTCGTCACTATGAGGGAAAGAGTCTTTATCAGTGGTGGGCTAGTCATCGGCGATCAGCAGCAGTCAGGGGTCCATTATCTCTGGGAAGACAGCAGCCTGCCTCTGCCCCATGTCAAAAGATAAACAGCAGCCAGAATATAATCACCTTTTACACACAGGTCTTCTCAGAAGTCAGAACTGCACGTCCTCACTGAGAAGACAAAGACTGATCTGTATATGCAAGTGTATGGAGTGTTTTAAAATTATTACTGTGTTGGCTCACTAAATAGGACGATGTTGTTATGGACTTAAAACCAGAATATGAAATGTATTAGATAGTGGTGTGTTGTTCATGAGATATGTCAGCCTACTTTTATCAAATAATAGGCCTATTTGTTTATGTACTCACACTGAACCTCTGTAAGTAGCTCTGTAATAAAAAATAATCTCTGATCACTGTTTAAATTAACATTACATTAATTCAAACATGTTTCTGTCAGTGCTTCACACATCATGTTAATATAAAATGTCCACACGCTTCACCATACATGCACCAACGCACTGCACTCTGTGCCAAAGCATGCTTTATTAGATAGAGGCCAGTCCTCCGATAATGACTAATGTTTACTTGTGAATGAAAAATAGTGAGGGCCGTGTTGATCTGCAGTGTTGAGTTAATTTTACAGTATTTCAATTAAGTTAATTACTAATTATTAATTAATTTAGTCAACTAGAGGTTAACTATAATTTGTAGTAGCTTGGCAGAAGCTAACTAACTTTTACTTTTAGATGATATTGTTTGGCTTTTTTGTTATTTTCAGGTGTGAAACCAAATATCTTTTTATTTTTTCCTAAAAATATATATTTCTTAAGTATGTTTTAACTGTTTGTTAACATACTGTTTATAGTAACTAGATACTACAGTGCTACAGTACAGTTGAATCTCTCTCCCTTATTTTTTCTTAGTGTGTCCATGATTTGGTTTTTGTTTTTTTTTTATGTTCTGACTTTTTATGCCACTTGAGATGAAAAGACAAGATGAAGTCACCTTTCTTTTCACTTCTGCCAGTGAGAAACCCAGACAGGATGTATGGTTTGTGTATGTAGGTAAACAGAAAAGTCTCACAGGAAACGTTCCTGTCATGCACTTTGTTTCAAATCACTTGAAATGATTGATTTCATTCTCATTATTATGTGATTCCCTATGTGACATTGTAACTACAGATATAATCTTTTGCAGAATTTACATTTTTTTTATTGCTATTTGCAATAATTCAACTATTTTCTATGTGAAGTGACTATTATCTTGAGAAAACAATGAAAGCAGCTTCCCAGCACAGTCCATGTTTCAACAAATATTGAAGCCTAGTTACCTCAAAAAAGGTTTTTGCCTCTTAAGACACCAGAGAAATTCATTCAATAAAGATGTTCAGCACTGATTTTAACATTAATATTACATTAATATTTAGTTATAGTTAGTTTGTTAGTTTGTATTATATGCACAATGTATTTGTTTATTCACACATTGGCGCTCATCAGTTTTTTCAGAGTTGTGTTTTTACTCTGAATCCCACAGAACAGGAAGGCAGTCAGTTGAGGTGAGATAGCACAGTTTCTTGGTGAGTGTTAATGAACAATCTTAAGGCATAAAGAGAAGTAGCCAGCTCAGAAACTCATGTTTACGCTCCACCTCCTAACGGTCAAGACGTACATGAAAAAGAGAGATTTGAAGTAAGACTCACAGCTGACAGAGATAGACAAGCAAGAGGAGGGAGAGATAGCAGGGGAGGAATGGAGAAGAGGAGACCGCTTTAAGAAACTGTTTGTGAGGCCTTTTAGCTCTGAGTGGACTGTAACTGGGATGAGTGGCCTGGTGAGCTACAGGGTTTGACTTTCTGTTAGCTGAGGATAAGCCGATCATGTAAAGAAAAAAAAAAAAAACAGAAAAATAGAAAAAGCAAAAAGAGGAAAGAAAAACTTAACTGTTGTTGTATCAAAGTGCTTGATGGCTGTTACACAGGCCGTGCTCCCTTCCTTCAGCTCCTTCTCCAGCCTCGCTCACTCCAGTGACAATATGAAAGTAAGTATTATTTTGTTTGAGTCCTACACAATAACTGAAAAAAGTCTGAATTGATTTAGATATTGTCCAGTGCAACCTGCTGCCTTACCTAAAGAAATGACAGACGGGGCCAAAGCAACAAATGCAATTCCATATCTGAGAATATCATGAAGGTAATGTTAACCTTTGCCTTGTGTAATGCTCATTGCTGTGGCAGTCATTTGTACATGACACACGTAATTTACTCTTTATTACAGTTAGTTTTTATTTTACAAGTGTGTCCATTTGAATTTGTGTGTGTAAAAAGCATGTTTTCCTGTGTTCGACCGGGTTAGAAGAAGGACTTTCACATTTCTGTTTCTTATGCAGACGCACGATATACTGCAAAGAGAAAAAAAAGGAAATAAAAAAAAAAATTCAACAGCTCATGTATTTAGACACTGTTGCCAAGTGCCTGCTCACTGTTGGAACTGCTGGGTTTCTCTCTATAACCTTACTCAGTAAAGTGCCCTGACATAATGTATGTTATGATTTGGCACGATAAAAATAAAATTGAAAATTTGATTGAATTATTTAATTATTATCGCAATGACATTTTCTGTAGAGTTTGAGTCCTCAAGAATAATGTCCAGACTCCATTACTGTCTGAACATTATGAGAAGCCGCACTTGTACTGTAGCACTGAACGTGTTTTTAGTTGTTGACTGGGAGGAACGCACTTCCAGTCACTCTGATGAAATCCAGCTCTCGTTCTAATGGAGTTTGAATGCACTTGTTGTAAGTTGCTTTGGACAAAAGTGAGTAATTGTTCCTGCTGTCCATACTGGCTGAACACAAATCCCTTCCTAAATCAGTTGCAGTAAATGATTAGGGACAAAATCCATAGTCATTGTTACGTGTAAAAATTAAAAGTTCAAATGTCTTTGAGTCTTTTTAGTACCAAATTTCCTCTCTGTGTTTCTACTGACAGTGTTTCCTTGGTGGCAGGATTGTTCATTTCAGTTTAGTTCAGTTCAGGTTATTTTGGTCCTTATTAATATTTATACACATATAAATAAAACATGACAATATTGGCCAAAAAGGTGTAGGCTGAAGCTATAGTTTATTACGCCAACCCTCTCTTTATAATGTTACATGAAACAGCAACCCTCTCACTACAAGCCAATGTAAAGTCAAAGAAAAACTTTAGGCAAAAACGGAAAGAAACTTTTCACCACGAAGATTAGACATTATCAAATTAAAAAATAAAAAATAAACATGAAGCAAGATTAGGAGTTCCAGCACGTCGTAACCATTGAGACCAAAATAAAGAAAAGAAGAGAAAAGTAACAAAAAAAAAGACTCAGTTTCATATCTATTTATCACCATATTTTCAAAGATTTCTTTTAAACTACACATTCTTAATTCACTGTCACAACTCATCCATCAGCTGTGAAGTATAAGGAAGAAGTAACAATGTAGGAATTTGGTATTAGAAAGACTAATAACTTTAGAAGAAGGATCCCTTTGCATCTGGCAACAGTTACAACAACTAATAACCCTTCAAAGATTCATATGGGAATGTGAATCCTGTTTTAAGATAGATATGTAAAAATGTGAACCTTTTATACTCTCTGAAAACATCTAGGTGTGGAAAACTGAGGGTGGCTCTCTCCCTCTGGACTCTCTCAGCAACAAACTGTCACCAAGCAGCTCTGAGCAGCTGCAGGTCTCTCAACATATGACAGAGGAGCTCCTAGACGATGACAGCCGGGCATCCTGGGACATTGAGTTCCTGTTGTCTGACTGGAGCAACCCTTCACCTGACCTCAACCCCTCTCTGGAAAACACTGATCAACGGCTCCCACAGCTCGACCCCAACACGGCGTACCAAGAGGCCGGTATGTTTAAGGACCAACCAGGACAGGAGTGTCTGCAGGTGAACAGTGGCAGCCTCATGGCGGAGCTCCTGTCCCCTGCTGAAACCTCAACAGTCCAGCCAGAGCTGTACCACCGTGGTTATAATGGTGAGCAGACAGGTCGGACTTCAGTTCCCAGTCTACCTAATGTAGATCAGTTTGGCTTCCCGCAAGGAAGCAGAGGAAACCTTATTAAGGTCACATCATGGGACTTCAACCCCTACTATCCCCAGCAGCACCCGACTGTGGTCAATTTCCCTGACAACAGGTTCATCCAACCTCAAGCCGTGACCCCTGACCCCCGACACTACAGCTACATGCCCAACTTCAATCACAACACCAGCCTTTTCTGTGACTACACTCACGGCCAGGCCACTGGTCATCTGCCCCTCCACCAGCAGCCCTTGCTGGTCAGACCCCAGCTGCCCCCTGCTGGGGTGGAGGGGAAGCGTGGTCGAAGGACCCCAGGGAAAAAGAGGCCCGCCATCCACAGCTGTGAATACCCTGGCTGCAGCAAGACCTACACCAAGAGCTCACACCTCAAGGCTCACCTTCGCACCCACACAGGTAAACCAAAGAAACAACAAGAGAATCTGTCCCATTTCATCTCAAGATGTGTGTGTTTGATACTTACCATTAGTTTTATTGTCTGTTCATCAGGGGAAAAGCCTTACCACTGTTCATGGGAGGGCTGCAGCTGGAAATTTGCCCGTTCAGATGAGCTGACACGTCACTACCGCAAGCACACGGGCCAGAAACCCTACGAGTGTCTGCTGTGTCAGAGGGCCTTCTCCCGCTCTGACCACCTGGCTCTGCACATGAAGAGACACACCTGAAGCTATCACACACACACACACACACACACACACACACACACACACACACACACACACACACACAAAGAAATGAAAAGGTAGAAAACTTGATGACTTGGATATTGAGTGCTTGTCAGTGATGACAGATATTGCCTGAACATGTTTCCAGTGTTAACTTTAATAAACATGTACTTGAGTACTTGAGTAGTTGGCAGGTAAACAGTACAGGTTCACAGGTAGACTTAGACTTAGGCTGTGAAAACTGACAACGCAACCAGTGGTTGGTTGGTGTCACAAATCATTGTGTACATGCTGCCTGGATGTTGTTGATGTTGTAATTGTCAGATTTCTTGTCTATTTCTGGTTTACTTCAGAAGACAAATGTGACAAATCTAATTCAAAATCTTTCAACATATGAAATTCTCTTTTTTAAAGAAACAATGGATATCCAAAGCTTAAAAAAACTGACCATCAGATAATGATTGCTTAAGCACAATTAAAAAAAAAAAAGTATCAGAATTGATGTAGCAGAAAGAGTGATATCGTGGCATGGCATCTACATCACCCACAGTTCAGTTGGAGATTCAGGTGGATTCAGGTGTGTTATGCTAGTAGCAGCTGATGTAGCCATGAGTCTCCAGCCTCAAGCAGAGATGAGGAGCAGGCTATAGACCTTTAACTCCACACTCCAAGATTTTTATTGTTTATTTTCAAACTTGTTGTCTTCAGCCCCAACTGAAGATGACTCAAGTGACATCACTTGAGGCAATACATCAGCCTTCATGCATCTCCCTCTGGAGCCACAAAAGACTTTATACAACTTGTTTCACAGGTGTAGTTGCACTCTACCAGACCTGTCACAGGATCTGACACGTGAAACCGGCACACTTCCCCTTTAATGTGACAGTCTAGGTTTGTTTTTAATTCCAGTTTAGATTCCATGAAGTCAAACTGGTTACCTGGACATCGTTAAGACACATAAGAGACACACTTTGAGGACCTTCACTGGTGTAATGATATCCCAGATTTCCCAGTGGTTCTCAAACTTTTTCTGGCATGTCCCCCTTCAGAAGCCAAAAAAGTGGACTAACACTGTACACACTATGTAGACAGCAGACTTAAACACTAACAAAAGAACTACCAAAAATGTGTGTAACATAGGTTATAACAGTGTATCCAGTAGGAAGTCATGGTTCATTCACAAAGTCATGAACACTGAGCTGCATCAGCGCTGGGATGATCTGATAACTATGTCTGATTTCCCTCTCAAGCAAGAACTTCAGTGCCGCCACTGTGGTGATAATGATTGTAACTTTACGTATATGATTGTACAGTTAGTGCAGGGTTGTGTATTTTTGTCATCTAACTTTATTTTTGTCTGTTTGGGGAATTTTAATTTAAGAAAAAACATGTATGCTTTTTTTCTCTCTCATCAAGCAGAATTCAAATGTGTAAATAATCTGCATCTTTCTCAGTTGTCTATTATCATCTACCAATGAGCAACATATTTATTAACATGATCTTTTATATCAACAGAAGATATTATATTATTATATAATGTTTTTCTATTCTCAGAGGAGTGCTTTAAAGTTTTTTTTTTTTTAATTATTGCTATCGTTGTCATAGATCCAATAAAGACCTCTAATGCTGTAAAATTGCCCCTCAGTGTAACATGATTTATTTAAACAGCTCATCTTGAATAAATCTAAATATGTGCAAATACCAAGTGTAATGTCATCCTTTGGCCTTTAGGTGTCAGTCTTCTGCTGCTGTGCCAGCTCTCAGGCCCGCAGGCTGGTATCAGCAGTCTGTTGGCAGCTGCATGTGCAGTGTTTCTAATCTGGGTGAGGGTGATGTGAGGCTGAGAATCTGTTTATGTAACTCAGCACTCACTGATTCATCCTGATTATGTCAGATGATGGAGATCGTCATCACATTATGAAGCTCCCTCTCCCTCTCTCTCTCCCTCTCTCTCTCCCTCTCTCTCTATCTCTCTCTCTCTATCTCTCTCTCTCTCTCAGAAACACATGGACACATGCACAGGCATGCATGGCCTCTGGAAAGACAAACAGAGAAAAGCAAACAAAATTATGCACTCACTTGCCAACATTTGCAACATGTGCGTATGCACATACACAGAAATGAATTTACATGCGTTAGTAAACTACGTTAAAACAACCAGAGGTAAGTTTTGTTTACATCCGCCGTGACCCATGGCCTAACATCTCCATCACCAGGGTCATTTCAGCTGCATAAAACATCACATGTGAAACAGAAAAGAAAGAGTCAGATGTTCTAGTAAAGCAACAATAAAATAAAATCAGATCACAATATACAGTACGTGCAAAAGATAACTGCTTATTGATAAAACTGATGTGATAAGATATACTTTGGATGAAGACAATAGTCTACTTAAAATGCTCACACATTTATTTGAATCTTAAAGGTGAATTACATCCTTCACAACCAGTCAGCCTCCAAGTTGTAATATGTATCTCTTATGGCGAGGCTCCAGCTCAATGAAAGATGTAGAGTCCAGTGTTTGACACATGAAATATCCACAACTAAAAGTAAAGATATTCCACGCTCTGCTTCTTTGATTTTGGCCATTAAATCTGTCCCTCAGCTTTATGGAAGTGCCACAATAAATTGCTGGAGTACCCCTTTAAGAAGTTTACAGTGGCAGATTTTAAGGAAGGTTTAGAGTAGCAGTTTAGAGATAGTGTGATTAATCTCTATTTGGTAACAGCAGTGAGCTCCACTCCGAGTTTCCTTTTTGGTGTACTATCATGGCTATGATTGGATTCTTAAACCTGCTCATCCGGGGTGGCATGATTACAAGCGAGCCAGTAACACCCAAGCTGCACACACACATCAGCAACACATTGGTGCCCTACTCACAGCCAAATGTACACACATGGAGTAATCCTGATAATTATAGTGCAACAGATATACTCCGTGTATAATCTGTTATCCACTGGGACTGTGCTCGCTTAGCAAGTTATTCCACTTCACTAACAGGTTGGAGATGATCATGAGGCTCCATCTGCAGTATGAGTTTGTTTTAGCGCTGTGTTCGAGGGTACGTGATCCTGGATTTAGAGATGACACGAGGACAGGGGCAGAGCTATGACCTGCTGTGGCCCCGAAAAAGAACAAACTCCTAAACAAATGGCCTCTCTTCTTCCACTTTCTTGTTCCTCCTTCCTTGTTTACATCATGTCACATATACCTAAAGAGGATATTATGCTGGCATTATGCATGACTGAAATGTTGACAGCCTGCCAAACAAGCACTGCAGCATGAACATGACATGAAATATTTACCAAGAAAAATATAGTGGTCTGATCAGAGGGTAGCAGCAGCTGAAGAGGTCAAAGCTTAAAAAACAATAATTTTAATAATGCTTGTGACCAGGCCAAGGCTTAAAGTCTGAAGAGCATGTGCTCTAAACAATTCCCATAATGAAATGTTTTGGCATGCGCTTATCATCTTTTAGTAAATGACGACTGTTCTGTAAATTTACAAGTTTCACTTTCTGTAAATCCCCATGGCATAATGTAAAATTATAAATGGAAAAAGCACATTAAACCCCTTAATTTGATTTTTGAGGGAAGGTTCGCTGAGGACAGATGTGTAATTAAATAACCTCTCTCTGTCTTGTTTTCTTCTGTGGAGAAACGCAAATTCATCCGTCTCTGTGGAAGACTTTCTCCATGGAGAGGACATTTCAGGACAAATGAAAATGTCAGATTTAATCTGTGTATGTTGAAGAGAAATACTATAAAGTCTTAAAAACATACTTGTATTGATGCATATAAAAATATGCTTTATATTTTAACGATAACTACAGCTATCATTGATTTTAAAATAAAGACATTTTCAGCAACAAAAACATTATGGTCCACTCTATGCAAACACGCGTCCTTTAACTTGCTCGTCCTGAAGGAGAGACACACGTAACATCCTGTGTGACCTCAGCACAACAACAGTGTTACTGAAAGGAAGCCGAGACGTCTCTTACGCAGAAGATCCACCTCAGTTCACCAGACAAACGTCTGCACACACACAGTCAAAGAGAAACACACACTTCGACACCATTCAGTGTACAGAATATTGTAGCATGAATATTTTAGGAGCTCTGCCTCTCCAGTGAGCGTCCATAAATGGATTTTCTCTGCATTATTAAAGCCTGCTACTTTAGGACAGCATTGATACCAGCACCTCAAACTGAGATATCTATTTACATTTGAATTTTGTAGGGGTTACACATTCATGGACACAGCCAAACTGGCAACCCTCCATGTGGGAGGAGAGATAAGGATTTCTAAATGCAGATAAACCTGTCCAGCACAATGAGCTGCTCTTTCTATTGGCTTAACTAATTCAATGCATAACACTGTAAGTTAATATGTGTGTGTAGAAATATTGACTGAACTGTATGTTTGTGATTACACAACCTCACATAATGGGAATCTTGGCCTCATGTCCAAACACAGGATGAGGATTAGAGTGGTGAAAGCCGCTGCAGCACTGACACCGGTGAGAGGGATTGTGAGTCCAAGTGGATCGAGGGATGTGAGACGGAGGGAGAGCGAGAGCGAGAGCGAGAGAGGGGGGAGGAGAGGGAGGGGGGTTCTCCTGATTTGAACTTGAGCGTACACACACAAAGTCAAACAAGGCCACTGTCCGATCTGTGCTCAGGCAGTCAATTACTTTGTGCCTTTGTTAGTCAAGGCTTTAATGAAACTTGACACACACATGAATGCACATGGACACATATTTGTACTGCTATATTTGTGGGGACCTACACTGACCAAATGCATTCACAAGATCCTCTCCCTAACCTGAGATAGGTACTTCAGCGTAGGGGACGCACAACAGATGGTTTAAAATGTTGCTGTTGTGTTTCGGCTGCCCCCTCGTGAGGGGTCACTGCAGCAGATCACCTTCCACATGTTTGATTTGGCATATATTTTACGCTGGGGATCGAACTGCGAACCCAGGGATCAGGTTAGAATGTCAAGTAAAAAAGCCCTGGTGAATACCAAGGTCTTTCAAACTCCTCCTGCCCAGTTTATAAGACAGCCTTTCTGTTAAATGCTTTAAAATCCAATCTCAGTCCAAATCTCACATCAAGTTTGGACATTTTCATGTGAGTTATCTTCTCCGACGTGACAAAACTCAACAGAAGTGATTACACAGCTGATGTACAGACTGGATACTACCCCTCATGACTAGTAAACTAGCGGTTAGCACGGTCGCCTCACAGCAAGAAGGTTCTCAGTCGTGAATATGAGTGTGAGCGGTTGTTTGTCTCTATGTGTCAGCCCTGTGAGAGACTGGTGACCTGTCCAGGGTGGACCCCGCCCTCGCCCAATGTCAGCTGGGATTGGCCCCAACACCCACGACCCTATAAGGATAAGCAGTATGGATAATGGATTGATGGATGACTAGGAAACTGACTTTGACAAGCAAATTTGGGGGAGTAACCATCACAACATGCCTAATCTAAAACCTAACCCTAACTTCAACCTAAACCTGATTCTAGTTCTAACCCTAAATCCAAGTCTTAACTCTCAAACAGTCGTGTGAAGAAGTCTATACGAGGTTTATTTCACCTCCTGTGAGTAAACGATAAAGATACACTAATTTGTTGCTCAATCATTTATCTTTCTACTACAACACTACGTGTGATGAAATGTCAACCATTTGCAAACAAAGCTGCTCCTGGTGTCGTATAGTTTGTAGTTGTTTTGGCCTTAAAAGGCATTATAAGGATAATGTGGATTCAAATTTTGGTTTAAAGGTGTCCTGTGAATTTTTTCTTTAAATTCAGTGTTTCTCACCAAGACGCACAGTGTGTCCTTCAAGTTATGACAAATGTGTTGAATGCATTTTTTTTAACATCCATCTTTACTAGTTTACAGTCTTCTTCCTCCCTGCATTTGTTGGTCATTTCCGTGTTTCCTGGCACATTACTACCACATATACGATCTTAATGTGAAAACGTTAAGATGTGTATTATGTTACCTGTGTAGGTGTGCCTGCACATCTTTGTGCATGTGCATGAAACAAAGAGAAAAGGTGAAAAATGCTCTCTTCAGCGTATTACCTACAGTATCTCAGGCAATTGCTTCATCTACAGTAGACTGTAGAGTATAAGTGTATTTATGAAGAATCCAGTCTGCTGGAAGACAGATGCTTTCCACCTGGGTTAACAAGGTTCAAATGAGAGTTTACCCTCTACATGAAGGCGCACACACACACACACACGCACACAAAAATTGTTACTTTCATATTTCGCACAATATTTGTTATATAATCCATGGTACAGCACGGACACATTGTCAGTGAAGCATGTCCAGTGAAATAGCCATTGTTGAGCTTTTACAGCACCAACCTTCAGCACAACACATGGGGACATGATTAGAGTCATGGAGGGTAAGAGCTGATGTTCAAAGGTGAGTTAGTTCACACACATACTGCACCAGAGAGACTGTGACTTATTGTGACTAATGTCTAAAGACTGACAGAGTCGTTCCTGTGCTGAAACAGACTCACTGTGGTGAGATAGTCTTTTTAGGTGTACTTATTACATGTTAAAGCATAGCTACAGATTGTGTCCAGTTGTCCATTCATTGTTTAGTTTGTGGGTGTATATATAGTCAAACACCCTCCAGATTGAACTTTTTACATTTTGCAATCATCTTTTTTCAGGATTCTTGGAAAAGGTTTTTTTAAAAAAGAAAAAAAAACAACAAAAAAACAACAAAGAAAATCTCAAGGCAGAGTAGTGAAGATTGCCGCAGTTGAGCTGGAAATAGGTGAAATTATCTCAGCCCACTTTCTGATTTTTAGTTACGCTAGTGGTATGTGCAATGTCAGTTGGTCCACAACGCTGGTCCAAGGGGGAAATATCTCAGCATCTATTGGATGGGTTGCCGTGACATAACGTACAAATAATTGTGGTTTGTATGAAGCCTAATGACTTTGATGACACCCTGAGTTTTCCTCAGGCGCAACCAGCAGGTTCACATTTTTGGTTTTGATTGAAATGTTTCAACAGCTATCGCATTGGTTGACATTAAGTTTGGCACAGTCATTCAGAATGAAATGTAATAACTTTGATCTCCTGAGTTTTCATCTGTCACATCAACAGCAATTTTGCCAAACACTTTGGTTTATGACCACATACATGCAAAACTAATGACATTCCCATCGGCCTTAACCGTATTTACTGTTTACTGCTATTTAGCAAATGTTTACATGCTAAACATTATACCTGCTAAACTAATATTGTGTATTGAACTGGTATTGTAAGCATGCTACCATGCTGATGTCAGCATTATCTCAATGTACAGCCTGACAGAGCTGATTGCATGGCTATAGACTCTTCATCTTGTTCAGGAAATAATTCCTGATATAATCATTTCTCAAGACTTATCAGACCATGTATCATGAAGATGATACGCCATTGTATAAAATTCCAAATTTAAATGGATTTTTCCTGGAAACAGATTATCCATCAAGTCTTTTTTTGTTTGTTTGTTTAGAAAACTAGATTTTTATGGATAAAAAATGACATGTTACAATAGATACTTTTTTCTGCTAAACCCTGTGCTCCTAGAATATGTCAGCAGTCATGGGAAAATACTTTTTATACAATAGATAACCTTAAAAAACAGGAGGAATGAAGTGAAATCAAAATGTTTCATTTAAGATAATTTGTTGGCAGCTCATTCAGCTGAACCTCGGGACAGCAGTACAGTTTTCTTTTCTCAGAATTTCACCCCAACGTCCTCTGAATGTGTGTGTACACCACTGCATGTCACAGCCATACACCAGCATGTTCAAACTGATCAGTCAAGGTCATGGCAACAGGTCAATAGTGACACTGTTGTTTCTAAATGCTCCAGAGAGGACATACATACATAAATTAAAGAATGAGAAGTCAACTGTTGCCTTGTTTTGCAGAAACTGGTGAGACTGACAGAGAGACAGAGAGGTCCAGTGAGAAGCATTTCCATGCGCAGGGAGGAAGTATCACTGTCCAGCAGATCGCTCATAGGAACAATGTTCCTTTTTTCTGTGCAACCTCACCCCAACTGAACTTCCAGTACTGCGTAGTCCTCACATGCTCTCTCTCTCTCTCTCCCTCTCCCTGTGTATTACGTAACAGCTCTCTTTTCCATTTACACTATCTACTGGCATTCAAGTGATTAGCTCTCTCTGTATGGCTGTCTTTGCATTCTTCATTTACAATACATGGTTATTATAACTAGATTAAGCCACAGGTGCAGTGACACAGCGATTAGCTTCTTTTGTCCTTACACAGTGAGGCCAACGAGAAGAGAGGAAATACACTGAGTGAGTGACATTACACATCCTCACATGTTTGTTCTTTGACAGTGGAAACCGGTGTGTTTGATAATCTAATGTGATGGAAATAAAAATACAATCATGCGTTCTTTTTGTGCAGAAACAAAGAGAGCGTGTACAAAACACATACTTCTGTGTAACTGTGTTACCTTGAACTGCTCATTATGGGTACTTACCTGCAAAGAGCAAATGAGGACAACTCAGAGCACCATGACGGCTGTGCACACAGGCTTTTGTAAACTAGATGAGCTAATCTAACAGTGACAGTTAAAAAGGTGAAAACAGAAACCTGTTAGTGCTACAGGTGTTAACTGGATCAGCAATGATCCTCTCTTTATCAAAATACATACATAATACATATTACATTACATTTTCTCTGCTCAAACTACAACTTCAGTAAAAAACAGACCTTATGTCCTGAGTTAGAGCTCACTGGATGAGTGTTACAAACTAAAATGTTAAACCCAATACATAGCAGGAAAGCTCTCGTGGATTTAGATTTATGAATATTTTTTGAGGATTCATGACCTAATTAAACCTGTTAAACTGAATCAAACGTGTTGTGTAATTTACTAAGATCATTTTGACCTGTTTCATGCCTGTGTGTGTGTGTGTGTGATGGATAAAGACTGTAACACTGTGGCTTTTGACAATTTCTTCCACTGTTTTACAGTGAAAGAGTAAATGAGTGAAGGTTGAGCATAATAAACTTGTCTGGCCACTGTAAGGCCAGCCAGAATAAAAACTAAAGCATCAGCCCCAGATAAAATCCTCGCTGACGAACAGTATAGACATATACGATGCCTTCTTTGGTGTTGTCCTGCTGGCCCAGGAAAAACTTTAATTCTACATCTATTTTTAGCCAAGCTAATGGCATGACTCCAGGGAGGGGATTGCTGGTCTGTTTTTGGTCTATCACTTTGGTCCAGACTGAAATATCTAGATCATTTTTTTTTTTAATTTTGTACAGGCGTTCATGGTCCCCAGAGGATGAATCCTAATCCTAATTTTCCAAATCCTAACATTTTAAAATTACAAAATGGATTAGCACAAAATTTTATACACATATCTAAGGTGCCCTGGCCATGTATCCTAATAACGTTGCTGATCCTCTGACTTCATCAAGTCCTATACTTTGCTTTGTGAACAAATACCTGCAAAACTAATAATACCATACCATCATACACTGAACTTACATGGCAAACATTATATCCACCTAGCATTGTCACTCGACCATTAGCATTTAGCTCACAGCACCACTGCGCCTCAGCAGCCTCGCATGGCCTTTTTGTCTCAAATATAAACATTCAGGCACCAAGTTGTAAGATTAAATGCTATAATACAAGGGGAGCAGGAGCTAGACCAACACTACGTACCAAGTTAACACAGCAGTCTGTAGCCTGTTTGCATGTGTTTATGTTATTTTGGTTAACAATTTATTTCTAACCTCTTATGTCCTTCCAGCGCCTAAAGTGAAAAAACAAACAAAAAACAGCTTGTTTAAAAATACTTTGAACGCAGCTCTGTTTGGTCCCTGTTACAGTGTTTCTCGTTGGTTTGACTCAGCTGGCTTCCCGTTAGGAGGAGGAGGGGGAGAGGGCAGGAGGAGGGGGAGGAGGAGGGAGGGGAGGAGGAGGAGGGGGGGTCACCCGGGGTGAGGATCCGACCCCGGCTGAACCGATTGATCGGGAAAGAAACGACAGAGAGATGCGGAGCTTTTTAGGAGCAGAAACATGCAGACGACCTGAGAAGCTCCACATGTCCAGTGGACAGCTCCTCGCTCTGACTGAGGAACTTTTCATGAGAGATTTCAGCAGCTGTTTCATTCGTAAGTAAGAGCTCCTATTTATCCTTTTTTTAATTTTTTACTACTGATTTAATTTGTTTTATCGTGCGAGGGAATCTGGCAAAATTTTTATGAAGGTTTATGAATAATATTTTACAGTTATCATGCCACGTCGGATTAAATATGGGAGTACTAACATTATGTCAATAATAAACTATTTAGGATTTAGGGTTTAATAAAAACCTATTGATAGGGATAACTGTAAATGCCTTGTTGTGGTGTCTGGTGAACTAATTGGACACTTAATCAAATTATATAAATGAAATTCAATATTTAAACTGGAATAATCAGCCGTTTCTCTTTTTTTTCAACCAGAAACTTTTAAATTACTCTTTATTAACTGTTTTTACAGTGAATGGTTGCTATGAATATAATTAATAAAAATTTCTCTGGTGAAATATGATATGATAATAGTTTTTGTATCGAATTAGATCGTTGTTATCAGTCTATATTAATATGGCTTTATCCCTCTGAAATGCTCGTAAATATCAGTTTAATCTGAGCGTTTTTTGTTTTATAAGTTTTTTATTATGATGATTTTAATGTCTTCCCTGCTGTTAATTACAACATTCAATTGGCACTAGTATGATGTCGGTTAAATGTTTTGCAACCTTGTGAACAAACTCTGAGCTCATCATATGTGATTGTGTTTTTTCACCACCAGGTGGTGCCAATATAGAGCATTTCACCCTCAACCTCCAACCATCAGTGAGTTCCTAACAGACCCTGCGGCTCCCTGAAGTGATTGAACATGACGGGTCAGACTGTGGGCGCCATCATCCAGGACCTGTCAGTGCCATCACTGCGGGGTGTGGAGGGACTGGAGTCCAGGCCTCGGGGTGGGGCTGGGTCCTTCACCGATGAGGCTGTTTCCATCCTGACCTCCACAAGCCAACTGGCCCGAACCCTTCTGGGTCGCACCTTTGCTCTCAAACACAAAGACAGCCTCGCCAACGCTGAAGCCAAGGCTGGGTGCAGCTGTGATGAAGACAACAGCAATAATGCACGCCGCAAACGGGAGTTCATCCCCAATGAGAAAAAAGACGAGGGCTATTGGGACAAGAGAAGAAAAAACAATGAGGCAGCCAAGCGGTCCAGAGAGAAGCGGCGAGCCAATGACATGGTGCTGGAGAGACGGGTCCTGGGTCTGCTGGAGGAAAACGCACGCCTGAGGGCCGAGCTGTTGGCCCTCAAGTTTCGCTTTGGTCTGGTCAAGGATCCGTCCGATGTGACCATCCTGCCACTCTCTGCATCACTCTGTGCTCATCAACCATCCAGCACAACACATTACTACCAGCCTCACACTGATGGACCCTCATACCTCAACACACAGCAAAGTGCCAGCACCCACTACATTCATCCTCACCCTCTGCAGCAGGCTGCCGTCTACGGGCCGAGGGGAGCCGGGCCTCTGTCAAGTCATAGTGTATCCGAGGAGTCCGGTGTTTCCACCTCATGCAACTCAAATATGGGCAGCCCTGTGTTTTTTGACGACACACTGAGTGAACGTAGTGGGCCTTCTCCGAGGGAGCTGGTGGAGGAGCAGCAGGGCTACGACTCCCACATCTGTCCCCTGGAGGTCAACGAGGGTCAGTATGTAACCAAACAAGACTCACATGAGGGTTTGAGGAGTCTCCCGCACAAGCTCCGATTCAAAGGCCCCGGTGGTAGCAGTGACGGAGGGGAGATGTCTCCTCTCTCTGATAACAGACACAGTGGACCACCTGTAGCTACAGTGGGGCCAAACATCCAGGTGAGGAGCCACCATCAGGTAGGGTGGGACAGTCGGGCAGAGAGTCAGCCTCCTTGGTCCAGGGAGGAGGCCAGTGGTGGACCTGGGCATCAGTATCAGGGCCCGTCCTCTGGATATTATAACGCCTCCTCTCTGCAGAACTCCAAGGACAACACCTATACGACAGAGGACGGTAGTCTGAGGTCGCAGATCAGCTGTTTGTCTCAGGAAGTGGCTCAGCTCAAAAGGCTCTTCTCTCAGCAGCTGCTCTCTAAGATCACTTAAAACCTGAACAGACCAAGATCAAACCCAGACTAAAACTAATGGACAGATTTCCCCTCACATCTTTCCAGAAAATTGACTTCACAGACTGCTGATTTCCACTGGCACCGATGCAAACAGACACCTCTGAAATGACAAACTTTATTTTCAACGCCTGTTTCACTGGAAAAGGTTAGTTTAGTGATCTGTTTGCTCTGTGATGGTCAGCGCACCACTGCCAGAAAAGACATTCATCTTTTAAAATAATGCTCAATGGAGGTGATTCATGTGTGGTTCATCGCGTCCTTGGATCATTTGAAACTGGCCGTACATCTGTGTGAACACTCAACTGAGCAGATCAGTTACAAACACTGGAAAAACATGTTGGATACTAACTATGAACACAGTTATCATTTGTTAGACTTCAGTCTCACCATGTTCAACACTAATGTAAACATTAACACATCTATCCACACGTGTCACACACCTTTTCTAAGACATACATTTTACATTTTTAACCTTTCAGCACAAGATATGTTGTGTATGACATTATCTTGTTTTAAATGTGTGATAAACGTGATAAGTATGACTTTTTGGACTGTACTGTGGTTTTGTGTTTGTTCACTTTATCTGTTTCTGGTTTATCTTAGGACAGCAAGATACATAGATATCGCCGTCACCATCACTGTTCAGAACTGTAACTGAATTGAACTGTATTTGAAAATAAAAGTATATTTTATCCAAGAACATGGTGAGTCTTTTATGACAAACTGAGATATTCTTAGTGCAATTTAAATGACTTACACATTACTGTTTTATTTGTTCTGAAAGCCACATGTACGTTAACACATCAACATGCAATATGCAAGACTTTTATGCAAGAAGTGTTTTTAAACTGCACTTTGCATTACATCACAGACTCAGTGTGGCTGGGCAGAGGGAGCTATGGTAGGCGTGGCACTGGAGTGAGGAGGTGCACTGCACAAGAGTATGAACATGACACAAGTGATTAACTGATATCATTTGGATTTTATTCATGGCCTTCCTTTCTTTGATAAATTCTTTAAAAATATAAACACCACCTCTGTGTCGGCCGGCTCGTACTGAACTAAGGTTACTGAATTGAAGGGGGACAGTGGGGTGTCGGACAGTGCCAGGGAGAGAGGGTGGCTGCAGGGAGAGGAGCGAGACTCTGCATGAGTCATCTATCACGTCAGCAGTAGAAAAGCTATTTTTAGGCTTGAGGCAGTTGCGGTGGAGACTGATTGGCCCACGAGGAAGCGAAGGATAGAGGTCCAGAATACATTCACACCTGGAAATAAAACAAATCTTGCAGATAGAAAGAAACATTTCCGTGAAATACATACTGATAACAGTGTGAAGCCAGAAAGCCGCAGTACATACACTGAATTATTGATTTTTGTGTAAAAATATGATTCATTGGACTGAATGTCATTCTTTATTAACACAATCTTTGATGTTTCCATCTTCAGCGCTAAGTATTTATTTATTTTTATCAACACCAGGTGGCGCCAAGTGTCTTTATCAGTATGGATCACCGACTCTCATTCATTCATTCACAGCAGTGTTACTACAGAGGTCATCTCCTCCATTGTGCTTCCAGTAGTACCACATGCTGCACATAGAGAACAAGCAACACTGTCATTTTGTGTTGGAAGCACAGCACTCCTACCTTCAAATTATCAATATAATTCATAAAGCAGAGTGTAAGCACAGGGTGCATCAGGCATCAGCAGACCTCTGCAGCTGGAAACCCCTTCTTTAAGCCGTGTCTCTGTTTCTCTCTCTCCACAACAACAACAACAAGATGCTCAGGAGCTCTTTTGTCTGTGATCAATCTTCATCCAGCCCAGTCTGCAACCCCCCGTGCCATGAGCCATATAGACGGGAGTGAGAGCCTTTTGGTTGCTAGGCAGGCACCACCACACCACCGCAGTTGCCAAGGGAATGCCTGCATGCAGAGGCAGCTGGAAAGATGGAGCAGTGTGTTGGGGGTTGGTGGTTCTAACAGAGGACTGGTGGGGGGAGGAGCTAGACAAGTTCAAGGCTGCCGATTCCCCAACATGGTATAATGGTGGTGATGATGGTGTGTGTGTGTGTGTGTGTGTGTGTGTGTGTCTGTGTGGAGACAAAGCAGGGGGAAGGGATATGAGTGAGAAAGTGGGATGGAGGTGGATGTGTGTCTGATACAAAACAGGGCTGACGTAACTGCAGATGAAATATGGTGGTGATGAGGACACCAGGCTTTGAGGGATAATAGAAAAGCTCCTAAGCAGATAATACACTTCCATTTTTCTGTATACATAAACAAAAACAAAGAAGATGAAATGGTGCATAAAATTAATGATACAATAATGTGTTAATTCATAATAAAGAAGATACATTTTTTCTTGTTTTATTTCATCTTATCACTGTCATGGATATTGATACTGATTTCATTGTAAATTTTTAAAGGGTGTGTTTTTACTGTTTTCTTTAAAAAAAAAAAAAAAAGTTCTAAACAAGCAACTAGCAAGATGGGAGATAGAATCAAGTATTTATTATTTCTATCATTAATTATGCCACAATCTTCCCACAGAGCATGGAAAAAAAAATGATGAATGTGGATTTTATATTAAGCAGGAAAAAAATTAAAAATACAAAAAAATAGCAAATAATAACACAAGAAAGACCTTAATGTGCGAACAAAGGGTTCAACGCTGCTGTCTGCCACTGCAAACATAACTCGGTTAACAGATATACAGGCTGAGGCCTGTCAGGATTCATTTATACTTATTTGAGAGAGAGACTTAAACGAGACACATGTGGGGTGAAAAAGAGGCATAGCTTTGTAATCCATTTACAATTATATAATAACAGTTACACAAGTGCTGTGGCTGTGGTGTTAGTTTTAAAACCATGCTGATATTGAACTTTATGTAGCAGCAACATCACACATTTCATTAAAGAACAAGAGTAGATGGCTTGTTGTCTTTACTTTCATAAAGAAAAGCTGATATTTTTCATTATACAGGGTAACAATAATAAGGTATAATATATGGTATATACAATATTTAAAAATACCATCAAATTGTACCATCAAGCTGTGGTGGGTAGCATTTACATCTTTTAAAAAAGTAGCGTTCAAGTTAATTCTATTTATAGCCCAGTATCTACGACGCCCTCTGTCCTTAAACTTGCCATGTCCTGCATTAACAATCCTATTGAAGTTAATATACACAAGTATTATCAGCAAATTACCCTTTGCTATTTTTAACTACTTTATATACTTTTGCACAGTTTAATCTGTAAAAAAATCATATTTTATAAGATGATTGTGTTCTTTATATAAAATCTTACTCACGTAACTAATAACTATATATGTCATATAAGTGTAGAAAAGGAAAAACGCAATATTTTCCTGAGTCTAGCGTAAGGTAAAAGTATTTGAAGATTGTATTTATCATCAATACCACCCCTGCTAGCAAACCCCTGCCTTTCATCAAGACACTGATCTCTGTAACTGACCTTGACCTTTGACTTGATTGTGGAGTGAAGAAATTGAAAGTTCAACTATCTATCCATCTATCTATCTATGGAATAGCATAATCATAATCTGTAATTTGAGCAGAGAGAGGAGAAAAGAGAGTTAAAAATGAAAGAAAAGCAGAGAGATTGGCAAAAGAAATGATGACTCTCATTTTCACTTAGGCCTATATCAACAGTATCAACTGTGTTTCTATAATTAGCCATGTCAAAAAATGGCTTTAATGCTAAATTTGTATGGCCTATATTACTGCATTATGTCTCTCACACACACACACACACACACACACACACACACACACACACACACACACACACACACACACACACACACACACTTATAAAGTTATACACAAGTATAACATACAGCACAAGTTTTTTGGGCCATTCAGTTTCCTTGGATTCACAAAAGGTCCTTCTCGGTCACTATCAGAATTAACTTTATCTTTCCCCCGTTAAACATAAAGTATCACCAGGTGAAACTATATAGACTTGATATTGAGAGGATATGTAACACTGACTCGTTGCTAACACAGCTGAAGGACATGCTGTTACATGCTATTATTGGACGTCTCAGTATAACATGGTGTCCGTGAAAACGCATTCATGCCCTTGTTATAAACTTAACCACTCCCGTAAAGAGTTGCTATTACAGCGCGGAGGAAAGATGTAGATGGAGGTGGAGAGGACAGAAAAGGAGAGGGTTTATAACACACAGAGAGAGACTCTCGCGCGGAGAGACAGAGGACAAAAACGTGACTAGGCAGCCTAAGAGCTGTTATGCAACCGCTGACCTACTAACACATATTTCTAGAAAGGGAGCCGGAGAAACTGGAGCAGTGTCCGGCCGCACACAACACACAGACAGCCCGAGCCAAAAGACCGAAACAGCATCCACCCGACCCACTGACTCAACCACAACTGACCGGAGAACCGACAGGAAACGAAGAAGAAAGTTTTTTTTCGTTTTACGGGAGGTTTCTTCTAAAGGGACAAGGAAAGGAGGAAACGGGAGCGAGACAGCTTTTGTGTCGGGGAAGCCTGAATCTTTTTTCCCCTCCTCCAGGACATGGAAAGGTATGTTAGAGTGAGCGCGGAGCCGCATTCCGCCCTTTGTCTTTGTCTGTTTGTGTCTCTATATGTTCCTCACTCGGCGTGGTTAAACACAGAGGTATATCAGCTCAGTGTGAGTGTGTGTAGACATGAGGACATGATGCTTATGGCCGGTTATTGTTCACATGGCGACTCTCTGCTCTACCGGCAGACCCGCGCGTGCGTCCGTGACTTTGAGACGTTTGCGGCTGTTTTTGTCACATTATTAAATCCGGCGCTCGCGGTGCTAAAAATGCTTCTTTGTTGCCGGGTTTGTCTCGTTTTCTTGCTTTGTTATTGACATGAAACATGTAGCAAGATTGGAAACGTAGCTGGCTATACTCCACATTATGTGCTCAATGTCAAGGCGAGGTAATTTCCCTCATGGTGGTGTTTTCCAGGGAATGGGGGCAGCTGCTGTAGTCGGGCTGTGTTGTCTGGTTAATGCAGACACACGGTGTGCTATATTAGCCCCTGCACGTGGCATGCTGCTGTTTGTATGTGCATGTTGTTTTCATGTTTTTCACTAGATGACTTTATTTTCTGAGATATTGATGAATCTCTCTCACCATCCACCTGATGCAAACATTAGGCTGAATTAAAGCGTGGCTTCTTTTAGGATACCAATTCATCTAAAGGCTATTGTTTGTGGCACATTTTTAACAAAACTGGTTCAATTTCATTTAAAAGTGGAGGGTATAGTTAAATTAAGAAAAGATTTTATGCAAAAAAAAAAACATTTTCTTGTCTATATCTATAGATATGCTGTATTCATTTGTAGGAGTGTTTGGATAGAGTGGATATACTACAGGGATCAAACGTGTAATGTAACATGTAACAGTAATCTACTATAAAATTGAAAAAAAAAAAAAAACTGAAAACAATTTTATGCTTAATTTTCCCTTAAATCTACTTTCCCCCAGATGTGAAGAACATTTGCTCCTGCTTTTAGGTTAAATCACTATCACACAATTAATGTTTAAGCTTAAAGGAGAAAACAAGCACAAAATGTCTGATTTCTGCTCAGAGTGAGTCACTGATGATTCTTTTTTACTCATGAGGTGTGTTAAGTAAAGCACAAAGCTTTGCTTTGAGGGAGTTGGAGGGTATGACATAACCAGCGCACAGCAGGGAGAAGCAATAAACAGCAGCTCTCTCCTGGGACAGAGAGGCCTGTAATTGATTCCCGTTCACACCCTGTGCTTTCTTCTCATCATTCATACCCATATTAACACTACACCATTATTCCTAAAGCAGATAGATATTTAACAAGTCTGCACAGGGGAAATTGTATTTAGAAATGCTTTCATCAGTGATGTAACACAGCTGCTCAAGGTCTGAAAGCTATTTTTAACTTGCCCATTTTTTCTCCTCCAAGAGAAAACATGGAATAGAAAAAGTTAAGCAAGGCTAAACTAGATGTAACAGTCTTTCTGGTTCGGTGAAAAGCTCGTCTCCCAAGATCCCTGCGAGGTTTTGGTGTGACTTTGTTGTGAAATTAGAATAACAAGTGAACATCCAGGATGTGATGCAATGCATGGAAACCCCTGTCTGGCGAAGTTCTGGTGAGCTCTTAGTCTGCCTGCTGCCAGCTGGTCTGTTTTCAGAGCTGTCTGCATTGCTCTGTCCCAGCCAGAGCTCTGAATATAGGTCAGACCTGTAACTGGGTGAGGAGGCACATGAGGTATACGGGACAAGCCGTGGACTACTTTGACCACTCTGTCTGTTGTTCTGAGGAATACAAGACCTCAGATTTATGCATACTTTAATAGGTTAAGCTATTTGTCCCAGTTTTCTTACTTTAGTGACTGTTAATCAAAAATGTTTCATTTTTTTCTCTTGGTGATTTTACTTTGTCAATCTGCTGATTGCGAGTAAGTAAAACCTTTGATCTGTTAGTAAAGATGGGAGCATGTTGCAGTAAATCAGATTTGACTGAAAAAGATAAAGGTCACATGTTACTAATTGACCAAGTAAGATTCAAATTATCGCAAATATGTAAATTCAAACTACGTAATACATTTCAAAATAAGGTCATGCTTATTTATTAGATTAATTCTTCACCAAATTTGTAACCTTTCAAAAAACTGCTTATACCTGTTTATTCAGTCACTTACCACCAGTACAAGTTGAAGTGTGTTAGGTAACCTATTACTCTGAAGAAGTGTTAAATGGCACACAGTCATATAGGTCTCACTAACTGACCTGAAATGTCTGGATTCCTGTGTCCTAGTTTTGTTTCTTTACACAAAACCACGGGGCAAGACTGAGGCTCCTAGCTGGGGCCCCTCCACGTGTGTGGTGTTGGATCACTCAGAGGATGGAGGAGGGGAAGAGGATACCATGCGTTTTACTCACACTTGCCTCAGAGGAGGTCAGGGGTGAAGCATTCCTCCCTGAGCGGCAAGTGCCTGGGAACTACTTCTTAGCTGAGTTTTCCTCAGCCAAAAATACAGAGAAACACACTGCTTACAGTAGCTGCAGCCAACCCTCCTTTTTTTGTTGTTGTTGTTTTTTTTAAATGGGAAATTAGCCTCTGCACAGAGAGCTAATTACACAATGTACCCATCTCTTTTCTAGCTTCGGTCTTTGCTTTGATTCAGGGAACAACATGCACAGAGAAGGATAGTGAAAGGGGAGATTTCAGGCTTTCACAGCCAGTAACCTGTAGCTTCTGCTGCTATCTAATATGCATGTGTTACACAAGCTTCGCTCTGCAACAAGAGAGATTCAGAGCACGTAGGTTACGAGCACCAACGGCAGCCCCTCCCCATGCAGTCCTGAGAGAGGCAGCCTGTTATGTGTGAATTTGGCTGCAGAGATGGGTGTGTGCTCTGACGTCAATGCCATCTCCCTATCTCTCCCTATCGTTTTTCATCTGCTACTGATGCATATTGTTATGTGCTGCATAAGGCGTCGCAGGGTTTCTAGAGCGAACAGGAATTAATGTTGGAAATCACTGGGTCTTTCGTAATCCGATTTTGGGCAGATGGCGTATGCAAGTTTGTCTCTTTTATTCCCCATGTTGCAGTTTCTGTAAAATTCCTCTCATTTCCACCAACTGAATTCCTCCCGTCACCCCATCGCTCCTCTGCTTCCTCCCTCCCTCCCTCACCTCTTTCTGTCGCTCTATTTTTAGAGTGCACTCTAATACTCTCTTTCCCTCTCCTGCCCTCCCTCCCATGCAGTCCCACTGACCTATTTTATGGCGCACCGTCAAAGACAGGAGGAGTGTTTACTGCTTAGCGTCGTTTCTAGGTCAGTGGGACAGCGCAGACGTATGCGCGCGTCCTTCATTGCACCGCCTTTGTTTCGCGCCACCCCTCCCTCCCTTGCAAGTCTTTATGAAAATTATTCAGGGTTGGAGAGAAAAATGGGGGCTGATCCTACATTTTTCCACATCTGTTGGTGGTTGTGTCCAAATCCCTTTCTGTTCAGTGTAGTTTTACTCCAGTTCTTCAAGAAAAAGCGAAAAAACAAAAGACGGACGAAATCTTGTTTTGCCACTCGGAGGAAAATTCAATTTGAAGAATAGCCTGCAGCATATCTAGACTTAGCCCCTCAGTTACAACATCACAGGCATGGGTAAATAAATGGTTAATTATTCTGAGCTGTAAGTCATGTTGTTTCAAGGTCACACTGTTGGTTTTTTTGAATGTGAGATTATGCAACAGGACTGGGGGGGGTAGAGAAATGCATTAACCAGTCTGGAGATAGATATTCACCAGGTTAAATTGTTATTTGGCATTGAGTCTGGTGTGAAGTAAGTGGTTTGTGATGAGGGAACAACACACTGCACTGAGCAAGTTTTTTTTGCCCTCTTGACATCATCATGGTTTAAATAACGGGAACAGTCTGTGGAGATTCTTTGTTCAAGTCTGCTTTCTCTGCTTGTGCCATGTCTGGTTTCAGTTTCCAGACTTCACTATACAGAGGGAACATAAGACAAAAACAGTAGCATGAATTGGGACCAGGAGCTGCTTGTTTTTCCCTCAGCAACACCCCAAAATTCCTATAGCCTATATCTTTCCATGCCTGACTTTATCTTTGCATGCTAGAGTTAAAAAAAAAAGTTTAGAGCTTTCAAAATGAAATTGTCTACAGATGTCTTTACTGATTGTAAGTGACATTTCTTGCCCTACATGACGTCAACAAGGATTGACAGCAGTAGCAGCTGTAACACAGTCTGTCATAAGACACTTGAACTGACGCACAGTTTACTATATCAGTACCGACCTTTGCTGCTTTTGAGGTACACAGTCAAAAAGTTGCCAGAGATATCCTCAGGTTTCCAGTCATTGCTGCTGCAATTGCATAACACAAACCCTTAGCACAACTCCTACACCAACATGTTATTTGCATACTTGTGCTTCTTATTTGCATTTGATTTGAAAGATTTGAAAGTCTGAAATAAAAG
>NW_019174485.1:426505-427053 GCF_002260705.1 Seriola dumerili | reverse complement strand
CTCGCTGACGAACAGTATAGACATATACGATGCCTTCTTTGGTGTTGTCCTGCTGGCCCAGGAAAAACTTTAATTCTACATCTATTTTTAGCCAAGCTAATGGCATGACTCCAGGGAGGGGATTGCTGGTCTGTTTTTGGTCTATCACTTTGGTCCAGACTGAAATATCTAGATCATTTTTTTTTTTAAATTTTGTACAGGCGTTCATGGTCCCCAGAGGATGAATCCTAATCCTAATTTTCCAAATCCTAACATTTTAAAATTACAAAATGGATTAGCACAAAATTTTATACACATATCTAAGGTGCCCTGGCCATGTATCCTAATAACGTTGCTGATCCTCTGACTTCATCAAGTCCTATACTTTGCTTTGTGAACAAATACCTGCAAAACTAATAATACCATACCATCATACACTGAACTTACATGGCAAACATTATATCCACCTAGCATTGTCACTCGACCATTAGCATTTAGCTCACAGCACCACTGCGCCTCAGCAGCCTCGCATGGCCTTTTTGTCTCAAATATAAACATTCAGGCACCAA
>NW_019174485.1:425903-426269 GCF_002260705.1 Seriola dumerili | reverse complement strand
GTCTTCTCAAATATAAACATTCAGGCACCAACTTGTAAGATTAAATGCTATACAAGGGGAGCAGGAGCTAGACCAACACTACGTACCAAGTTAACACAGCAGTCTGTAGCCTGTTTGCATGTGTTTATGTTATTTTGGTTAACAATTTATTTCTAACCTCTTATGTCCTTCCAGCGCCTAAAGTGAAAAAACAAACAAAAAACAGCTTGTTTAAAAATACTTTGAACGCAGCTCTGTTTGGTCCCTGTTACAGTGTTTCTCGTTGGTTTGACTCAGCTGGCTTCCCGTTAGGAGGAGGAGGGGGAGAGGGCAGGAGGAGGGGGAGGAGGAGGAGGAGGAGGAGGGAGACGGACCAGTAAAGAGGGG
>NW_019174485.1:267034-423819 GCF_002260705.1 Seriola dumerili | reverse complement strand
TCACAGACTGCTGATTTCCACTGGCACCGATGCAAACAGACACCTCTGAAATGACAAACTTTATTTTCAACGCCTGTTTCACTGGAAAAGGTTAGTTTAGTGATCTGTTTGCTCTGTGATGGTCAGCGCACCACTGCCAGAAAAGACATTCATCTTTTAAAATAATGCTCAATGGAGGTGATTCATGTGTGGTTCATCGCGTCCTTGGATCATTTGAAACTGGCCGTACATCTGTGTGAACACTCAACTGAGCAGATCAGTTACAAACACTGGAAAAACATGTTGGATACTAACTATGAACACAGTTATCATTTGTTAGACTTCAGTCTCACCATGTTCAACACTAATGTAAACATTAACACATCTATCCACACGTGTCACACACCTTTTCTAAGACATACATTTTACATTTTTAACCTTTCAGCACAAGATATGTTGTGTATGACATTATCTTGTTTTAAATGTGTGATAAACTTGATAAGTATGACTTTTTGGACTGTACTGTGGTTTTGTGTTTGTTCACTTTATCTGTTTCTGGTTTATCTTAGGACAGCAAGATACATAGATATCGCCGTCACCATCACTGTTCAGAACTGTAACTGAATTGAACTGTATTTGAAAATAAAAGTATATTTTATCCAAGAACATGGTGAGTCTTTTATGACAAACTGAGATATTCTTAGTGCAATTTAAATGACTTACACATTACTGTTTTATTTGTTCTGAATGCCACATGTACGTTAACACATCAACATGCAATATGCAAGACTTTTATGCAAGAAGTGTTTTTAAACTGCACTTTGCATTACATCACAGACTCAGTGTGGCTGGGCAGAGGGAGCTATGGTAGGCGTGGCACTGGAGTGAGGAGGTGCACTGCACAAGAGTATGAACATGACACAAGTGATTAACTGATATCATTTGGATTTTATTCATGGCCTTCCTTTCTTTGATAAATTCTTTAAAAATATAAACACCACCTCTGTGTCGGCCGGCTCGTACTGAACTAAGGTTACTGAATTGAAGGGGGACAGTGGGGTGTCGGACAGTGCCAGGGAGAGAGGGTGGCTGCAGGGAGAGGAGCGAGACTCTGCATGAGTCATCTATCACGTCAGCAGTAGAAAAGCTATTTTTAGGCTTGAGGCAGTTGCGGTGGAGACTGATTGGCCCACGAGGAAGCGAAGGATAGAGGTCCAGAATACATTCACACCTGGAAATAAAACAAATCTTGCAGATAGAAAGAAACATTTCCGTGAAATACATACTGATAACAGTGTGAAGCCAGAAAGCCGCAGTACATACACTGAATTATTGATTTTTGTGTAAAAATATGATTCATTGGACTGAATGTCATTCTTTATTAACACAATCTTTGATGTTTCCATCTTCAGTGCTAAGTATTTATTTATTTTTATCAACACCAGGTGGCGCCAAGTGTCTTTATCAGTATGGATCACCGACTCTCATTCATTCATTCACAGCAGTGTTACTACAGAGGTCATCTCCTCCATTGTGCTTCCAGTAGTACCACATGCTGCACATAGAGAACAAGCAACACTGTCATTTTGTGTTGGAAGCACAGCACTCCTACCTTCAAATTATCAATATAATTCATAAAGCAGAGTGTAAGCACAGGGTGCATCAGGCATCAGCAGACCTCTGCAGCTGGAAACCCCTTCTTTAAGCCGGGTCTCTGTTTCTCTCTCTCCACAACAACAACAACAAGATGCTCAGGAGCTCTTTTGTCTGTGATCAATCTTCATCCAGCCCAGTCTGCAACCCCCCGTGCCATGAGCCATATAGACGGGAGTGAGAGCCTTTTGGTTGCTAGGCAGGCAGCACCACACCACCGCAGTTGCCAAGGGAATGCCTGCATGCAGAGGCAGCTGGAAAGATGGAGCAGTGTGTTGGGGGTTGGTGGTTCTAACAGAGGACTGGTGGGGGGAGGAGCTAGACAAGTTCAAGGCTGCCGATTCCCCAACATGGTATAATGGTGGTGATGATGGTGTGTGTGTGTGTGTGTGTGTGTGTGTGTGTCTGTGTGGAGACAAAGCAGGGGGAAGGGATATGAGTGAGAAAGTGGGATGGAGGTGGATGTGTGTCTGATACAAAACAGGGCTGACGTAACTGCAGATGAAATATGGTGGTGATGAGGACACCAGGCTTTGAGGGATAATAGAAAAGCTCCTAAGCAGATAATACACTTCCATTTTTCTGTATACATAAACAAAAACAAAGAAGATGAAATGGTGCATAAAATTAATGATACAATAATGTGTTAATTCATAATAAAGAAGATACATTTTTTCTTGTTTTATTTCATCTTATCACTGTCATGGATATTGATACTGATTTCATTGTAAATTTTTAAAGGGTGTGTTTTTACTGTTTTCTTTAAAAAAAAAAAAAAAAGTTCTAAACAAGCAACTAGCAAGATGGGAGATAGAATCAAGTATTTATTATTTCTATCATTAATTATGCCACAATCTTCCCACAGAGCATGGAAAAAAAAATGATGAATGTGGATTTTATATTAAGCAGGAAAAAAATTAAAAATACAAAAAAATAGCAAATAATAACACAAGAAAGACCTTAATGTGCGAACAAAGGGTTCAACGCTGCTGTCTGCCACTGCAAACATAACTCGGTTAACAGATATACAGGCTGAGGCCTGTCAGGATTCATTTATACTTATTTGAGAGAGAGACTTAAACGAGACACATGTGGGGTGAAAAAGAGGCATAGCTTTGTAATCCATTTACAATTATATAATAACAGTTACACAAGTGCTGTGGCTGTGGTGTTAGTTTTAAAACCATGCTGATATTGAACTTTATGTAGCAGCAACATCACACATTTCATTAAAGAACAAGAGTAGATGGCTTGTTGTCTTTACTTTCATAAAGAAAAGCTGATATTTTTCATTATACAGGGTAACAATAATAAGGTATAATATATGGTATATACAATATTTAAAAATACCATCAAATTGTACCATCAAGCTGTGGTGGGTAGCATTTACATCTTTTAAAAAAGTAGCGTTCAAGTTAATTCTATTTATAGCCCAGTATCTACGACGCCCTCTGTCCTTAAACTTGCCATGTCCTGCATTAACAATCCTATTGAAGTTAATATACACAAGTATTATCAGCAAATTACCCTTTGCTATTTTTAACTACTTTATATACTTTTGCACAGTTTAATCTGTAAAAAAATCATATTTTATAAGATGATTGTGTTCTTTATATAAAATCTTACTCACGTAACTAATAACTATATATGTCATATAAGTGTAGAAAAGGAAAAACGCAATATTTTCCTGAGTCTAGCGTAAGGTAAAAGTATTTGAAGATTGCATTTATCATCAATACCACCCCTGCTAGCAAACCCCTGCCTTTCATCAAGACACTGATCTCTGTAACTGACCTTGACCTTTGACTTGATTGTGGAGTGAAGAAATTGAAAGTTCAACTATCTATCCATCTATCTATCTATGGAATAGCATAATCATAATCTGTAATTTGAGCAGAGAGAGGAGAAAAGAGAGTTAAAAATGAAAGAAAAGCAGAGAGATTGGCAAAAGAAATGATGACTCTCATTTTCACTTAGGCCTATATCAACAGTATCAACTGTGTTTCTATAATTAGCCATGTCAAAAAATGGCTTTAATGCTAAATTTGTATGGCCTATATTACTGCATTATGTCTCTCACACACACACACACACACACACACACACACACACACACACACACACACACACACACACACACACACACACACTTATAAAGTTATACACAAGTATAACATACAGCACAAGTTTTTTGGGCCATTCAGTTTCCTTGGATTCACAAAAGGTCCTTCTCGGTCACTATCAGAATTAACTTTATCTTTCCCCCGTTAAACATAAAGTATCACCAGGTGAAACTATATAGACTTGATATTGAGAGGATATGTAACACTGACTCGTTGCTAACACAGCTGAAGGACATGCTGTTACATGCTATTATTGGACGTCTCAGTATAACATGGTGTCCGTGAAAACGCATTCATGCCCTTGTTATAAACTTAACCACTCCCGTAAAGAGTTGCTATTACAGCGCGGAGGAAAGATGTAGATGGAGGTGGAGAGGACAGAAAAGGAGAGGGTTTATAACACACAGAGAGAGACTCTCGCGCGGAGAGACAGAGGACAAAAACGTGACTAGGCAGCCTAAGAGCTGTTATGCAACCGCTGACCTACTAACACATATTTCTAGAAAGGGAGCCGGAGAAACTGGAGCAGTGTCCGGCCGCACACAACACACAGACAGCCCGAGCCAAAAGACCGAAACAGCATCCACCCGACCCACTGACTCAACCACAACTGACCGGAGAACCGACAGGAAACGAAGAAGAAAGTTTTTTTTCGTTTTACGGGAGGTTTCTTCTAAAGGGACAAGGAAAGGAGGAAACGGGAGCGAGACAGCTTTTGTGTCGGGGAAGCCTGAATCTTTTTTCCCCTCCTCCAGGACATGGAAAGGTATGTTAGAGTGAGCGCGGAGCCGCATTCCGCCCTTTGTCTTTGTCTGTTTGTGTCTCTATATGTTCCTCACTCGGCGTGGTTAAACACAGAGGTATATCAGCTCAGTGTGAGTGTGTGTAGACATGAGGACATGATGCTTATGGCCGGTTATTGTTCACATGGCGACTCTCTGCTCTACCGGCAGACCCGCGCGTGCGTCCGTGACTTTGAGACGTTTGCGGCTGTTTTTGTCACATTATTAAATCCGGCGCTCGCGGTGCTAAAAATGCTTCTTTGTTGCCGGGTTTGTCTCGTTTTCTTGCTTTGTTATTGACATGAAACATGTAGCAAGATTGGAAACGTAGCTGGCTATACTCCACATTATGTGCTCAATGTCAAGGCGAGGTAATTTCCCTCATGGTGGTGTTTTCCAGGGAATGGGGGCAGCTGCTGTAGTCGGGCTGTGTTGTCTGGTTAATGCAGACACACGGTGTGCTATATTAGCCCCTGCACGTGGCATGCTGCTGTTTGTATGTGCATGTTGTTTTCATGTTTTTCACTAGATGACTTTATTTTCTGAGATATTGATGAATCTCTCTCACCATCCACCTGATGCAAACATTAGGCTGAATTAAAGCGTGGCTTCTTTTAGGATACCAATTCATCTAAAGGCTATTGTTTGTGGCACATTTTTAACAAAACTGGTTCAATTTCATTTAAAAGTGGAGGGTATAGTTAAATTAAGAAAAGATTTTATGCAAAAAAAAAAACATTTTCTTGTCTATATCTATAGATATGCTGTATTCATTTGTAGGAGTGTTTGGATAGAGTGGATATACTACAGGGATCAAACGTGTAATGTAACATGTAACAGTAATCTACTATAAAATTGAAAAAAAAAAAAAAACTGAAAACAATTTTATGCTTAATTTTCCCTTAAATCTACTTTCCCCCAGATGTGAAGAACATTTGCTCCTGCTTTTAGGTTAAATCACTATCACACAATTAATGTTTAAGCTTAAAGGAGAAAACAAGCACAAAATGTCTGATTTCTGCTCAGAGTGAGTCACTGATGATTCTTTTTTACTCATGAGGTGTGTTAAGTAAAGCACAAAGCTTTGCTTTGAGGGAGTTGGAGGGTATGACATAACCAGCGCACAGCAGGGAGAAGCAATAAACAGCAGCTCTCTCCTGGGACAGAGAGGCCTGTAATTGATTCCCGTTCACACCCTGTGCTTTCTTCTCATCATTCATACCCATATTAACACTACACCATTATTCCTAAAGCAGATAGATATTTAACAAGTCTGCACAGGGGAAATTGTATTTAGAAATGCTTTCATCAGTGATGTAACACAGCTGCTCAAGGTCTGAAAGCTATTTTTAACTTGCCCATTTTTTCTCCTCCAAGAGAAAACATGGAATAGAAAAAGTTAAGCAAGGCTAAACTAGATGTAACAGTCTTTCCGGTTCGGTGAAAAGCTCGTCTCCCAAGATCCCTGCGAGGTTTTGGTGTGACTTTGTTGTGAAATTAGAATAACAAGTGAACATCCAGGATGTGATGCAATGCATGGAAACCCCTGTCTGGCGAAGTTCTGGTGAGCTCTTAGTCTGCCTGCTGCCAGCTGGTCTGTTTTCAGAGCTGTCTGCATTGCTCTGTCCCAGCCAGAGCTCTGAATATAGGTCAGACCTGTAACTGGGTGAGGAGGCACATGAGGTATACGGGACAAGCCGTGGACTACTTTGACCACTCTGTCTGTTGTTCTGAGGAATACAAGACCTCAGATTTATGCATACTTTAATAGGTTAAGCTATTTGTCCCAGTTTTCTTACTTTAGTGACTGTTAATCAAAAATGTTTCATTTTTTTCTCTTGGTGATTTTACTTTGTCAATCTGCTGATTGCGAGTAAGTAAAACCTTTGATCTGTTAGTAAAGATGGGAGCATGTTGCAGTAAATCAGATTTGACTGAAAAAGATAAAGGTCACATGTTACTAATTGACCAAGTAAGATTCAAATTATCGCAAATATGTAAATTCAAACTACGTAATACATTTCAAAATAAGGTCATGCTTATTTATTAGATTAATTCTTCACCAAATTTGTAACCTTTCAAAAAACTGCTTATACCTGTTTATTCAGTCACTTACCACCAGTACAAGTTGAAGTGTGTTAGGTAACCTATTACTCTGAAGAAGTGTTAAATGGCACACAGTCATATAGGTCTCACTAACTGACCTGAAATGTCTGGATTCCTGTGTCCTAGTTTTGTTTCTTTACACAAAACCACGGGGCAAGACTGAGGCTCCTAGCTGGGGCCCCTCCACGTGTGTGGTGTTGGATCACTCAGAGGATGGAGGAGGGGAAGAGGATACCATGCGTTTTACTCACACTTGCCTCAGAGGAGGTCAGGGGTGAAGCATTCCTCCCTGAGCGGCAAGTGCCTGGGAACTACTTCTTAGCTGAGTTTTCCTCAGCCAAAAATACAGAGAAACACACTGCTTACAGTAGCTGCAGCCAACCCTCCTTTTTTTGTTGTTGTTGTTTTTTTTAAATGGGAAATTAGCCTCTGCACAGAGAGCTAATTACACAATGTACCCATCTCTTTTCTAGCTTCGGTCTTTGCTTTGATTCAGGGAACAACATGCACAGAGAAGGATAGTGAAAGGGGAGATTTCAGGCTTTCACAGCCAGTAACCTGTAGCTTCTGCTGCTATCTAATATGCATGTGTTACACAAGCTTCGCTCTGCAACAAGAGAGATTCAGAGCACGTAGGTTACGAGCACCAACGGCAGCCCCTCCCCATGCAGTCCTGAGAGAGGCAGCCTGTTATGTGTGAATTTGGCTGCAGAGATGGGTGTGTGCTCTGACGTCAATGCCATCTCCCTATCTCTCCCTATCGTTTTTCATCTGCTACTGATGCATATTGTTATGTGCTGCATAAGGCGTCGCAGGGTTTCTAGAGCGAACAGGAATTAATGTTGGAAATCACTGGGTCTTTCGTAATCCGATTTTGGGCAGATGGCGTATGCAAGTTTGTCTCTTTTATTCCCCATGTTGCAGTTTCTGTAAAATTCCTCTCATTTCCACCAACTGAATTCCTCCCGTCACCCCATCGCTCCTCTGCTTCCTCCCTCCCTCCCTCACCTCTTTCTGTCGCTCTATTTTTAGAGTGCACTCTAATACTCTCTTTCCCTCTCCTGCCCTCCCTCCCATGCAGTCCCACTGACCTATTTTATGGCGCACCGTCAAAGACAGGAGGAGTGTTTACTGCTTAGCGTCGTTTCTAGGTCAGTGGGACAGCGCAGACGTATGCGCGCGTCCTTCATTGCACCGCCTTTGTTTCGCGCCACCCCTCCCTCCCTTGCAAGTCTTTATGAAAATTATTCAGGGTTGGAGAGAAAAATGGGGGCTGATCCTACATTTTTCCACATCTGTTGGTGGTTGTGTCCAAATCCCTTTCTGTTCAGTGTAGTTTTACTCCAGTTCTTCAAGAAAAAGCGAAAAAACAAAAGACGGACGAAATCTTGTTTTGCCACTCGGAGGAAAATTCAATTTGAAGAATAGCCTGCAGCATATCTAGACTTAGCCCCTCAGTTACAACATCACAGGCATGGGTAAATAAATGGTTAATTATTCTGAGCTGTAAGTCATGTTGTTTCAAGGTCACACTGTTGGTTTTTTTGAATGTGAGATTATGCAACAGGACTGGGGGGGGTAGAGAAATGCATTAACCAGTCTGGAGATAGATATTCACCAGGTTAAATTGTTATTTGGCATTGAGTCTGGTGTGAAGTAAGTGGTTTGTGATGAGGGAACAACACACTGCACTGAGCAAGTTTTTTTTGCCCTCTTGACATCATCATGGTTTAAATAACGGGAACAGTCTGTGGAGATTCTTTGTTCAAGTCTGCTTTCTCTGCTTGTGCCATGTCTGGTTTCAGTTTCCAGACTTCACTATACAGAGGGAACATAAGACAAAAACAGTAGCATGAATTGGGACCAGGAGCTGCTTGTTTTTCCCTCAGCAACACCCCAAAATTCCTATAGCCTATATCTTTCCATGCCTGACTTTATCTTTGCATGCTAGAGTTAAAAAAAAAAAGTTTAGAGCTTTCAAAATGAAATTGTCTACAGATGTCTTTACTGATTGTAAGTGACATTTCTTGCCCTACATGACGTCAACAAGGATTGACAGCAGTAGCAGCTGTAACACAGTCTGTCATAAGACACTTGAACTGACGCACAGTTTACTATATCAGTACCGACCTTTGCTGCTTTTGAGGTACACAGTCAAAAAGTTGCCAGAGATATCCTCAGGTTTCCAGTCATTGCTGCTGCAATTGCATAACACAAACCCTTAGCACAACTCCTACACCAACATGTTATTTGCATACTTGTGCTTCTTATTTGCATTTGATTTGAAAGATTTGAAAGTCTGAAATAAAAGTTGCTTTACTATTGAAAATGACAGAACCGGACTGAGTCGACTGATTCAGTGTCCATTAAACTGTGAAACTGCGATTCCGGTTTCCAGTGTTTGATACTTGGTTTCACCAAAAAAAAAGTAATAGAGAACATCAGGGAAACACAAGGCTAGTAAAGGCATTTGTGATGATAGAAGTTCATATTTGTGCTCCGTTTAATTCCAGCGTTGAGGATGAAAAGTGACACCAGAGGAGTCACTGTTACCCACAGGCACAGTGACCTAGATTATAGCATTCCCTGTGCGAGTGTGTCATAAAAAGATGTTTTCATGTTTGTAATGGACTACGGGGGCTCAGTGTAATGATGTGTTATTAATTACTGCATATCAACTGTGTAATGCTGTGCAGTGAGAGAACCAGAGGAATCAGACCTAAAACAAAGAGCAGATCTAGTTATTACATAATGCTGGACTCCCATCAACATCCGCTCCGTGCTCCATTGGGCATTGTTGTTAACTTTATGGTGCAAGACATGTTGTGTGAGCAACGCTTCCTGCTGAGCTACAATGTTGACACAACATAAGGAAGTTCAGCAGCTTGTGGTGTTGTGTGATTTCAGACAGTGTGACGGCTACCAGAGAAACTGAGACATTACGGCAGTGATGGAGATCTCACCCTCCCCCACAGACACACACATGCACACAACCTAACACAGATGTGTGTCCAGATATGTCAGTAACTGTGATGTCTCCCATAAGCCCATTTCAGCCATTCCTCAATGAGTGTGATGCCCTATTTTCAATTTCGTTCAGTATTCATGACTCTCATGTCATGTGATTTCCCTGTGATGCATTTCAGAAAACAAAATATAAAAGCAGAGGTTGTAATACATTATTTGTGTCATATTGCATCACAAACCATGCTATATCTACAGTAATATGTCATAGAATAAGTGGGATGATACACCAGATGTATCCTCGTCTACTCCTTCCCTCCCTCAGCCTTTTATCTGTCAGTCTCTGCAGAGCTGGCACCAGGTCAGCCTGCCTCAGTCCTTGTTATGTGACTATGACGGTGGCTCTGTCTTACACAAGAGTTCAGCAGCAGCAGCCCTGTGTACTCATGTGTGCTGCTACTCATGCTCTGCACCCACCCCCTTTTTGCTCTGTGAAGTCAAGGAAACAAAGACAGGAAAGATAAACATTGTGAAACTTTGAGGGTTATGTAATAGATTTTCAGCGCAGGTTGAATTGTGATAAACAGAGTGCGTATTGATCTCAAGCCTTAGAGGTTACATTAAAGGGACCTTATATACCACAATGAACGGCAGTGGTTTTACAGCTAATCTAACGCTTTCTCTCTCTCTCTCCCCTTCCCTCTTTCTCTCTCTCCATAAACCAGGTAGTGGTCAGCAAACAGCAGCACTGAAGCTAGATCCTCAGGGAGCCCCGAAGTAGACGGACTGACCTACATCCTGTGTAAGACACTGAGAGAAGCAGAGCAGCGGCCTGACAGGCATCACAGCTCTGCTGAAGATTGAGGAAGACGCAGATAAACTCAAAATCACCTCCAGCGAGACTCCAGGAACTGCTTTGAACAACTGACTCTCTGCTCAAAATACAAACTTGTTTATTTTTTTAGGTTCCTCGTTCACAACACTAGTTCAATGTCTGAGGTTTTTGTGGAGTTCCACCTCTTTTTAATCTTCCTGGCTAATTTGGACACTTGAACATTTTGATCTTGAATAATACATAGCAGAAATCAATGAGGCAATCCTCTCAAGGAGCACAAATACCTCATCCAGAAGTTTTTGCCGATCCTGCGACATAGGTCACACTCCTTAGTAACAAAGCAGAAGGCTCATATAGTTTTACATCTTTTCCCTTTCCCCCTTTGCCCTTCGCTAGAGTCACACTCTGGCCCCCAGTCGGGAAAAAATGGAAAGTCTCAGTCTACACTTCCCATCTACCAGCAACAAGAATACCATGGAGGTAGAAACTTATTCTCCCTACAGTGGGAGCCTCCCATCCCCTGGTTCTGAAGGTGGAGCGCGGATCAGCCGCCAGGCTAAAGGTAGCAAGCCTACTGTGACTTCCCGTCGCAAGCGAGAGTTCATTTCTGATGAGAAGAAAGATGCTTCCTATTGGGAAAAACGGAGGAAGAACAATGAAGCAGCCAAGCGCTCAAGGGAAAAGCGCCGCCTCAATGACATGGTGCTAGAGAACCGGGTCATGGCGTTGAATGAGGAGAACGTTCGTCTAAAGACAGAACTCCTTCAGCTCAAGTTGCGCTTTGGCCTCATTAGCACAGCCTCCTACATGGAGAAAAGTCAGCAGATCTCCAACAGTGCTGCAGCTGGCAACACTGGTAGCAATGGGAGCAGCACCAACGGCACCCCGAACAGTAACGCCTACCTCTCAAGCAGCGGTTATTCAAGTGCGTCCCAGGTGATGCTGAATTCAGACTCATCTGAAACTGAACAGTCGAGCCGTGGTGAGCGCCACACAACGCTACACAAGTATTCTCCCCGGGGCTCCGTCTCCGACATGTCTGACGGCTCCTCCAGAGACAGCCCAGAACCCATGGGCTACAGCATAAAGAAGGAGCCCTCAAGTCTGGAGATGGCCCGGCTGGAAAGCAACGGGATTCCCGATGGGATACCAAATGGAATGTCAACTGGGGCTTATCATGGCAGCCACACCGCTCTGGTTTCTCCTCACCAGCAGAGCACCCAGTTGGCTGAAAGTGCCATGGACTACCAGCACCACCAACAGCAGCAGCAGTGCCACATGGAGGCCTCCAGCCCCGCTCCTCAGGCCACTTCTGCACAGAGGAGCGTCATCCTGTACCGCTCCAGCAGTGGCTGTTACCCCATGGAGAGCCAGAGGTCGGAGGACCAGCTGTCCCAGCAGAGCAGACCGCCACAGCATGGCCAGCACACCTCAACTTCCAAGTTCTCTGACTGCTCAGTGACCATCACAGAGGTCGCTGAGAAGCTAGAGAGGACGAAGACCATGGACTCGCCCCAGTATGAATACACCAATGATCATGCTGAGTCAGCAGATGAGCTGCAGCAAAAGTACAATCCCAACAGCCAGCAGCAGCATGACAACCATCATCATTACAGCTACCAGGGTCAGGAGAACAGTCTTCAGCACGCAGAAAGCCACCAGAACCCCTTTGCCCCTAATCTGATCCACAACACTGAGGAGGGCAAGTCCTCCTTCACACAGCACAACGGCTACCTCAACACACTGGACGAAGAGCCCCCAGTGCTCACCTACGAGGGAGGCCCCCGAGCTGGTGGTTTCTACCAGGAGAACTCCTCCATTAAAGACACCTCCTCCAGTGACGGGGACCCTCGTAGCTCTGATAAGGAGGGCTCCACAGATGACGAGTCCCCCTCCTCATCCTCCTCAGACATCAGCAGTTACCACCAGAAGGCGGCGGGAGCTGCTGGTTTGCATGGAGAGTGCCAAGCTGAGGTAAAAGCCACCGCTCTGCCTCACAAGCTCCGCCTCAAGTACAGAGCACTGTCCAATGGAGGAGCAGGAACACAGGTAGAGGGCCCTGTCAGCACCTCCATGTCACCCTCTCCCACCTTGCCACAGCACCCTTACTTAGCTCTACCCAGCAACCTTCATAGCAGCCAGGCCAATGGGGAGAGCAAAGAGGTGGACAATGAGACTGATTATGCAGAGGAGGTCAAGCCTCAGGTGAATGAAAGGGCAGAGTCTAAAAAGGAGGGAGGGAAAAAGGGATCCAGCGCCGGAAGAGGTGGGCGAAATAAGAGGCGAGACTAAGGACAAATAGGAGTAGCTGGAGTATTTTCCTATCACCTCTTTGTTGTCTACAGCAGACAGACAACTACAAGTATGACTCACATCGCCACCTTACAAGAAGTCAGTGATCTGTGTGAGGTGTGGTTAGGATGTGATTTCACCATCAAGTTTCACTGTGTCACCTGTTCCCCTTCCCCTTACGCTCTCCTACCTCCCACCCATCCCTCCAGTTAAAATAATAGATCACTTAATGAGGGAGGGGACAGAATGAAACTCTCCAGAGCTGGAGTCTGGGATATTTCCCTTGTGGAAAATTCAAACATTATTCAATTATTCATTGTTGTAAACTGCCTTGGTGGCTGGCCAGCGTTTATTGTGGCATTATGGGAACATTCCTTTGACCAAAGATACACATCCTTCCTTTAGCATCTCCCTTTCCTGGCAAAGAGTTACATTCGTCCTCCCTCTGAACACATCTGTACCATTTGATCTTCTCATCATCTGCACACAAGTCCTCTTCACTTCTGAAGCACTTAGATTGTATATTACTGTGACATATAAATTTGCATATATGGAATATATATTTTAAGAAAAAAAATGTGGCAAAAACAACAAAAAATAAAACAGTGGGATACGGAAGTTGTAGACTTTAAAGTGATCAGTTTGTTCTTGTTGAGACACCTTGTACAGTCCCTCTTTGTCTAGAAAATGCCTCAAAGATGTTCTTTTAACTCAAAGTGGGAGCCACAACTTGTAAAAAAAAAAAAAGAAAAAAAAAAGAAAGAAAGAAAGGTACATTTTTTTTCAGACTTCCTGCTCGGGCTCCTTGTTCAGGTGAGCCAAGCTTTTGACACTCAAAGCTGTCAAAAAGAAGTCAAGGCCAGTTATTCTCATATCAATCAAGGCTATGCAGTCACACATTGCTGTTGGCAAAACCTGACAAGCACAAGGCGAGCCTTGTTTGCCAGCTGTTCAACAAAAATCAATACATCTTCATATTCCAGACAAAAACTGTCTGTCTAATAAATGAAATGGCTCTCCAGTCGCAACCAGCAAAGCTGCTCTATCTTCATAAGGTGCCTCTTTATTGTGTTGTCCCTTGTCCCCACATTGGCCGATGTCTTAAGGATCCCACTCACCTTCGCACTGAGTTGTTTTAGCTATAGTAGCTGCAGTAGATCATACAGTCTTTACAAGTTTAACTGTTTCACTTCCTGGTGCCTGCCTCTGGTCACTATGTATAAATGTAAAGTTGTCTCTCTTATCTCTTGTATACTGCTGTCATTATTTTATTATTATTTTATTAATATTGTTATTTTCTATTATATTCTGTTATTATTTTGGCAATTATTATGTGTATTTTTCTGTCATCCTGTTGTGTCATTTTGCTCTATGCTCTTCCTGGTTGTGCTGTGTATTTACCCTTGCTGCCCTTTGCCCCAGTTACCATTTGTACTACGTGTTACTGTATAACCTTTGTTGTTTGCCGAAAGGCTTTCCAAAATGGAAAAAAAATTGAGTAAGGCTTGTCCAGAAGTGATTATGTATTGCTATACTTCACGTGGATATGCAAAATGGTTACAAAAAAAGACTCATTTTTGATTGTGAAAGATTCAAAATGGGGAAAAAATAAAAAGGTTGTTGAATTTATATTCGTCTGTTTTGAACTTTTTGAGTCACTCTTATGAAATGCCTTCAGACACACACACACACACACACACACACACACACACACACACACACACAACCCCTTTTCTAGCAGAAGACCAACTAGCTGATTCACGGCTCGCAGACAGCAACATCCCAGTCTGCCAGTACAGCTCAGTGTGAGCCGACACAGTCAGAAAAACTTCACTGGTTCACCACGTCATGCCTGCTGCCCACTGGCAGGGATTCTCTGAAATGAAATGAAATCACAACAATACACAGACTGTGTGGTACAGCAGAACAGGGGGGAATCTGTTGTCCAGTTTTAACCTCAGCCTGAATATTCATGTCATATATTTATATTTATAGTTATACTAACACACAAAATACACATGGCTCCAGTATAAACAACAAAGTACACTTCATATTTTACAAACAAACTCTCAAAGGAGTCTATTCACTGGATAGGAAACTTAATGAAAACTCTCAAGGTTGAGTATTTAACTCAAATAGAAAGGGATTGCTCAATAAAATATAACAGTCAAAACTTGGTTTGACTTCAATGGCACAAGAAAACGAGAGTTTTTAATCTAGATTAGAAAATACTAAAGTAGGGGTGCATTTAAGATAACTATTTTTGCTGCACCTCACAGCTTTACAACCACATTTAAAGTAGTGTCACGTCAAAAAACAGTAGTTCCACATATTTTTCTCTCAGTTTCTACCTTAGTTCGGAATTGCTCAACATCATGACCCAATCTGTCTTAGTTGGAGAAATGTGAAGAGAAAAATCACAGAATGAGTGCAACAAGGAAAAACAAGTTACACAACTGTCTTGGGAGAAAAACTGCGTCAGACTGGTAAGTGTGGCAGCCTGCATCTGACCCTGCCGTTAATGGAACAATAGCTGATGGGAACAGAAAGTTGGCATTGGCAGAGTGTGCCACTGACAAGGGTTATATAAGAGCCATTAGAGCGAGGAGAGCCTCAGATACAGAGGTGTTGCAATTTCAAGGAAACACCCAGGTTTCGTGAAAATCTCAGGAGCAGCAGCTCTGGACTGGAAATGTCAACAACTGAGGGCGAGGCAATCAAACCACTTGTGCATGTTTTCATCCTCAGAGTTTATTACCAGAGTTCTTCATGAAGTACAATTTTGTGATGCAAATTAAATGCATCCCCAGCACTTTTGGCATACAGAGGTTTATTCTTGCATCTCCTGCAATAGATAGAGGAAGGATGTAGGTGTGTGTAAACAGCTGACCACACACAGACCTGCTACTTCTTGTCAGCAATGTGCTACTCTAATGTGTTTTCACTTCTGCACTATATGCCACCCACCAGCCAGCTATAACAAGGTGACATTCCTGAGAAAACCGCAGTGCTTTGTAAGTGCACTATGCCTTCCTCATTTTCTCTCATATACCTTTTCCCCCTCCCTCCCTCCCTCCCTCCCTCCCTCCCTCCTCTCAGTATCTCTTGTTTTCTCTCTCACTCATTCCCTTTTCCTTTTTTTTCCCAACCCATGTTTGAGCTGTAAAAGCTGCTTTGTATTGTGCGGAGGCTTGTGAAAACGGGCCAGGAGAGTAAAAGTAGGTCAGTGAGGAAGGATAGGAGAGGATGGATAAGAGGGAGAGGGAGGGGAAGGGGTGAGGAGAGGAGGGGGTTATACAGAGTGGAAGGGAGAGAGAGAAAAAGAGAGGAAAGCGGAGGAAGGAGGGAAGGAGGAAGGAGGGAAGGAGGAGGGAGGGAGGGAGGGAAGGAGGGAGGGTTACGTCACATGCCTCTACAGTGTAAACTTGAGCAAACTACTCAGAAAGAAGCTCTCTCTTGTTGCTGCATGAGGGAGCAGGTCAGTGGTGCACACGCACGAATCAGTCTGCTGTTGCATCAAACTGACATTTATAAAAAAACACACCCACACTGATTAATTCCTCAGAGCTTGTTGAATTATGTATCGTAAAGCTCTATGACATTTCTATAATACTATAGATCATTATTGTTTTTATCATTCTTTATATTCTCATGGGTTTCTGTGTAGATTTAATGACCTCTTGTCAAATACTGAAGCTTTTTCTGATGATTTTAGTTAACTGGCAGTTTGACCTAATTTGGATTTTTGTCAATATTTGCCCACACACACCATTTAAAGGCACATGTCTCTCAGGTGTGTGCACAATTGCAGAGGTATGCCTCAGGATGGTGACTTCCTACAACATGAAGAAGTTAATGAAGGCTGGTAGGTCATAAGAAAGAGAGTGCGTGTGTGCGATAGAGAGAAGGGGGGTGTTGGCCCTGTGCTGCCTGCGGTGATCAACAGCCCGGGCTCGTTATGTAACTGGGATGCTGCAGTATGTAGGTCAGCAGCACAGGGAGAGCCAGGGATGGGGTAAGGAGGATGGAGCTGAGGAGTGTGTGTGTGTTAAACTCTGTGTTGGTAGATATATGTGTATGTTCACACCTCTGAATTTCAGGTTTGAGTCATTTTAGCTGGTCCTCCTCATACAGACAATGTGCAGTTTATATTATGCCATGCAGATGTCAGATACCACTGCACTCACTGCAGACATTTCTGCTGAAAGAGCTGAAATGCACAAGCTGAGAGGAGGAAATCATCAGAGGCTTGATGCAGCAGAAACTCATTGTGCAATCAACCTAAACTGACCCAGCTTTAAATTTAGAAAATTAATTTAACACACAATCCAGTCCCCATAAACTTTGAATAATGATGTTTTGCATCTTCTGACGTGGGAAAAACATTTTTAAAAAAAGAAAGGAAAGGAGATTTTTAAGCATTCTTTCAACTGATATCTCATATCAAATGATAATAAATTTTATTGTGAACACTCGTCAGAAAAGGATTTCATTAAGAATTAATATCAGTCAGGACAGAAGCCTGTCATGCTGGGAAAATTGAAAAAAGCAATCAAAATAATGCTAATCATGATGAAAATAATCTCATTTTATCCTAACATTGTACACAGAGGGGACACTGAGAAGTTCTGTAATTAAAGAATAAATCACTCAGGAATGCAGTTAATCAATTATTAAATGCTTTGCAGCATGACTGGGCCTGGCACTAATCAAGAGCCTCAACGTCCCACAGTGAGATTTATTAGAACTGTTCATAAACTTCAGGATCATGTGATGATGATTGTAATAATCTGAATATGTGGTGTTGTGATTCTTTCCTGATTCCTATCCAATTTGCAGACTGCAAGTTCAGTATCAAGATATGTTTGCAGTACATGTTTAGGTTAGGTATTTATAGATATGGAATTCTGTATATCAAGAAGTTTGCTAACTTGCCCTCATGACAATTTCACAATCTCAAATAAAACCGAATCAAGCCAAACATTCCTCTGATGGCAGGAAGCCTGAGAGAGAGAGAGAGACAGAGAGAGACAGAGAGAGAGAGCAGAGCAAGGGGGGGAACGACATCTTCTGCTGGACATGCTTGGTTGGTTGTGGTTCAGGAGAGAGTTATGTTGCCTGTCATGATCCGTTCAATCCCTGCTGCCTCTGCCCTACACAACGCTGTAAAATAGGTCAGAGAATGTATGTGTGTGAGTGTTACATGTGTGTGTACAACTGAGATTTGAGGACCGCCAAATTCAGTGGCACACTACAATACACACACACACACGCACGCACGCACGCACGCACGCACGCGCACGCACACACACACACACACACACACACACACACACACACACACACACACACACACACACACAGACAATGCTGATGCATTTACATCACAACATAGAATTAGGCCACAAGAAAGTTGTGCACTTGTGAATTGAAAGTAGGCCACAAGGAATAACTGTGTGTGCGTGTGTGTGTATGTGAGAGATGAATCAGCTCCATGTTACGCAATGCTAAACCACCCTTGGGTCCTATTACCATATCTTGTGCCCTTGTGCTACAGGAAGTAGCTTGTTGGTGTGTGTTCATGTGTGTGTGTCCAAATGGAGGGTACAGACAGTGATATCCTTTTGGCTACTGACTTCAGCAATCCATCATCTACATGTTGAATTTGTCAGCCTGCTGGACCTTCACTTGTCTTCAAATTGTTCCTTCACAGCTGCTTTGTGCAAAATGTGCTTGGGACAGCGTTTTGTTTTGTAAACATGGTATCTGTACATGATCCCATATGAGGAAGATATTGCAAAATTACCTCAGTCCACTTTTGGTCAGAATCAGAGCAGACAAATTCATGATTAGTACACGTTAACACATTCCCTATCAGTGTTTTTATGTAGTTAAAGGGGCTATATAAGTTTTTGCTATTGCTACATAGCCAGCATTAGCATAACTAGCTTTTTAGTTATCCGTCAAGAATAAACAAGACGACTTCAGCATCAAATTTCATTTCTTTACTCATCAAGAGCTGTCTCCAGTGGTGGAAAGCTACACAAATGTTAACTCCTATTTTGCTTCAATTTCTATCACTTCTTTTCTTCTACTGAAGTTAGCATGCTAGCCGGCTAGCAATTTCTGATAATGAGTCACTGTAGCTAGCATCCAGTCCGCCCTCAGTTCAACATGAGAAGTAGTGCCGCTCAGGGGGCCAATTTAAACCTCTTGTCTTGTAAACGCAACAGTGACTGAAGCTCTTGGCAAGCGGCCATCACCACCACTCGCTCCCTGCAAGAAACCATGTTTGGCTGCAGAGAAAACTTAGCAACATAGCCAATAGCACCTTTAAGTAGCCTATTAACACTCTTTTTAAACAACTGAAACGTTAAATTTTAACCATTTAAAATGAACTAAACACCACTCTCATGTCTGTACAGTAACCACAAAGCTAAAGCCAGCAGCTGGTTAGTTTAGCTTTGCACAAATCTGGTTGCCTGGCAACCTCCACATGACAACAAGACTCCAGTTGGTCACTGCACCCAGCCAAGAAACAGTGTGGACAGAGCCAGGCTAGCTGTCCATTGTTTACAGTCTTTATGCTAGGCTAGCTGGCTACTGGTTTCAACTACATATTTACTGTATATCAATGAGATCCCAACATCTCAAACTATGCCTTTAAAAACTATCTACTCTTCTCTTGTTTTAACAATCAATGCACCACATAATTAACAGAAATCAGCAGGGAAGTCAGTTTACTTCATAAAAACAGTATGTGTGCTTAAGGTTTTGTATATTCTATATTCAGCTGAGCTTTACAGTAAGTTTCACATTACTAACCAAAGACAAGCTTGCTTCAAGTTACATGATGCAGTCACCAATACTAATTGAGTCCAGACACACAAGTTTCCCACGTAGCTGTTGGAGAGCTATGACTCAGGTGTCACGAATGCCTCTCCCTGGCTTCCAGATAAAAACGTTCATATTTGTGAGCTGTATGTGTGCAGTGCAAATATTTTACTGACATCAGAGGAAGACTAATGGCCCTTGAGCGCATGAGCTCAAGTGCACAGTTTTAAATCCAAGCTGCCACATTGTTAACTGGAGCATCGCTGGAGATCAATAAAGTTAATTAAACACAGAGTGGAGGTGGGCTACCTGCATTTATGAGGAACTCCAGTGACACTTTACAGGAAGGCATTATGGGTTTATATGTTGTTTCCAATAAACTTGTTAATTACTAATAAAGCATTATGAGCAGCAAGTCAAGTGTCATTATAAGTGTGGGAACATTCCCTTAACAGCCTGGATGTGACCTTGACCATGAGAATCCCAAAATGTGTTAAAGTTGGGGACACACACCACAGTCCTTGTTCTAGCTAAGCTAATATGCAACTTCTGTGGTCCAGGTTTACCAAATCAAGAGGGTATCTTCCAAAATCATGATCTTTTAGTACTAAATTCCCTTTTTGTGTTACTATAACTGCACTCTGCTGGTCCGCTCAACAAGGAAACTCTTACAGGGGAACACGACCAAGACCAAATTTAGTACTAAAAAGCCTGTAAATTTGGAAGACACCAACTTGATTTGGCTATCTCAGAGTGCTGAATAAGCCTCATGTAAGAATGGCGTCATGCTAGGAAGTGATCTCACCACAGTCAGTATGGACAGGAACAACAATTACAACGACTAATAAATCTTATACATGAGCATCTGAGCATTATATTAAGATAGACTTTAAAAAATTGGAACCTATCCTTTAACTTACATATCTATCTCAAGTTGATGCTTTCCTGCAGATACAGTGCACACAGCTGATACTGTGCTGTTTCATCAGGAATAATGCACTGTCGGCGTTTTCCACATAAGCCAACATTATGGAAACTCCATCAGCATGACAGACAAACAGCATGTTGGAGGTGTGGTGAGTGAGGTAACCTGCAGTCCTTCATGGTTGTTATTAAGTGGATTAACCCCTTTAGATTAGTCTCAGCCATTTCTCCCATCTGTCTACTGTTACACCACAAACCTGCTACTGTAAAACCATCCCAGGACACACACACACACACACACACACACACACACACACACACACACACACACACACAACAAAAGAGGCATCAGAAATATATTGGGGAGCACATGAGCATATCTTCTCGCAGTGACCTACTGCGCTGTATTTCTGTGCGTGACTGGACACACACATTACATGCACACACACTGAACTAATGCTCTTTCACATCACATATTTACATTTTACTGTAGACACGCTCACACAGCGGCCTTGGTCTCACATGCAATAAAACACGCACCCACACACTAATCTGTGATTAGTCGTTGGTTATTATTCTCAGTTGAGTGAACAGGAGACATGGCAGTCATGTACAGTACTGACACAACAAGGTGGAATTAGCGACGCATGACTTTGGACATAGCTGACCGTATGGAGGGATTTAGACTAAATGTATAAGTGTGTCACTGTGTGACACTGTTGAATGTGAAACTCGGGGTGCATAAATGTCTCTCCACTGAGGTGTTGTGAAATTTGATTTAATTTATTCTGATGGAGGCCTAAAGAAAAAAATGAAAATTAAATACAAAACAAACCAAATCTGTACTTTTCTACAGATGGCTACATGGGACAAGAGTGTGGATATTCTTTATGATCTGTGTTCATACAACAAAACAATAAAAAATAGATTGAATTAAAAGAAATGATTATTTTTGAGGACGTGAAACCCTCACCTTGACACTCCCTTGCCCCTGCGTATCTCAGTACTCATACACAGTGGCAAGTCAGGTTTTTCAGCTCGTGAGCAAAAATCTACTGAACAAAAATTATTAAAAAAGGAAAATTGGCTTAGTTTTTGGCACAGATAGCGCCACCATTTGGCCATTAATAAAACTCATAAATCATGTGAAGGATCAAAGCAAAAGCACATCTCAACATATTGGCCTTTTAGTGCTGTTTTGCTGTGGAAAACAAACTCCAAGGTTTGATGGCACTGCATCAATCTGTGATACTGGAACAACATGAATCTATGGCTGTAAGTCATGAGTTTGGCTTGAAATTTGGCACAGTTCATCTCTGCACAAAGTCCTCATCTTACCAGACATGATTTAGGCCATTTCTCCAAAATAACTATATTGATGCAGATGAAAAACCTCCTAGATTATGCAGCATTGATAGATGGACACAATGATGGGTGTGTGTATCTATTTGTTGCATCACAGTCTGAGTCAAACTCCTAATGATTTATATTTTTGCTTTAGGCTTCATTTCTTCCATTAAAAAGCACAAACACTCCACAAAACACAAGTGCATCTTCTGTGAGTCAACCTGGGATGAACTGAGACCAATTTATATTAAGCTCTCACATGATACCAGTTCCCCAAATGTTAGTCAGCCTGTTGGTTGATTGAACAGTTTGTGCAGAGTAAGTTCATGTCAGGAAAGAGGCCTGATCTGGCCCAGAGCACACTGGAAGTCATTAAGACTCAATTAGGCACGAGGCCATAGAGCAGAGGATGACAACAAGGAACCACAACCACAAGCACAGAAAAAGAGACTGCTCTGCCCCCGGGGGGGAAAGTCACAGTTTGGTTATTTCTCTTTTTTTTTTTTTTCTCTCCAGCACACAGACACAGACGCCTTAATGTAATATGGGTAGTCAGATGAGGGTGAGGGCAGCATGGGAGTGAAAGTGTTGCCTTGACATCCTGTGCAGGCGATGACACACATATGAAAGATAAGGTTGTAGATATACTATTGAATACAAGCCATAATGCAATACCACATAAAAGGTTCATACAGGTAAACACAGGGTAGATAAGTAGTAGTAGTAATCTTAGGGCAGATAAAAGGGAGAGCCGAGGAAAGGAGTCAAAAGGATGGTTTAAACAGAGAAGACGAAATAAAAAAGAAAGATCATTTGTGGCTTCTGTACCAGCTCTACACTTATACACTATGCTGTTAGAAATCTTACCACACCCTTCTTGACAGTGAAGGTGTTAAAGTAGAGAAAAGTGTGTTCAAAATATGGAAAATAGAGCTCAGAAAACATGCAGCAGAACTGGAAAGACAGGTCTCAATTTCCCACACACATCTGTCACTGTGAACTCCTGCATTGTTCGAGGCTTCATCAGGGTGCAGAGGCTGGAGAGCAACCCTGCTGACCCCAATCTCGTCTCCTTGTTCTATTTTAGCTGCATTTCTGCTGGACTTCAGTCAGGATGATTGTATCTGTTTTTTTCCCCCTCATCTCAATCTTATTTCCTCAACTGCTCCAACTTGCTTCACGTTGGCCAAAATATAGGTCACTGCTGGAAAGACCAGTTATTTGTTTTTTGAGTAGGAGCAGGATGAAAAGCACATGACAAAACATTCAAAGTATCTGTGTCTGGCTCCACCTAGTGGTCAAACCACAACCATTACATTTACCCAGACAGTTTCAGTTGTAACAACTGTCACACCATTGCTGGTGGACAAGGCTTGAGTTCATTTGAGTTCAATTTCATTATAAATTGAAGCTTAAATTTGATATTAACCACAACAGTTGACCTTGTGTTGATACCAGCAGCCCCAACAACAGCCTTTCCTTTTCTTCTGGACTCAAGAAATTCATAAATCTCTAAGCAATAGAACACAAATACAAATTACAAATTGTGGCACAATGATAAATTGTAAATTGGCTTTATTAGTGGACATATAATATTAATTATAAACAGCAAGTGCTTAGATTAAATTTTAAAATAAAGAATCTGTTGAAATAAAATGAAAACAAAGGTACGTCGGCTTAAATTATCACGTGCATAATGTCGACAACTTCACTTACATTTTTAACATTAAGGAGATATTTGACAGGAAAGTCGACTGATGGTAGTCGACAGACAGACAAACTGTAGACTCCTTCTTCATATATTGCAGCTGCCAGACCTCATTACCAACCTTTAACCTCACTGTTAACCAACCTCAGCAGTTTTCAAGCTGAACTCAGTGATGCAAAACTCTTCACAAAATCAGCAATTTAAAACAGGGATGTGAACCACTGTGTGCACATCTTTCAGTGACTGGAGAGCAGTGACTTCATTATATTTTTTGACTATACCACCAATACTCAATATTAGTACTTGCAGAAAGCTGCCTGCTAGTTTTGTGGAGGATTTCACATCACTGAGATGATCAAATATGTCACATAAATTCACTTACTGAGACGCTTCGTTTTCACATACAAGAGCCTTTCTTCAGGTAAATCTCATTCGCAGCAGTGCACGTAGGCAGGTGTAGCTATATCCCATTCATGGCAGAAGGCCTGTTCTTGTTCTATCATTCTGAATTAAGTTGCTCTCCATTAAAGTGACCAGCAGCCTCGCCTGAATCACAGCCTTCACACCGCCATGTCAACATTTCGGCTCCTCTTTGAACCCAATGACAGAAACGCCACAGACCAGGCAAGACAACTGAATATGAACTTTTATAACGTGTGCATATTATGCTCACATACAAAGTCTCTAATGTAACTAATGCAATCTAGAGTTGAGCTTCAGAGATGCAAAGCAAGTTAAGGACATGTATGTCTGAGAACAGTGAAGCGCTGAAGGCTGAAGAGAGGATCTGAAATGAAGTGAAACATAAAAACAAACAAAACACAAACATTTTTATCATGCCACTTTTGCTCTAAAAAGTAAATACTGAAATGTATTAAATAATTTAAGTTGATAAAATTCTCATTTAAATTCTCATCTAGAAGACGACTGAACATCTGAATACTTATTACTAACTCTCTGTACAAATAAAATCTCCACGTCAGAGGTAACAGGCCTCGTCCAAGCAGTCTTTCAAACGCGTTTTGATCCAGATCATTTAGCTACTCATCATCTTCCATTCCATATTTAGTCATTCTGTCTGGCGTTTCTTCATCATGCTCTGTTTCGTTGGGGAACTCCTGTTATTCATTCAGCCAAACAAGCTGATGGAAAAGTCCCAGTGTGTCAGTCCACATTTATCATGTTCCCCTGAAGAGTTATGACACAGGACCGTTGTGTCAGACCAGCTGCCCCTGATGCTTATAGTTGGCTGCAGTAAAAGCTGATGTGTTTCTCCCTGGGTGGATTGGGATTCATGACTCAATATGATCCAAAATGTAATCCAAGTGTGTTTATCTAAGGAAGACAGGTCCTGGCTACATGTGGTTCATCAATCCAAACATGGTCAGAGAACAGCTGGAGAATACAAAATGGTTCCTCTTGGCATCTCTCCTCTGTATACTTGGACATTTTCATCAGTTTTATTCCAACACTACTACAATATTTTGTGGTGTCACACATTTCAGTGTTGCTCCCAGTGAAGACGACTTCTTGCTGAGAACCCCTTCAGGTTATTTTTCAGTCAAAGCTCTCAGGTCTCTGTGGCGGAGCGGCTCATATCTGCTGCACAGCGACACCCTCGTGGTGATGAGTGGATACAAAGCAGCCACAGGTTTTGTTGTCTGGTTGTTGGTGCAGATGAGCAGCTCCGCTGTTGTATAGTTGGACTGCTAACCTCCAGTCAGGACAGAGGCTCATCACTTGGCGTGGCGGCTCTTGGGTTGAGCTCCAGGGCTGGAGGAAGAGCCTAGGTGTTTCCCAGGGCTCCTCCAGTGCTGCCGCAGGACAAAGTCATAGTTGGCGGTGGTGCACATGGCATAAAATACATTGGCTTTGTCGGGGATCAGGAGCTCTGAGGCAGAAAGAGAACATTTATTTTCCCTTGGCCCACTTTTATTTCATTTGCTACATTTCTGAGAATTACATGGAGAGCAATTTTCAGAAATGTCTCCATTTTAAATCTATTTAGGGTGAATGATAACATAATTGAAGGCAGTGAAGAGAAAGAGTTGTTTTCCAACTGAGAATTTATACCCCCTCTAAAAAACATTACCATTTCGTGGCTGAATTGGATCGTGGTTTATTACAGGCAGTGTCAGTGAAGGAACAGATCTCTGCTTCCTCTACAGTGGATTTCCTGCCATTTACTGTTAATGCATTAAACTTTTCCTGCTTTTAAAATCAAACATTGGCATTCATTTAGCCAGTTTATACAGTTTACACAGAAATGTTCATGGTTGACTTTTCTTTTCAGTGCAAAAGAAAACAGAGGAATGACTCCTGCCTGTTAGGCTCAAAGTTACAGAAAGTTTTTAAGCTTTAAGTGAGTCTGATGCTGCTTTGTACAGGACAGGATCCGCCTCTAATACTGCTTGTCATTAGATGACCTGCTTTTTGTATCTTGTATTGTACAGAGAAACATAATATAGAAAAAAACGTAATAGGAAAATCCTGCTCAATGGAATAATCCTGCTCTGAGCAGGTTAGACCTTTACTCAGAGAAGACTGGACGGACAGAGGCCTGAGGAGACGCTCACCTTTTCCATTGTTGAGCTTCTGGCAGAGGCTGAAGTCGTGGCAGCTGACATCCTCCATGTTGTGCTTTTCAATAGCTCTCTGAATCACCTGAGGTGTGTGGTCCTGACTGGTCAGCTGGAGAGAAAACATCACAGTGAGAGTCAATACATCACATCTGCATCCATAATATTTATTAGTAACGTGAAATGACAAATTTGAAAGCCTGTAAATTTACAAATTACAAGTTAGTATTTATTTGTAGCTATTCCTGCCTTTAAGAGTGATGTCAGTGATGATGCCCTTAGCTGTAACTAAAAAGAGACATCATAATAATATAAAGTAATAACAGTAATTCCATAATTGCCTAATTGTTCCAGTCATTTATCGATCTTTGTTTACTGGGATTATTAATTTCAAGTCTGGTCACTTGCCGTGAACATCAGTCATTATTTGAAGACATTTATTGGGTAACAGAATAACAAGTCAATTTATTTAAACCTTTGACAGTGGAAATAATTGTCATTTGCAGCCTAACTGATGATGTTGCTTCACTGCTACAAGCTGAAGGATTCATTCATTAATCCTGGGCTGATAACAACTTATCACTTTACAGTATTTACAAATGCCACTGAAAAACTGTTAAGATTTCTGATCCTGTTGTTCAAAAGTAACCTTGATTTAAATATTCTTGAATGGCTGGCCATTTAACAACACCAGCTCCTCACACTTCTGCTTTCCTTTTTTTTAGAAAGTGTTAAACTAAAATCAGACAACAACAGGCTGGCTCAGCAAAACACAGTTACAAAACCACCGTCCTCACCAGTATGCTCTTGTAGACATTTCCGTTGCTGACAGACTCCACACTGACCCTGATGATACATGAGTCTGCGACCTGTTTGTTGTAGACGGGCAGTGAGGCCTGAGGAGAACAGCTGGAGGACAAGGACTCAGGGCTCAGCGCCAGAGAGGAGGAGCTGAGGTCTGGATGAGAAGAGCTGCAGGAGGAGCTGGACAGACTGGCAGAGGAGGAGGAGGAGAAGTCCTCTGCTACGTTGTGAAGAGAGCCCGAGAGAGACTGAGGAGAAGACACGGGAGAAAATATCAATATTTGGTTCCTGCCAGTTTCCCCCCTTTTTTTAAACCAGCTATGTCCCTGCTGACAACAAACAGCTGCTGCTCATACCTTGAGTTTGAGTCTGAGGGGGGAGGGCTGAGGGACGGAGAGGTCCTCCATGTCTGAACTGCTGGAGCCCGAAGATGACACACTGATCTGATCAGCGTGGGTCTTCCTCAGGGAGCTGTCACTGGCTGTTCGCAACCTGCACACACAATTCAACCTGAAGGTTGGCTGAAATTGTTTTTCCAAAAACTTTTTTGTTTATAAAGCATCACTGGATCACACACCAGTAAACAAATACTGAGTCCTCTAGTGTCTGATTCCAGCATTAGAGGAGACTTTTTTATGTTCATGACTTCAGCCATTTATTATTAAAAACATATGTTAAGTTTTATTTAATTGTTAATTAACAGGACATTTCAAACACTGTATGTATCACACAATTATCTATTACTGTGTGTCTATCATTCTATCATTATGCACAACTACATTAAAAGGTCCCAAATTGTATACAGTGAGGTTTCCATGTGTTATTTGATTATAAAGCAGGTCTAGGTTCTATATTAATACTGTGAAAGTATCAAAGCGCTCAGTCCACAGAGAAATGCACACAACCTGTATTCAGAAACTGAGCCTTAAAACCAGCATCAGGACTTCTGTGACACGACAAAGCAGTCACCGCTCTCAGCCATGCCAGGTTTTTGGTACTTAAAACCACAAATATAATTTCTTATAGATCAACACTTAAATAAAACACAGGAAAAGCATAAAATATGGGACCTTTAACTTTTTGAATAAATCCAAAACACACTGAGTTCTGACAGGTTTTACATGAAGCTGATCTTCCAGACTTACGATGCGAGCTTCTTAGTGAGTAGGCGACTGCTCCATGAGTTGGGAGAGCTGGGACAGGGGTCGACTGGAGGCTCCAGCTCACGGGACAGTTCATAGCTTCAGAGGACAGAAAAGCAGAGACTAAGATGTGATGCCAGCAGCTTTAATTGTCTCGATACTGAATTGCACGGGTGTCAGTGTGTGTCTCACCTCTCCTGGTCTGTGAGCAGTGTGTGTGCCTGCAGCCAGGCAGTGATGTGAGGATTCACTGAAAGGCTGTAGTGGGAACAGGAAGCCTGGAGCTGTCGAATCTGGGAAAGAATCTCAAACTCCTAAAAAAATAAATAAAAAAATAATAAAACAAGGCACAGGTAAACTACTGGAACAGAAAAGAATGACAGAGTGTAAAATATAAACTGAGGATGTTGGTAGTCATTCATATAAGACACCACTAGGGGGCGACACCTACCCGTCTGCGCTTCTCAAAGTTGATGAGTCCTCCCTGTGTAAAAGGAAAAACAATATGGCATCATAAATCTATTAAAGTACCATAGAACAAATGAAAACAAAACAAAAGTTGGGTTTGTGGGTGTGATGTGTACTCACCTCCACAGTGTCAGTCAGTGCTGTATCCAGCATGGTGAGGACAGTCAGGTAAGTGCCCAGGTACGGCACAACACCTCTGCTTAAGCTCTGAGGGCAAAAACCAAGCCGTTCGTTTACATTTTGGTCAGTATGACTGCTTGAATGTCAAAAGAGAGAATCAACTTATTCATTTTTCTCTTAAATATTTTAATTCAATATGTCAATTTAATACAGTTGCACAGACAGGATATTAAGATAACTCAATGAAAATACAAGAAGAAACTGAGCCACACACAAGTGAAAGCACAAGACCATCACTATTTAAACAGAGTGATTATGGGGGCTATAAAACATTTACACACAGCACCACCCAGACTAAGTAAACCGCTGAACTGTGGGAAACACTGCACACACGTCAGCTTTTATATCCTCTCCTATGTAAGGGAGAACACCAACAGTCACGCGAGTTGTAACTGTGCAAACTTTTTCCATTAAATGAACAGACTGAAAAAGAAGAAGAGGGAACTGGAAATCTGAAGTCTATTTTAGCTTGAAAACATGTGACATTTAGGGAAGGAGAACTGATGATCCAGGCAGATAGAAATATATCTCTGCCTTTCATTTTCTCACTGGCTCACATAGCTGACAAGTTCACTTTATTCTGGCGGTCAAACCGAGAACAAGGTTATTTCCAAACTGTATGACTATTTTCTTACCATCTGTCTGGACACTGAGCAGAGCTGCGGAGATTTAGGGCCCGGGGTGGCACTGCTGTCTGGGTGACTCGCATCCTGCAGAAAACAGACGGCAGTCACGTCAGTGCTGATAGAACAAATGAACTGAATGTTAATGTGAGAGCTGGGTGTGAGTTTACAGTTTGTTCTTTTCAGAGTTGACACCTGCTGCAGGGTGTGGGAGACTGTGTGAAACCTATGGCTTCCAAACAATCCTATCCACATAGTTACACCCTGTTGTGTTATTTATCCCCTCAGGTGTGCACTGTGTGTGTGTGTGTGTGTGTGTATGTGTATGTGAATGTGTATGTGTGTATGTGTATGTGTATGTGTATGTGTGTGTGTGTGTGTGTGTGTGTGTGTGTGTGCGCGCTAAGAGACTATTAGACAGCATGCAGTCAATGAAATAAATACATCTTGATTAGCACCGGTGCCACTTTTATTTGTGGTTTTATTTGTCTTGGCCACTAAGAACGGCTCTTCCATTGTTTCATAGAAACCTGGCTGCTGATAACAGCGATATCACTGAATACACATTCATATCAATTGTTTTGCACATGGGATAAAGGACACACAGTGGCAAGGGAACTGGAGACTTACATCCAATCTTTAGATTTAAATTGTTAAAAAAAAGACAAAAGAAAACATGAGATTAGGCCATAAAGAGGAAAACTAATTAACTATTAGAGGCCATTTATGCAAAAAACATTATTTATCAGATGTTTAAGAGAGGGACTTTTCTGAGAATCATACTGACAGGTTGATGAGTGTGGAACACTTTTCATAATACACTGAGGTTACAGGTATTTTCATTATTCTTTATTCTGTCGATTATTTTTCAATTAATGAATTAAAGCTGAATGCTGTAAAATGTCAGAAAATAGTGAAAAATGTCCAAGGTGACATCTTTAAATATCTTGTTTTGTCTTACAAACACTCAAAACCTAAATACAGTGTTTTTACAGTTAGAGAAAAATAGAGAAAAGCAAATCAACTGCAATCAGAGAGCAGTTGAAATTTTTGATTGATTACACAACTAAATTGACAGAATAGCTGCCAATTAATTTTCTGTCAGTCAACTAATTGTATGTACAGTTTTAACAATGCAGAATCCCAGGAGCCTTTTATGAAGGAAAAACAGGCATCAACAAGTCAAACAAAGCTTCCATGCTGCACAGTAGGAAGTAACCTGTTACCACCCATTCCTCGGGAAACAACTAGCTCACTTGTTGAAATAATAGCTGTACAGTTCTTTCCCTCATTAATTAGGCATGGTCATTAGTCCACATTTCCCCACACACCAGTTTACCTCCACAAGGATCTCTCTGGTGGTTAGCACACAGTTCTCATCAGGGAAAGTCTCACACAGGTTGTCAAAGGTGGCCATGCTTTCCCTGAAACCAAAACATATTCAATCTGTTAAGACAATTTTTCTTTCTGTAGAGTCGATATTCGGCACGCTCAAAAACATTTAATAATTCACTGTAATCCATTGATTTAATATCTTTATTCTTTCTCAGTCAATTTTCACTTCCATTTTTATCACTTCGTGCCCTAAAAAGTAACTCAGTGGTTCATTTGACAGAAGTCTGTTTTATAAGTTCTGTCTTGAAATCATTTGCTGACCTGCTGACAGCAGCCCAGGTCTTCTTGAGGCAATACACGGCGTTGGACTGCAGCGCTGAAAGGATGGCCCTTAAAGAGGAGAAATTCTTCAGCTGTCTGCACTCCTGCAGAGACATATGCACAGTTGTTATGCTTTTTTTTTCACAAAAGATTTATGTCAGTAACTGTCAGTAACTTCAAATTATTTTCTTCCCTGACCTGTGCAATGGCGATCCACCTCTCAATGATGCGTGCTCTGTGGGAGGGGTTGGTGTGCGAGGAGCGAGGTGAGCTCGGGGCAGTGGAGGGGTACAGGAAGGTAGAGGAGGAGACGGGTGATGAGATGGGAGAGGAAGTGGAAGGGCTGGGTGAGGACGGGCAGAGGAGCGAAGTGATGACACGGTTGGTGACGGCGTTGAACTGGGAGATGGTGGCGCGGACGGTGGGTGCCAAGTTTCGGTTTTCTTTCTTGTCACGCTGTGACCAGACGCAGCCCAGGCAGTGGAAGGGCACCACTCTGACAAACAGGTCCTGAGGGAGAGACAAGGACAAGGAGACACGATATAAGTGAGTGACCCGCGGTGACATGGAAGGGAGCTTTGAGATATTTGTTACTGAAACCTACGGCGTCCAGTCTGGTCAGCTGCTCCGCTATTTCTCTGACAGGGCAGTCCATGAAGCTGTATCTGTCTTCCTCCTTAACGGACGTCTCTCCTCCGTCCACCTGATCTCTGGGCTCCTGCTGCAGTGATTCACCCCTGTGCAGTGAGTGGCTGCAATCTGTCGAACACACGCAATCATAAATGACAACAAAACAGGTCGTTTAGCAGAGAACACGGGCGAACGTGCAACAAAGCACCACAGCATGAAGGAGAAAGAAAGTGGAGTCAAAATGTCCTTTTTTATTACCATGATTTGTTTTGTTTTTGTTTTTTTTAAAACAAAAGGAGGAATTAATGAGGTATTTCATGTTATCTGCAGGAGTCTGTTTTAGTGAATAGCATGAGTATTTGTCTCAAAAGAGTCACAGCCACTTTTCATGCTAAATAATGTTACTTTTCTTCTTGCTATCTCGCTATTCATTCTCTCATTCTAACGCCAAATTTGTTTGCACTGAATGAAAATTGTAGAGCTGTTGAACAGAGTCCTTGACAGTCTGGAGCAGTGAATCTACTTTGAATAAAAGGATGGTTCATTTATAATAGAAGTGGTGTAACAGATGGATCGTCTGCAAACCATGTTTCCTTTAATATGAAAATCTATGCAGCAAAGTGGCTGAAACTCCATCAGATCATGTATTTAATACATCATGTATCTAGAGTACACATGCACAGACACCACCGTGAGAGCACTGTGGCTGCAGTACATGGATTGTGGTGGCAGGACATTAACAGACAATATGTGACCGCATCTCTCATTTCTTTGTACCTCGTTCCTGGACCCTCTTGAGTAGGGTCTCAGCAGTCTGAGCCAAACGTCTGAAGCACAGACGATGTCGCAGGTGCACACACAGCAGTCTGAGGGCCTGGTGCGGAGGGGGCTCATGGAAGTCTTCACTGTATTCCTCCAGCCACAGCCGAATCACAGGGGGTAAGGTACTGAGGGGAGGGGGGTGAGGTTAGTTAGTAGGACAGTAATAAAAGGCTGCTGTAGTATGAGCCAATGTTAAGCTTTGATTTTACTACATTAAACTCAATTTGGCAAAACCAAAATAATCTTTGTAAACAGAAGAGTGACGACACCTACCTGCGAGGGCAGACCGTGTTGTCCAGGTTGGCGTTTAAGTCCTCTCTGTGGAAAAGGAAAACACAGTTATCTATCATCTGAGAACTACATATCAGTGGTGGAACAGTGCTGTGACCTGGTGACAGAAAACATCCTGTAAACAACCAAGCTCACTGGGCTGATCCTCTGTGACTGTTCACTTCCTGTGGAAATGTCCTGCAACACTTTAAATCCCTGAAGAGACACTGTGGCCTTGTTATGAGGTTTGAAGAGCAAACAGACAAATGTCACCCTCAGTGATTAATAATGGCATCGTAAAAATATATATGTGACTAAAGTACCTGAAATTTAAAATGAAGGTGCTTGTGCACAATGAAAAGTAACAGGTCACATTTAGGGAGCAAATGATAGAATGCTATGTCTGGAGTTTATAAAATAACAATCACCGTCATCAACATCACAATCACGCAGGAGCTGTCACGCTACAGTACAGGTGGTTTAGAAGGTAATGACAGCAACATAACATCCCGTACAAAATCCTGTAAGGCAAAGGAGGGAAAACACACTTCCCAGGTTACCCTGAGGCCGAGCTCACATCAAGCTCACAGGAAACCTGTTGCCACCAGCACCTCAGATATGAGGGCGACTGTTTGACAAATAACATACCTACCCCACAGTACTAATGGCCAATTTCAAACAGGCGGCAATATGTAGCACATTAAGCAAAGGTGAGCTTTAAAGCACTGATAAAGAACTGATAGAGAGAAAGAAAACCTCCTTGGGAAATGTCTACTAATTTCTATAAGTGGCCCCTTGGGAAGAGCTAATGGCCAAGGAGTCTATTTGTGACACTTATTAGTTGCAGATGAACATTTGCAAAATTAAATCTGAGCTTCAGTCACATGAAGAAGCTCCTCCGTTGGGTGTGGCGGGTGTCATCATGACAACTCAGGAATGAAACAAAGCTCCTGGGTGCTTTGTTCAACTCATGACGATAAGACCTGTCATAGAAACTTGCCCTGGGTCAACAGAGATGGTGTTACGCTGCTGTCCTGTCCTGTCCTTGAGGCATGCTGTAAAACTTGGGTTACACGTACAGTAAGCTCTATTTACATTTGTATACAGTGACACACTTTTTAAAGAGTAGCACACACCGGAATAACAAATCAATGAGTACTAAGTAAAGACGCAAATACTAGAACCATCAAATCTGTATTGTGCTTTGATAACGAGAGGTGTCACAAGGTCCAATAACACTTAACTGATGTCACTTTTCATATGGTAAAATTAGTCAGTTAGTTCAACTCAGTCAAATCCTAAAAACCGTTTTACTGTTACTACTGTTTCATGAACTTCTATCCCTTTTATTATTTTATCAAAAAATCCATGTGATTTAGTCTTTGGAATAGACTTTTCCAAGCACAAAATATAGGCCGTTTTTCAAGTCAGCTGCACTTATTCACTTTCCAAGAGTTAGATGAGAAGATCGACACCACTCTCATGTCTATACACTAAATATGAAGCTGTAGCCAGCAACTGGTTAACTTGGCTTGGCATAAAGACTGGAAGCGGTCAGCTGTCTCTGCCCAAGGGTCATTAAATCTCCCATAAAACTGCAAGCTGTAAGTGGATTCTGTCACATTAAACAGCTAGGCTACCCATTTCCCCATTTCCAATCTTTATGCTAAGCTAAGCTAACAGCTGCTGGCGGTAGCATCATATGTGGCTTATTGAGAGTGGTATTAATCTTCTCATCTAACTCTCAGCAAGAAAGCAAATAAGCAACTTTCCCAGAATGTCAAACTAGTCTTTTGAACACAGGATCTCCGTCAGGAGAAATCTTTAGTGTTGAACGGAGCAGATCCCTCTGAGTCAAACATCAACAATGACCTAATATGTGGGCTTACAGAGCAGCTGACTGTGCCCTCATGGTTTTTGTTAACTTATGTCTCAGCTCAACAAGACTCTGCAGAGCCTCGGTGTGGACAGTTTCTCACCTCTGAAACAGCAGCTCAATGAGGGTGCTGGCCGAGGTGAAGGCTCTGTAGGTGGAGAGGAACACACGGGTGAAGTCAGGCTCCTGGTGTTCGGTGTCCAGCAGGTGGGTGACCAGACGCTCCAGGGTGGCAGCCTTGAGCCTGCGAACCTTCACCGTGTGGTACTGGACGAAGCTGAAGGCTGTGGGGAGCTCTGCTGTGTCAGAGCTCGGCATCACGGGCTCCCTACGCAGTGTGATGCCAAACACGGCACCGTCCTCCTCCTCCTCCCCCCACTCCTGCACTGGGTCCTGCGAAGAAATACAAGGTCATCAAGATCTGGCAAATAATAGGCCAAATACATAATATGGCCTATTTTCCTCATTTCTTTATGATAGTACAGGCTACTAAATAATGCACTTGAGAGCTAGTTGAAGTGTCACATAAAACAAAATGGAAAAACAATAATTCACTGAACATTTAGAAGAAGTGCACATTTGTATTTCTCAATATAAGCTCATTTTGTGCAAATACATGCATTGCAGAAATGAAACTAAACTAAATATCCTCAGTATGTTTCCTACCTTATATAAATTCATAGCTTTCTAAACAGTCATGAAGCTCCTTCGACGCAGGCTGCTTAACTGAATGACTGTGACAATCTCACATATCTGCAACAAATACCTCATGACAAATGCAATAAGCCTTCAAACCGAGTAATGTCATTAAAAGGGTCAAACTCAATGTCAATTAACCTCATTCTTGAGATTCTGGCTGTGACCCAACCTTGAACTGTGACGCAGACAGACACCTGGTGACTGGACCGATGACTTGCCAGAGAGGCTTTCACTGCCCGACGTGTTTACGTCTATGACACAGTTTTTTCTTAATTCAATTCTGTCTTTACACTTGTTTTGTTTTTTGTTTTTAAGGATAACAACAGCATCACATTTCTCCTCAAATATCATCACATGTTACAAACTGTAGAGAAGCAATGGTAGGTGGTGACGAGAGATCAGGAGGTCTTTGTTGGCTCTGAACTGGTCTTGAAGGGGAGAAGTGAAGGCATGCAAGTGTCAAGGATATGGACAACTATAATATCACAACAATTATTGGAAAATTAGCTCTGCATCAGAGTGTTTTATTTGATAAAGAACATTTTATTTATCAAAGAGTGAAATTGAAATAATTTTATGCTGTGTTTTACTGGACAAAATCCTGACATTTGCAAACAACAACATGAATAATATCTAATATCTGATAGTGTGGCAAATGTTGATTTTTTTGCAATCATTTAACACGAGGACCGAGAAAACATGAATAGCCTCATAGTATTGTCTGTATGCTTGCCTATTATTGATCTTATATGTTAGCACTTGTCCTATCTTCTGTCATCTCATGTGTTTTTTTTTCTTTTTTTGGCTTGTCACACTATTCCACCAATGTTATATGTTAGCATTTGTCTACTATGTCATCTTATATTAGTCATATATATGTCATCTTTTGTCACACTATTTCACCAATAAAAGGGAAAATAAAAAATAATGACCTTGGGGTCCCATAAAAAAAAAGAAAAAAAGAAATGAACAATAATATTCAATTAAACCCCACTAATACAAGATTGTTTTTTTACTGTAACGTCATGTGACAAGTTAGTGGATGTTGGTTCAAGAAAATTTATAAAAATAATACGTTACACCTGTACTCTGAATGTGCTGACTGCAGAAGTCATTCAGGTTACAACTCATTCAGGAGACAACTGATAGTCCTAATCAAAACAGAGAAATAATAATATCAATCATTTAACTAATTTCCCCCTGGGGATCAATAAAGTGTTCTGATTCAAATTTAGCCTAGATTAAGACTTGCAACAGATGTGTACAGTTGTGAAGGTAGGATTTATTGTCGGGCTGTTGAATTAGACTGTAAAAGCTAGGTGTGCCTAATAATAGTGAAAGTACAAAGCACAGGACCCAGACTGAGGAGAGTTGTTATGAAAATGAAGCCCGACGCTGAGCAGAATACCTGGTTGTCAGTCCATCTTCAACAAGTATTCACAGCCCTGGAATGAGGCTCTATGACTGGACTGGTAAAAAAGCATGTGTTCATACTCTCTGAGTTATCTGGCACACATCTAACAAAAGAAGCAGCCTATGCTTGAAAACACCTGATATCACATGACAGAAACTCAAGACAAAAACCAGTGTGCTAGCTGCCAAACACAATGAGACTGGTGGATCTACACAGCCTCCACTCATAGTCATGTTATCGTTGTGTTTGTGCTGGTGGCCAGAGAGAAAATAATTAGGTTTACTACTAGTGTAAACCCGAAAAACAAATAAAAAGTTTTACGTCATTAAACCTACCATCGATAAATGCCATTTTCCCATGTTTATCTCGCTCTTGTGAGTGAATAAATCCCAAACTCCTGCTGCTGTTGCTGTGGTAACAGCACCGCGGTGGTCAAGGACTCAGCTGCGTCCTCCGACAGCTCACTTCAGTCTGAATTATTTCGGACACTCTCATTTTTGAGAAGGCGATAAAATGTGAAGATGAATTATGTCCAGGCACAGGAGTTGAACACAGGCAGTGGACGAACCAGTTTGACAGCGGAGAAGGGACAGGGAATGAGCAGCACTTCACTTGGCGTGGCTAATGAGTCAAGTATGGGCGGGGCTAATAATATGGACCAATGACAATAAAAGGATACATGGTTTTAGATTATATTATGCAGATTTTAAATATGAGGCTCTGACTGGAAATAAATGCCATTGTTACTGCTGACATTGTTGCAAGTAAAAACAAAACTAAATCGAATAAAAAGTTAGAGGGCTACCTAATAGCTTGTCCCTATTACTTTAATTAATATTACAGTTATCAGTACTATTCTATCTGTTTCAGCAGCTATTTACAGTACAGCTGGTGGTAGTAGCGTACACATGGGGTCAACCTATGAGCTCAGTGGTGGAAAAGTATTCAAACCCTTTAAACTATTTCCCATTGCAAAAACTACTCAAACAGTAGAAGAGAAGTCCTTCATTTGAAATAATATTACTTAAAGAAACGTAAAGCTTCAAGAGTACAGTGCAGTAGTAAAAGTTAGTGTAAATGTAAATATATATGATGTTTTGTCATTGATAAGACATCCAACAGTGTCGTGACTGTGGACCTGGGACAGCCAGTATTCCCAGTTAGAGATGAAGGCTGTGGGCTCTGGTGTCAGGATCAACAAAACCCCATAATGGTTCATATCCTGCCTCAGCTAGAGGCCGACAGTATGACTGCAGAATATGAATACACTCATTCACTTCTCTTGAAGCAGAAGATGTGCAGTCACAAACCCACGTATTATAACCCTTTGTAAGACTTTGAAACCTTTCATCCAAAAAAGAGAAAAGAGATATTATTCTGAGGCTTGACTGTCTACCTTATGCCTTATGAGTGTTGGTATAAGACACATATTACATAATGAATTATTATTATTTTCATGGCGCATTAACATCCATGTGGGCGGCACGGTTGTGCAGTGGTTTGCAAGAAAGTTCTGGTTTTGGACCTGCTGTCTGACTTGGAGTTTGCATGTTCTCCCTGTGCCTGCGTGGGTTTCGTCTAGGGACTCCAACTTCCTCCCACAGTCCAAAAACATGCAGGTTAGGTTAACTGGTTAACTGGTGACTCTACATTGTCCATACATGTGAATTTGAATATGAATGGCTGTTTGTCTAGCTTGTCATAGACTGGCAACCTGTCCAGGGTGCACCCCCCTCTTGCTTGTCAGCTGGGATTGGGTCCAGCTCCCCCTCAAAGGATAAGCAGTATAGCTAATAGGTGGATGGATTAACATCCATGTGTGAAGGTGAATTATGTGAATACGTTTATAGAAATTTCTACTAAAACACCGAATCTAAGACACCACTACTAGTGTGGTTGTATCCCAACTTTAGGTCCAGCTCATGACTGTCATAGATTTTCTATTCAATTCACTGTGGACATGTTGTTTCTAAACTTTGGCAGAGACAATATTGTGACATCTGGTGGCCAAACATTAAAGAGATATCTTTCAAAGAATCCAATTTGCTCAGGTTGTCTATCTGGATCAAGAACAGGCCCGACAGCTTTAAACAAGCTACACTTTCTATCAGGAAATGTTTATTTTCAACTTTTCAAGATCACCACAGATAATTTTGCAGGAAGAGATTGAATGCAAGATTCTCATGGAGATATTTTTGTCAACTAGAAGCTACGAACAGTGCATGCCAATGCCTCTGAATCTAAAAGAATCCAGTCGGGACAGTTTTTCTCAACAGCTTCTAGCTTATGTCCCTGCCTATGGTGACCGGGGAGTAGTGGGGACATACCACATGAAACCGGTCTGCCGTGCTCCTAAAAAGCGACGTCAACATTGTGGCTTCAACGAAGCACGTATCTGGAAAAATGTGTAAACTAAGAGCTTTTGGTGGGACTGAAAAATTTCCTACATTAAATTGACTAGAAGCAAAAAATTATAGTAAAACTGACAAGCAGAAAAAATGGGATGTCTTTAATCAGGCCGTCCACTGCCTTTGTAGCTCAAAAGAGAAGAATGAGCTTTTTGTTTCTCTAATGAGTTTCTCTCCTTCTCTCTGAACTGAAAATCTACCATCATTCTCCCCTGTTTGTCCATGCCACCCGGCCTTTCTACAGAGGCCGAACAAAGGAGCAGAGAATCAGTGCCAGGAGAGACCCACAATTAGTACTAATTAGACACATGAATGGGTGATGAGGTGGCAGGCAGGCAATGAGCCAAAACACGATGATGCCGAAATATGCTGGTTGAAGTAACTTCCTCAAAACTTCACACGGCTTTTAGCTGAAAATGTACAGTACACCCACAGGAATATGATCTGTCCACTGCAGTTCCTTCTCAGTGACGAGAATATAGCTCCTGCTGTGAATGACGCCTCAAGTGAAAACATGTTCAGCATAATGGGAACAATGGTGGAAGTCCCCAGAGAAAAACCCAGTGTAAACAGCAACTGAATATATGACTGTTCCATCACAGATACAGATACAGATACAGTGAGTGCATCAGCAGCCAAATCAGCCCTCATAGTGATAGATTCCTGACTTGTAAATGACAGAGGAAACTAAATCTAATGGTAAACTTCATCTAGGAAACAGTTAATTCAAATGAAAAGAGCCATATCAACAATTCAAAATAACATTACCTCTATACTAAAGGGGCTGATGGGAGATTAAAGGGTAGCACTTGTAGGATGCCAACACATGTTACTGGTGTTGATGTTGGAACGGTTTGTAACACACAACACTATTTGACAACTGATTAATCTCTTAAATCAATTATCAAGGAAAATGCAAATATTGGTGTAGAGCTGGAATGATTAGTTGATTAATTGATTCACAATCAACAAATTCAACAACATCCTTTGGGGTTTTGGATTGTTTGTCCACATCAATATGGACATTTCTCAATATTTCCTGAAATTTTATAGATCCATTAATTAAGAGGAGAAATCTGTAGATGAATCACTAATGAAAATGATTGTTTGTTACAGCCGTTTAGGTCAGTGATTCATTACTACCAGTCAAAGGTGTGACTTGATCTTTTCACTGAACTCTAGTAGTCAAACAGGCTCAGACATTTGAATCCGTTAACTAATTTAATCCATTAACTAACATATAAATCTTGAAATTCTAATAACCAAATTCCCAGTGGATGTTCTATATCATATCATATCATATCATATCATATTATACTGCAATATCTCCTAGTGCTAAGTGGAATACCCCAGAAACGTTAATATTTCTATGTTTCCATGATGACCTCTACAGACCTGTTTGACCAAAGGCTTGGAAAAACCTGGGTGTTTACAGTGGAGATGAGTATATTGATGCTCTGACCTCTTTTTGTTATTTCCATGTATGATATTCTGACAACCCTGATGTAAGAAATCACTGAACTTAATTAAGATGTTGAGACGAGAGAATTTGTAAAATGCAACAAAATGAATGTCAGTTAACAATGTCAGATGAAGGAAGTCCTCTCTGGATGATGTTTGAAAGCCTGTGTAGTTTTGTCATAACTCACCTCATATTGCGCATCAGTGTCTAACATCTGGAAGCTCCTCAGCCACACGCCGGGCTCCGTGTCCATGTGGACGTCCACGCACTGATTCGGCCTCAGCCACAGCAGCTTCCTCATTCTGCCCATCCTGCTGCGGAGGCCGCGGGACTCCCCACCATCACCGCCTCCACACACAGCGAGAATGGTCCTCATCTCCAGCTCTGTGTCACGCTACAGGCCCACACACCTCGTCAGATCTCTCCCACACCTGCTGCCTCATCTGTGTCAGGGAGGAGAGCGTGAGTACAGTCAGCCACAGTCCCTCGCACTATCATTTTCTTTATTTCCAAACATCAGAGTAGTGTCCAGGTCAGCTGAAAGCGTTAGCAACTTACATTATAAAACCCCCTGGTTTCATTAAACACAGACCAGCTCTAAAAAACTGGGTCAGTGGCAGTTAAACATGAGTATGAAATCACAATTAGATTAACCATGCTGGGTTAGAAACAGGGCAAATGGCTCAGCCAATTACCAGCAGCACAGATAACATAAACAATTTGAATTCAGATAATTCTCTTCATAAGAAAAAAGCTGCATGTAAAACCCCTTAACTACAGACAGGAGCTACAACCTATAACCTATAAAATCCTATTTTGTCTTAATGAACTGAGGAATTGTCTCTTGAATTGGAACAACTTTATAGCTGGCAACAATCTGTGCCACAAACAAATATAAAAAACACACCGTATAGAGCATATAAATGTCAGCTTTGCTTTTACTGAATTGACAGCACTGGCACATTTTGTATGCTAAAGTGGCATGTTAATCACTTAAGGAAAACATGAAGACTGCAAGGAAAGAGTCTGTAACTTTACGGTCAATAACCATAAAATACTTCTTATAGGTATAAAATTCACATTATTCATTTACATATACAAAGCACAACCAATCATAACTATGGTGTAGGCCTACCAGTGTTTCTTTTACCAGAAAAATCAGGATATCGTAGCATTCAAACAATTGTTTTAATAAAATTAAACACCCACAAAAGTAAAGAAAATAATCACTTAACTGTAATTTTGCTTCTCCTGAATCAGCATCTCATGAATCCTGATGAAGGCCACGTTCAGAGCTGTGTCTCTCCAGCTGGACTAATCATGCAGAGACAGTGTGAAACTTGGATGAAGACTCTGGTATTTATCAGAGGACGGATTGTTCTTTGTGTTTGTGGGTGGGTGATGCTCTGCGCATGTTTGTATGTGTGTGTGTGTGTGTGTGTTGGGCTGGCCTCCTCCCTGTTTGGCTGTACTCTGAGATATATAATTACATGCAGTTTTGATTGTATTTTACATCTCATTGTTCCAGGCCACAACCTCCTCACTGGAATAAGACACTGCCCTCATTTTCACCTGGACCATAGATACAAACACTGCAGGACAGGCTACATCAGGATGGTTTGATTCTGCTTAAAGAAAATGCACATTCAAAATAATCCATTCATTTTTCAGTATATATACTGATTTGAATTCGACAGGCTGATGATATTCAGTTTGTTGATAAGATCTTAAATGCGTCTTACCTGCGAGTGGGTCACAGTTTACTCTTCAGACAAGGTGAACGTAATAAAGCCATGACAGTGTCACGATGTAAAGGCTACACAGAGCGCACAGACATGTTTGATTGAGAGATGTTACGGAAACGCTGTCACGCTGCTGGCAGCGATTCAAACTCTGTGCCAGGAAGCGCAGCCCCGCCTCCTCTCGATGATTGGTCGATACGCGCGGATGTATTGATTGACTGCCGATATATTAAACCTGTTTATGAGCCAGTCGGTGTCCAATATCATGGAGGATCTTTCCAAAAAATCTTTTGTTTAAACATGTTCAATTTAATTTTAATTTTTTAATTTTATAGTATGTTAAGTATATTTTAAAAATAAGGTAGGCTATATGTACTATTTACATAATGAGTAAACAGGTGGATATGTATAAATACTCCTGGACAAAAATTACTCCTACACAAGTGAAAGTTGTTCAGTCAATTTTTTACTCAAGTAATAATACCGGAGTCCTTGCTTTTAAAAATAGCCCATGTAAGTATTCAAAAATAAAAAATTTTATGTCAACGCATTGTTGTCTTGTTCCACTCATAACTCTGAAACAACCCACTGAATGCACCGACTTCTAACCCTGAAGAACATGTAGAATAAAAAGCTTGTAGAATATACTACAAAGCTTTAGAGTTGGTCATAAAACCCATATTAATCAACATTTCAAATTTCTTTATTTTATTTTACATGCCACACCCATCATATAATACCATGGCAGTGTTCTGACACACCTATGGCAATGTGTGTGGGTGTGTGTGTGTGTGTCCATCAAACAGACAGTGGAATTGTTATGGATGCAACTCCCATAAGAAAAAAAAAAACCCAAAACAACCTGACCTACTTACACACCTCTATCTTCTAACATAGCCATCATTAGGCCAAGTTCATACTGAGCTGTTTAGAAATAAAGAAAACACATGATGTAGGGTCACTTCATTTGAAAGGGTCACACAGCAAAATAGTTGAGAACCACTAGTCTAAATAACTAAAGGGTTTCAGTGAGTTTTATTTATGTATACGCAACAATAAACTGGTTAATGGTTGAACATTGACTGAATAATTGCAATTATTTGGGGTGGGAGCAGTGGAATATAAATATGTGAAACATGGGCCACTATAGGCTTAGACAACTGCTGTGTAAGTCAAGGCAATTTCATTTATATACCCCCCAAATCACAAATGTGCCTCTGTATTCACATTCGAAACATCATATTTGTAAAGTGCTGCTGTATCGATTTCCTGAAGATGAAAGGGTGGTAAAAGTTCACTACTGAAAATGTATTATAGCCTATAGCAAAAAAAAGAAAGAGCCATCTGTCAAGAACAGCATAAAAACCCCAATATTGGGAATGAATGTGACATGAATCCAGCTGCATATGAGCACATACTACAAGCACAGCTGCCTGTATTTTCACCTCTCCTAGTACTGTACACACACAAAGAAGCACCTAATTCTTGTGCTCCAATCAATCAGTCAAAGAGTTTTTGTTCACAGCCAAGAGTTGTGGTTACATTGTGTAACTCAGTCAGAGCTGTCAGATGGTTACAGAGAGAGAACACCATTCTATGACATTCAGGTATGAATATTTATTGTTGTGCAAGAAACTCATAGAACAAGACACTCCACCTAACATCCAAGAGCTGGCTCTAACAACCGCAGAGCATTTGAGCAGAGGCAGAATCATTAGTGAGATACTGAACATAGCAGAGATAGTTCAGGTGTTAATGCTACATGTCTACACACAGGGGTGGCTTCACGTGCAGCTTTGAATCCTATGTTACATTCCAGACAAAACATGAGTGTCTTTAGTTTTGACGCGATTCACCTGGGTTTGTCACAGGTGTTGGATTTTCAGTGCAGGCTACAGTGCATCATGTCTTTAAGATAAATCCACTATATTTAAAGAGAAAAACTAGATTAGTCATCTCTCCTACACACTGCACAGCTGTGTATCATAAAAACAGAGTTATCAAAAAAAAGTTAGAGCATTGTTCTGATTGATTTTATTGGTTTTCCGTGAGGCTGCAGGGTGTTAACTCTGAACAGTGAAAAAGAGGTGGAGTGATGAGTGTTGGTGCAACAGTGACACCTGACAGAGAACATTATTGCTGTCACAACAAATCCACTAATAACCAGCATTAAGCTACTGGAACTGTAGACATGAAACATTAATTGGTTAAAATAGCAATGTGAGACCAGGGAAAGTCATTATAAGTTCTTTCTCCTCAACATAAGCTAATTTTACACTTAAATCAGTTTTTGTTCCTTATTTCTTCAAAGTATTGAGACTCTGGTGCTGGATCAGAACTTGCCCTTCTTCTTCTTCCAAGGCTTCTTCTTGGACTTAGAGTCAATGATCAGCTGAGACTGGCGCTTCAGTTCCTCCCGTGAGATGATGTCAACCTCGTCCTCTTCGCTCTCAACCTCTGGGACACAAACAGTGACAATTTAAAAAAGAGAGATGTAGATTGCGTGTGTGTGTGTGTGTGTGTATGTCAGTGGTTCAGAACTCACCATCGTTGAAGAGGTCCAGTCCTTGGTCCTCAGGGAGCTTGACTCGGGTGTTGCAAGTAGGCAGTTTCCTCTCAATCCTGATGTAGAACTGCTCAGAGTAACACACAGAGTGCAATGATGAATGATTAGCACCAGTGACACAAGGATTTTCTACATTTTACAGCGTACCATGGCTGATGTGTCTGAATCTGTCGATAGCAACTGAATTTATTAATACAGCTCAATTTTTAAATCTATAGGTTCTGTTCAAAAAACCATTAACCACTGTTTTTAAGTAAATTTACATATTTGTATTCAACTATTATGATGAGTTATCATGATAATAATTAGCATTGAGTCCTGGAGTGATTTTGGTTTCTACAACCAGAAGGTCAGTCTTTTCTAGACTTCAGGTTTTCCTTAATGATAGACGTACAAGACCATGACAACCAAGCAATGCCCAACAGCAACCGTCAAGCAAACAAGGCGTGCTGATTTTCAAATTATCAGCTCAGAGTTGCGTCAGTTATACAGATTATGCCTCTTAAAATGGACCTGAGAGTAAAATAGCCAATGTCATTAGTAAGTGGCCTACAGACTGTTTGCTATGGTGCGTGTTTGCTATGGTAAACTCTGATATCCCATGTTCTCAAACAGAGAAGGTTCAGCTGAGCGTTAGTAATCAAGAACAAACACTTGAGCTTGCTCTGACGGCTGCTTTTCCATTCAGATAAACTATGCAAGCACAGCAGCATGCATGCATACATGCTCAGCCATGCTGTGTTCATGCGTTGCACTGTGTAATGCAGGTTTAAACAAGAGCCCCAACATTTTCCAGAACTGCATTTACCACTGGAAGTTGAAGCTGTGGTTTCTGCAATTTTTAAGACCATTTTTAAACCACACAGAATGTAAACTAATACAATTTCACAGTTATACCAGCCAATACATGACAGTATGAGGGAAAACCAGTAGGGCTGATATGGCCTAGAATTATTTATCATTTTATCACATTTTATCAGTACTTCCCAGCATTATATAACAATAATTCCTAATGATATAACTGCTTAAATTAAGGCAAAACTGTACTCAAACAAATGGCAGACAAGGGCTGGATTGATTAACCAATTAAAACTAATTCATAATCTAATTTAAATTAGTTTCAGATGTTGTGAAAATGGACACTTGTCCACCAGGATGTGATGACCTTCCTACTGTAGCTACAGTAGCAGTAATGACAGTGTTTGCTGCAGGTCTGATGGTGCTGACTCAAACAGTCCTTGTGCCAACATTCTCTGCTAATGAGAACAGTGTGTACGTTGTGATTCATCTAATGATGTGCCTACGCATCGCCCACACACCTGTTGCTAAAACTACGCAAAGACATTCTGCAAAAGTGTATGAGGACTACCTGTGCAAAATGCAAACCAGTTTTTGACATAATCTCCAGTCCCTGAACCTGTACTTCAAACCAGTGTGATGCCAACTGACTCTCACCTCCTCTTTCTCCATCTCCTTCATAATAGCAGCCAGATCTTTGCCTTGAAGCTCCTCCTGCAGTAACTGCAACTTCAGCTCGCACTGGGTCATCAGCTCCAACACAAACTCATCTGAGTCTGGAGACACATCAGCCACTATGTCCTCACTCTGGAGAGAAATGGAAGAATAGTGAGCATGTGACATAAGCTTGATTGGCACCAGGAATTTTGAGAAGAAAGGAATAACAACCAGTTATCAAAATGGGGGAAAAGAATATAGTCATGATAGTATAAGTCATATTTACCAGTGCGATGTGTGGAAGTTTGTTTGCCAGGTGCTCCACTCCAGCTCGAATAGTCCTGAGGGTTTTAACCAGCCAATCCAGGCGCTCTTTAGCTGCATCGCACCTCTGCTGCTGAGCCTGCAGTTGCTGCTCACACTCTTCCAGGATCTGTTGGTCACTTTTGAAGCGACAGAAAAAGACAGTGACAGAGAGAGAATAAGTATCGCACAGCTGCATACATGACACCTTCCTCTACTACTGTCTCGCTGTCTCACCTGGAGAGTTTGGCCTCTCCAGAATATTTCATATCCTGAAACTGTTGGTTCAGGAGCTCCCTCTGCTCCTTCAGCTGCTGCATGACATTCTCATTCTCTCCCTTCAGCTTCTCCAGATGTTGGTGTGTCTCCTTTTGTGAGATAAAGCGCTCCACTATCTCCTATATGCAGAGTACATGAAAGAATGTATTATGTAAACACTGATAGTAACGTCTTAAAAGTATCAATGAAAAGCATTACACAATAGATATAGTAAATCTTTATGTGTCCACATCCATACCTGTATATCTGTGACTCCAGTGGCCTCCTTGATGCGGCGGAAGGCCTCTTCAAAAGTGGAGACGGCCTTCTCCTCTTCACCTGCCATCCTGGTGGTGCTGCGCTGGGCCTCACTGCTCAGCTCATCTGGCTGCATATTTGCTCTCTGGATCTGCAGGTAGCAAAGTTTACAACCAATCCAAATTACTCATGTTCACCACACATGTAATGAGTGTTGTAGGCCTGTCTGTGGTCATTCAGATATTTGCATGTTTAATCACAAGTGTACATGGCTGGTGACCAAGTATGTAACCAAAAGAGGGAACAACCTCAAAATAAAAGCATACACCAGAATAATATTCTTAAATTGCACATATTGCACAGTACGTAATATCATGTGTATCTTACCCTTCTATCAACTTTTTCAGCCTGGGCCTTGCGCTCCTCAACCTTTTTCCTGTAGCTGGCAATAATACGCTCTCTCTCTTTGCGCTCCTTGTAGAGTTGTTCCTCCTGCTGCTGTAACTCGGCCTAGCAGGAGGAAGAAAGGGAAGGAGTGATGGGCACGGAGTGAGGGAAACAAGGGAAGGAGAGAAGTAAAACCAGCACAGTAAGATAGCAGTGCATTAGTGATGACTATAATTCATAAGTATAGGATACACAATAGAATACAATACACAAGAATGATGCCTCACACTGCACATTTACCCAACATCATGTCTTTAGCTGTGCTCTTATTTTGAAGAAAAAAAAGACAGAAGAGGGAGCAACATTGATTTGGAGAAAAATTGTTGTTTGAACAATCCATAGCGATTGGATATTGTAATGTATGTGAACTTAAAAGTACACAGGTGAATGAACACAGAAAAATTATACAATATTACTTATGACAGTGGTGATGACAGCAATGGTGAGCGAATCATCCCTCTGATGCCTTTACTGGAAACATGCATTTTGTACAACTTGTAGAGTAAGTTATGGCTCACCTTAGCAACCTCTTTAGAGAGCTGGGCATCATTGTTCATGACCTGCAGGGTGTGAAGCTCCTGTCTGTGGTTCAGGATTTCTGCTTCCATACTGTCCAGCTGGCCTTGGAAAGTCAGACTCTCCTCCTGAAGTGGTGAACGTGGAAAAGTGAGGGACGGACAGAGAAAAGGACAGAAAATGTGTATAGGAGGGAAGGAGAGAAGGAGGAGATGTGTGAGAATAGAAAAGATTTTGTAATTAAAGCCTAAGCTATTAATGTGTTAACATAACAGCAAAATGTATAAATATTGAAAAATAAGCATAAGAAATTTAAGTGTGACATTTAAGTATTCAAGAAACTACAGTATCTGTTGACATAAATTCTTGAATACAAGAGCTCAAGTTAAGTGCAAACAGAGGTAAAGTGAGCTTGGGACAGGAAGTAATATTCCACTGTGGATGTCTCACTCGACATCTACAAATCACAGATACATATTCCCACATAATGCACAAAAACAGCAAAGCGCCAATAGTACTCCAGCAACATTTCCAGCAAGTGAGGATAAGTTTGTGTGATGCAAAACAATTTTTTTCAGATTAAAAATGTGCATGTTGGACAAACCTGCAGGTGACTTTTGAGTTTCAGATAGTTAGTCATGATGTTCTCAGCCTCCTTGCACTTAAACTGGGTCTTCTCCAGACTGTTCTCCAGTGCCCGCAGATTCTGAAGACACACACACACAGACACAGCATTGTTTACAAAGATTTTTTATCTCTGTGTGGATTCATCTGTCACCAAGAAGACAGAAAATTAGCATTTTTTGTGCTTTGAATATCTCTACAGTGAGAGGTAAATACTATGGCATCTTCCTCTTTTCTACGAGTGCGCGCATCAGCAGACTGTGCTCCACTGCAGCCCTCTGGTTTCTTTCTCTGGTACTCCATCTTAAGGTCTTCAAGGCGCCGTTGGTAGGTCTGGGTGGTGTGTTTTAGGGCATTCAGGCGCTTCATCTTTGACAGCACCCTTTGGTCCAGTGTTGTCAGGGCCACCTGAGAAAAAGTGTTAGAGGCAGACATACAGACAGGGAGAGAGAAACAGATTGAGTTGAACAAGTTAGAAACTAGTTTGAGAACTCTTTTCTGAGGACATATTAGATTTTAAATTTTGTTTTTACATAGTTATCATCACAGGCTAAGGTGTAAGGACAGTAATACCGAAAACATTTTGTTGTCTTTTATATTTATTCTCCTTCCTCTCACCTTCCCTGACATGTTGCGGTAGGCATCCTTCTCCATGCCTCTGTTATGAAAGGCCACTTTGATGATATGTTCATCACCCTAGGAGGCAATACACCAAAGTGAATTACAGTGTAACTGCTGAGAAAGCTATGATCTGTTTAGTTGTTGCTATAAATAAATGAGAACAAAAAAAACAAAACAAACAAAGAGCTGAAAAATTAACCTCAATTCAGTGTGGATATACTAAACTTACAGCATTAGCCTCTGCCAGTTTTCTGTACAGCCTCTTGTTCTCCTGCCTCAGCTGGAGGATGGACTCTCTGTTCTTCTTGATGGTGGACTGAGAGCTCTCATAGTATGCAGCTCGGTCGCCCTCTGGCGGACACGTTTAATTGTTACACCAATAATATGTCTCATTATTTACTACTAATACAATTAACCAAGTGCTGTTTCTGTTGGATTTAGTCATGGGATAAGTTAAGGTGGCAGGACACATTGTCACACGAAATGTGATAAAATTAACCTAAACGTAACAGCTAGCTAACTGTAGCAGAGCACATGTCCTTTAGCATAAACTGATATCGACGCTCAGACTATTTTGAAACAAACTTACCAAGCAGTTGGATTTTACGCTGCATCTCCGTTATTTGGTCATGCAGCGGAGGTTTAATTGCGTTTCTACTGAGCGGCATTTTTTTCTTTTACTGTTGAAAGTTACACATTTAAAAAAGAAAATAAAACCCACAGTCAGCGATAGCTCAACCTGAAGGTAGAACTCCAGTAGTTGCTTAGCAACCTGTACACTTTAACCCTGTGGGTGGAGCTCTACAGTCACCGGTGCAACAGTAACCTTTAAGTTTTCATGAAAAATGATGCGTTTATGTGAAAAGTAGAAAACACTATAGCAGTAACTTAGGGCTATATGTCTATTCTTAGTTACTAAATTCACCAGTTAACAGTTTCTTTCTTTCATTTCATGTTAAAAACTAACAGGTAAGTTATAATGGGATCCATATAGACAGATACAGGAAGCTATAGGCTGAGGCCTATATTTTGCTCGATTATGACCACTTTACAGAGTTTTATATCTATATTCATATAACATAATTTTATATTTAAATGTTATTTTTCAGGATTAGCAAATATTTTTCCCTTAAATGAGCATGAGTGCTAAAAGCAAACAATTAACATGTTACTTTACCCAAAGAAACCTAAGAAGCAATTGTCTTTTTTTCTTTGAACACTGGTATGGTAACACAAACTTTTATTAGTTTACAACAAAGTGAGAGGCAGTGTAAAACTTTACAGACTTAAAATGTATACATTAATCCTGGCTATGTTTTATATCAAGTGGAGATTATGAACAAAAAAGAACACAAGCCATATAAAAATAAGCACTGCAAGTTCAAGTTATGTTACATATGTAATCTCTAAAGGCTTTAAGAAATATACTAAGTTTTTAATTGCCTGCAATTTAGCAACTTTGCTTTGGTGAGTTAATTTCAAACAGTGCAATATGTTTAGTTAAACTGATAAAGCACAGCTTTACTCGTGTATCAGGTTACATCTGTTAAAAACTGGACATATCATTGAAAGATCCTGGACCCTCCAAAGCTTCCATAATAAAATGCATGACAGAAAACACATGAACAGAGAGACAACAAAGACCAAAGTGTATGATGAAAAAGAAAAACAGGACTTTTTACAGAAAGTTATCTACTATAGTCTGTAACTCAAGCTCCTAAATTCCTTCTGTGATGAAGTCACACTTGTTGGGCGGGTATTGGGAGACAATGACTTTAAGAGTTTATAACAACATACCAAACGATCAATAATGTACAGACACAATAAATGAATCCCATTTGACAGCAAGACACAATAATTCTGTACCTACATAATGTGGCACAGGAAATGGCACAAAGTTCCTCCTTTTCTTCTGCTTTTCACCACACACGCATGCACCCCCGCACGCACGCACGCACGCACGCACGCACACACACACACACACACACAGAAAGCTGTGACTTAATCTATAGGTTTGGCCTCTTCATTGGACTTCTTCAGTAGGGTGAGCAGGTTCTGCGACATGAAATATGGCCTCTCTGCTGATCCATCGTTCCGCTCTAGGTCTTCCACTGTGACACGGACAGATGTAGTTGAGGGACACACATGGTAACACTGAACTGTAATTTAACCATGCTTGTATTTATGCACTGTCTGTGATCCATTTTGTCTTTTAGCTACTTTATAATGAAAGGGGCACTCCGGCAGTTTTACAACTGCACTACAGAGACGATTGGAGTAACTTAACACTAAAAAAGCCTGTTGGGTGTGGTCAGAAGTGTCTTCTGTTGCACTTGTAACCACATACAACAGTGATGTCACAGGGTCCTGGAGTATGCCTCTGCATCACTGCAGCATGGTGAGAAGATAAACAACCAGAAGATAAACACCAATCATGTGGTGTTAAGTTAGTCTTTAAAGAAAATAAAGAATGCTCTAAATCAGATGTTCCCTTGGGGTTTGGACCCCGAAAAGGGTGCAAAGAAATATTTGAGGGGTCATGAGATTGGTTAAAAAAAAGGAAAAAAAAATTCTGTTCCAAAAATTGTTTATTTTTTCTGTAGAAGCTCAGATATCCTGATTATTGTCCCTAACACGGGTCAAGTTGCACAAAGCCAGAGTACTACACTTCCCATACTGCAACTCAGTCCCTTTGTTTGTAAATTCCAAGCCTTCAGTTTGTAGCAGATGTTTCATTAAACATTTTCAGAGCGCTCCTCCCCATTAGACATATACAACTGTTTCACTGAGCAGTACTTCAGTCATGACTCTTGCAAAATTGTTGGAGTGCCCCTTTAAGACAAAATCAGTCCTGTCTGATTCTGTTGGACATGAAAACTCACCTGCTTCCGAACGCCAAACCACCATATGATGCACACATATTTACCCATAACAGAACTACTATGATTAAATACAATCACCTTTAATTAAGATTTACAGCCAATAAATATGGAATGTCATCATCATTGTTTTCAGTGGAAAATCAACTTTCACAAAGTGGCAAACAAGAAAAAAGGTACAAAAGCATCCAGAGAAGATGTTAGTTGCGAGCATTCAGAAGGCCATGTCAACACCATGCAGCACTTAGAGAGAGAGAGAGAGAGAGAGAGAGAGAGAGAGAGAGAGAGCGAGAGAGAGCGAGAGAGAGAGAAAGAGGACAGGGACAGAGAAAGGTAGTTGGAGTCAGTAAACAATGGTGGAGTCCGCAGAGTCTGAGAGGTCACGATGGCTGCATCATGGAGACACAGTCACAGCACTTACGCCAGTCAGTCTGAAATACCAAGGCAAGTAGGTGGCAATACAATACATGGGATCCCATCTTGGCGAGGATCTCTACAAGACTGAAGCCAAAAAATACATCATAGACATACACTACTGTGTATATACACGTTCCATGGGGGAAAAGGATCCAGTATCCATACAGTATATCAAACATGTCTGTAACATTTTGGCGTCAGCTGGTATTATTGTAAACAGTGAAAGAGGTTCACCATTGACTGAGAAGTGTTTGTTCCGACTGTGTACAGTACTCAAGTGGTTCTGTAGTGCATTTGTCAACAGGATTAAGACAACAAATATTAGTGACAGTAATCAGGCACAGGTTCAGCACTCACAATGTTCTACAGATCTTCACGATATAAAAACCAACACTGTTCTAAAACCAACACAAGAGAGCGTTTTTTTCAAGCTACAGAGATGCACTGGGCTTTTGACCTGCTTCGACCTTCACAACCTTCTCCAGCCGGACGTCACACCGCTCACATAGCAAGGCCGTCTGAAATTTTAGCTTGTTGTATGCCGTACATTTATCAGGTCCATATCACAAAGTTGTAGGGACAGTTCTTTCATTCTTTATGCTTTATGAGGTTTACCAAGCCTCACTTTTGTTTTACCATGACATTTACTCCTGTGGTGCAGCGGGAGGGTTTTCTTCCTTCGATTCCTCTGTTTCCTCTTCCTTTTCACCAGTCTCCTCTTTCTCAGCCTCCACAGCTGGTGGGGACGCCTCCTCCGCCTTTTCTTCTTCCTGTTTTACCTCCTGCTGTTCCGCTGCTTCTTTCACCTCGGCGTCTTCTTTCTTTTCAGCCTCCTCGTCTGCCTGATCGACTTCCTCGCTCTTCTCCTCTTTTGGCTCTTCGGCGTCTGTCTTGGACTGCAGCGGCTGCTCCTCTTCGTTGTCCTGCTTGAGCACCACCTGCTGTTTCAGTTGGATCTCTCCGTCTTCTTGCTGCTGAAGAGGTGTTTCCTCCTCCAGTTTCACCTCGTCCACTTGCTTTGCGGAATTCGCCTGCTCAACACCGTCGCGATCTTCCTCCTCCGGCCGTTTTGTTTTGGAGAGGATCTCGTGCAGCTCGGGGGACATGAAGTAAGGCCTGTCAGACGAGCCGTCGTTTCTTTCCAAGTCCTCACCTTTTGAGTGTGTGGGGATGCGTTTGCAGTGTGTTTGATTGGGTTAATGGAAAATTAGGGGGGAAATGAAAACATGAAATAAAGGGAATGTGTGAAAATAAAAGTAAAGTGAAATTAATGGGAGAAACGAGACAAAGAGAAGAAGAAGAGTCAGAAACATGGCAGGAAGAAGAAGAAACCAGCAGCTCAGCTTGAGACCTTGAAGAAGAGAGACGATCTGCAGGAGATCTTGCTAACAAATGAAGGCAATGTTACTCACAGAAGCAGAGGAAGAGCGTGTCCACACACATGGCGTACACACTGAAGAAACCATGGGCGATGAGGTAAGATCCCACTACCAATGTCTGGGTGACGAAAAACACATATGTCAACCTGTGCTGAGGTGAGCTCAAAATTTAGGATTAAATCATACAACTATAATGTTATTATATGTTTCTTACCAGTATTGGCACCCAATAATAGTTCAGAGATGGAGCAGCATCCTCTACTGCTTTGATTCTTCCAGAGAAGAAGAAGAAAGAGAAGATCCCTGTACAGAGAAAATAATGAGGATTTGTGGATTTAAACTAGAAAGCCAGACTGATCACTCTCCACTGGTTTACAAAATAGATACCTTGGGTCTAAAAATAAAATGTAAGTAAAACCTCCCTTACCAACAATGCCAACAATGAGGAGCTTCCCAAGAAACAGCAGGAAGTCAGTCACTTTGTCTAAAACAGCCACCCTGAGTTGAAATGGGCACAGAGCAGAATGTGAGAGTGAATCAAATGAAACGAGGCTAAGAGTAGCTTAAATAGTGAATAAAAGCTGTAGTGTAAAGCTTATAGAATTAAACATTGTTGATATTAATGTAATGAAATCCCACCTGATGATGTTCCTCATGAGAAGGAAAAAGGCATTTCTAGCTGAGGGACAGAAACTTTTTCCATAGATGGCAATCTAGAGAAGAAAAAAAAGCCTTTTTAAAATCCGACCACACAGAACATCGATCATGCTGCTGTATCCAGTTGCAAGGACTCACCATGATGTAGGCATTCCTGTTAAGGAACTTGATACATTTCTCCAGACACCAGAAGCAGCACTTCATGCAGCTTAGCAGGAATTTAGCAAATTTGTTCTGAGCACCTGGAGGATGAGAGCCATGTTATCACTGCATGTGTTTACAACCATAAACTAAAGAATAATCTGACTATTGGCTATGTTCAGGTCGTATTTCGGTTAAACCAAGTTACAAGGACCTGTGATGCCATGAAAGTTTCCCTGTTGCTATAAATACATCAGAAAATACAGTGGAATAGAAGCGTGAGGAGGTTCACTGTATGAGAGGTGCATGCATCCAAAACCAGGAGTCAAAAGTAACAACAAAATCCTAAATGGATATAACCATAATTACTGATGAATATAGGACAATGGTGAAGGTATGCAGTCAGTCAATATTTAGTGAGTCGTCTTCTTCTGATGTTAAATCATCTGACCTTTCAACTTGTGATCCAGATACTCCAGAATGACCCTGATGACCTGAACCACAGACAAGATCAGAGAGCCAAAAGCCAGGGAGCCTGTGTGGTATCTATACAAAAGGATGAAACAGAGGCCGACTGTGAGCATCAAACACTCTTCTCCCATCACACAGGCAGGCAAACCCACCTACTGACCTTCCCATCTGTCGTACACGGAGAGAGATTAACCCAAACCAAAAATTCAGAGTCAACACCATTCTGACTTTGCAATAGAGAACACCATTAGGGTCCAAAAATATCACTTGCCGTTTTTATATAGCTAGAAAAGCACTGAGTTGATACACAACTACAACTACATACATGCACTGTACATGCATGTGCACAGACTTTTCACAAATAAATTACAAATCCATCTTCTAACCTGAGGGCGCGTCCCAGCGAGGAGAAGATGGGGTAGGCGGGAATATCATCAGGCTTCTTGAAGGCCCAGTAATATGAGGCGAAGGCCCCCGACAGAGTGACCTGGCCCAGTGCCGTCACAAAGTTGGCGCACCAGAAGAACAGGAAGACGTTGTAGAACTGGAAGAGGATGAGATATTTGTGGTAGACGGTCTCACCACCGTAGAAGGCAAACAGGCACTCTGCATCTGGACACTGAGCTGAGGCGTTGGAGGTGTTGAACGTCTGGAGAAAGAGAGAAGGTAAACTGTGATGAAAACTGCAATGCTATCCAGGTAAACAGCATAAAACTGCTTCTTCCTAAAATGTGACATATATTAAGAGACTGCGTGTTTGGCTCTTTGGCAGATTCTGAAATTCTACCATCCCACACACATCTTCTAACACTACATTTAATGGGACTTTGACATTTAGAGACATACCTTGGGGTCGCATGTCTCTCGTGAGTACTCGCACTCAGAGTTGTTGAACACTTTGTACACCTGCTCATTAGAGGTGGACAAGAAACTGGTCAGAGCTGTCAAGGAGACAACAAGGGGAGGACATCTTTCAAAAGGTCACGATCATCTATTCATATGGAAATGCTACACCTGCTACACTGGGAATAATTGTAAAGTAAAAGATTTATTTTGTAATCATCTTTGATAATCATCTGAGAAGTGAAAGGATACACAGCAGTGATGGCCCAGTAGGCAATCACCACGGCCAGCAGGGCAAAGGTCAGCAGTGGGTAGAACAGAGATGACATCACATGCCCAACGGCTCTGGAAAAGAAAACAATGGTCGAATTGTTTTGTTAACAAGCTTAGATATATTATATATATAATTCTCTGCTGTAATGAAAATAAATGTAATCAAATTAAAGCAGCATTAACTGATTTTGTTTGGCCTGCTGGGGTCGGCAGAGCTAGCCTCAAACACAACCTCGTGTTGTTGTGTTTAACAGCTGCTTCTTTACAAATCCAGGAGACTTTGTGTTTCAGGCCACCTGATGAAGTCTAATATTCACCTCCTTTTAGCTCTGTTTTGGTCTCCACCATGTACAGAAGGAAATATCTGGTTCTTTAAGTGATCTGCTAAGAACTGTGTCTGTCTGCTATTTGGTGCTGGACAGGTGGAGTACAGTGGACAAGTGAAAACCGCTGCCTCCTGTGGCAGGACACAAGACTGATGAGAGCTGTGAGACTGAACCAAAACAGTAAAGTTGTGGGCTGGGAAACCAAAACAATGAGCTGAAAGACACTAAATCGCTTCGTAGAGATGAGGGGAACTGAAGAACTGGATGATACTTTTCTCAGAGTTCGTCACAATGAGTGACTCTCATCACACAACACACAGTTAAATGATTCATTGTTGGATGGATATTTGTTGGTGCAGCTTTAAAATAAGTGAGCTGGTCCAGTCAATTTTCCACTTCATCTCAGAAAACATATGAAAACGATGCTGCAAAATGTACAACTTGAATAAATTCCCAACTGAGACTGACCTGCTGGCCTCTTTGATGAGAGCGATGGCGATTAGGATTCTCTTCCTGAGGAAGATGAGTAGTAGGATGATGATGAATTCCACAATAGCGAGGATGATCACTGCAAGTGAATGAAACAGATTAACAGGACATATGGACAGTAAATACAGAGTTTGATTACTGAGTGAAAGCATGTTTGTGCTTACTGAAGGCCAGCCAAGTCTGCCTGATCTGCAGGTAGACAGAGAAGTCCGTCTGCAGGCCCAGGTCACGGATGGTGACGTCAGCGCCAGGCTCTCCCTTCAGACTGGCAAATTCCATGTAACAGTGGAAAATACCTAAAAACATTGTTTAAATATTTATTAATCTTCTTTTTAATTTCATTTCATAAAAGGAGTAAAAAATATTGTCTTGAATAGCAACTTTATTATTTTTTAAAGGCTGAAGACTTACCATATCCTATGACTAGAATAACCAAAACAATCATGACCCAGACCATGACACCAGCCAGGAACCGTAGCAGGACGATGAAAATCAAGCTGACCACCATGGCTATCACCAGACCACTACAGAGGGTGCACACATCAAACATTTTAACATATTGACAGTTTGACAGGAGCCTTACAGCATTTTAACCTGTGATCTTTCTGTTATGGTCGTGCATCATTTGTGGTTTTTAAGTGAAGGTCAGTCTTGAACTTTCAGATGTTTTTCACACACAATGATGAGAACATTTCAGCCATGATAATCGTTTGTGTTAAGACAAGTGCAGAGGTGACTTATCCTTTCTAGTGACAACAAACCGATATCTTCTCATCAAAAAATTGTACTTGAAAATTAATTAAGTAACACTGTGTGACTGTAACCAGTGCAGAGTGGGCAGACTTACAGCAATATCCAATGCCAGGATTGAGTGTAGTCTTCAAAAATTCTCATGGCCACCTGTCGAGCTTCAACAACAACATTTGACTTCCTGTAAGAAAAGGAAATGAAATGAACTCCAACCACAAGAGTCTAAAATTAATTCAATATTTGCCATTTATAGACCTGGGAAACTGACTAAATGTTTCAACAGTTTAACAGAAAAAAAAGGCCTATAACTGAACACATTATTAGATAATACTGTTAGTTGAATAATTAATGTAGCGCGAAAAATCTGTGTGTGTTTGTGTGTGTGTGTGTGTGTGTGTATAACATCAGTGGAGCAACTGATGACTCTGTAGTTAGCAAGATGAACTGAAAACATTGTAAACTAAACACACTGAGCACCAGCCTTTATCAGCTAGCTCCTAGCTAAGGCTAACATTCAAAATATGAATATCAAATGTAGAATAACTTTTACATTGGGCTGGTCAAGGCACATTGCAACTTAAGATGACATAATTTGAGTTGGTGGTGTAGCTCTACTGTCAAGCCCTGTGATACTGCCTGCTGTGAGAATATAGCATAACAACAGTAGGCATACTCATCATCTTGATAAATAACATGCAGGGAGCAGTCCCCAGTGGGAATAACGCTGATATAAAACACTGACATAAAGACCCTCCGGGCTGAATTCAAACTGAGCAGAACCAAGGCAGACGCAGGCTGTAGCAAGCACACACTAGTGTAGAAAGTAAATGAGAGCATAAAGGCCTTTAAATAGGCTGTCAAATCAGTGCAGGGAGTTATGGTGGTGATGTGATATACCAGCTGTCTGCTGACACAATTCAGCATGACAATTCAGCATGACGTGAATGTCCGGCAAGAACTAGATCATTTACCCATCTAAACAGCATTTTCTCTGCATTTGAAAGTGTCCACCTTTACAGTTCAGAGTACAAACTGATGTCTTTAGTCAGACCAACACTCTAAGACCAAAAGGAATTTACTTTAACTAGACAGAAAAAGTTGTTAATTCAATAATGAGTTAAGGTCAGAAAAGTTGCTATATGGTTGAATTTGAAAATTTTACTTTAAATTACTAATATTTAATCAATATATCTCAATGTGCCAACTTCCAACTTTCCTGCCTAAATATTTTAAATGTGTTTTACATAAAGCATTTTTTCACTGTGATGCATTTGACTTCTTAGGATTTAGAAGACAAAAAAACTAAATCATTTTATGCAATGAGGAAAACATTTGAAAGATGCTTTGGGAGGGAAACTGGAAAAACGGTTAGAGTTTAGAGTTAAACCCACCCCTAATAAAAATCCTAAATTAAACTGTTCCAACAGCCAAATGTTATCTGTCCTTACAGTTTGCCTAATGTTGTAAATAGTCTGCTAAATAAAACAGTTGTATTTGCTGCTACATAGTGTGAGCTAGCATTAGGCTAAAAACAACATATATGTGCAGTACCACTCACTACACGAGTGTGTACCAAACTTTTGACTGGTACTGTATATGTATGTATATGTTTCCATACAGTGAATAGGACCTACTTTGATGCCTCCAGCACCTCAGTGGCGTTGATATTGTGACCCTCTCCGGCATCAAAACTGGTTTCATTGCCTACCACCACCACCCCACCTTTCATCGTTCCCAAGGCAGGAAGGCAGCGACGCGTGACTGTGGAGGGAGGAGATGATCAGTATGGATGTGGTTCTATGTGGGTGGGTGAAAAGTGAGCACAGGGAAATCTTGAACAAGCGTCTCACTTACAGGCTTTACTGGGCATCAACATGGCAGGACACAAGCCATCTCTCAGGATCTCAGGAGTATTCTGAGTAATGTAAAACAGCCTTGAATGTAGTTTTTGATTTTTTCTTGTCATATCGTGTGTTTTACAGAATCGTTAAACATGTATTGAATATGAATAACGTGAATAATCAAATTATTTACCATTTTGGCAAAGTCCACTCCCTCCTTGCAGTATTGTTTGTAGTATTCACGGTCTTCTTTGCTGCCCAACTTGATAACTTTCACCAAGGTAAGATGTCTGTCAGGACATCTTTCCACACATAACTGGACACGACATATAATCATGACAATTAATGACACTGTTAGATATATATATAGTCTGATAGATTAGCAGATCCTGTTTCTGACCTGTGTGGTGGGACACTGAAACTCCAGCAGAACCAGAGGACTGGCACATTTCAGTATGTTGAAGTAGAACAGAAGAGGCTTCTTCCTGTTGAAACAGGAACATCAGTGAAAGAAAGCTATTATTAGGCCAACATAATAAATGAATGTCTCTAAGACCCAAATGAGGGGCATCAGATTACAATAATATTTATCTGCAAGGAACACAAGATAAGATACACCTAAATTGGTACATTTACACTATTAGACCATTCATGTTGCCATGAAACTCACTCCAGATGTGTTCCAGCTTGTCCACAGAACTCCCCCCTGCTGTCTGTGGGATAGATCACTTTCCTGGGGTCACCCTGAGACCAGGCTGGATGGAGAAGTATAAAAATCACTCAGGACAAATGTGGATATTGAATGAAATGACAATATATATTCATGCTTATTATCACCATTGGTGCGTCAGATCTTCTGTTAATTAATCTATTAAATAGACTGTTTTCTGACAAATTTGCAAGTTTGTATATTTAAAATCAAACCCCATCCCCTAAAGGCAGACTGTGTTCGTGCTGTGCCAAGGACGTGGAAGAACGTTTGCCATCCTCAGGAGCAGATAGACAAAGCATTATGTCTCGAGGATGTAAACAACTCACGCACGCAGGCACACACACACACGCACGCACACACACACACTCAATGATCACTGCTTTTATAATACTAATTTTCTCGTAAATTTATGCTGTATATTTAGTGCTGATGGGGATTTATATTTCTCTTGGAAATTATGTATCTAATAAGAGTAAAGAAGGAAACTGGAAACAACCTAATACTGCCATGACAAAGGCAAGATAGATGAAAATGTTTGGAAATGTTTGGTGAATAAACCCTGATGTACTGAAGATGAGATGTGTGACATATTTTAATAGTGATTGGTCTTAAATACATAATTATAAACAATAATAAAAACAGGCTTCCTCTAAATTCATGCGATCAAGCATGCTAGTGTCTAAGCGATGAAATAGTACTAATATCGTAGGGATGCACGCTCAGTCTTACCGAGGATACCCACAGCGAAGTAGCCCAACAAGGCTAAGATGAAGAGAATACAGCAGAGGATGTCTGTGCAGCCCCTGAGCAGAGGAGAGGCAGAATATTGTTATTGTTGTCTTGTATTATAGAAAGAAAAGAAATGATGATCAGTGATTAAAACAGATGTCTCACCTGTTGTGGATCGGCCCTTTGAAGTTTGGATCAAACTTTCTGGACTCCCCTGGGGATATAAAGAGACAACAGGATTGTTATTGCCGCTTCCTATAAACTGAATTTTAGACTTCTAACTTCAGTCTCACTCTCATGAAGCTCTAAAACAGATAACTCATTTTGTTAGTTTGTAATTTTCTTGGAATCAATAATTTGAATGACTAGATTTTAGAAACTGCTAAAGATGTATGATTATATCATTATGATACAATTCCACTCAAAGTCGATACACAGCAATTCTGAATTATTGACGGGCTATGTCAGCTTTCTGTTGTCACATTTTGTCCCTGTTGGCCAGTATATACTTTCTCTGTGACCATCAGTCACTGTCATCATAGTGAAACTAAAAATATGCTAAAATGGAGAGGACACTACAACAGTAATTGTAAATGTGTAAAAATTACAATTAGTCAATGAATTGATTAATAATAAATAATTGCCAACTATTCTGATGGATTCATGATTTTCATACAGAAAGACATTTTTCCAACAAAAATAATAATCATTCCTTAGTTCCATCTTTATTAGAATTCATTGTCTTATGTAATAATAGACTGAATATCTTTGGCTTTGCTGAATTGACAAAAACAAGCAATTTAATGACATCACCCATTGGGTTTAACTCACTGCCAACATCTCTATGTACAGTCCCATCATCACTGTTAAACAGTAATTGTACTTTCATTCCTCAGCAGTACGAAAACTTAAAGGCTCCTCTCACGGCAAACATCTCTTCATGGTTCACTAACATAGTTTAACAGTGGAGCGTCTAGTGGCTGGGTGGTTAAGATGAACACCCTCATGGTGATTTCAATGTGCGGTTTTTGTTGGAACTGTGTTAAAGTGGTGCTGATTCAACTACAGCCTCCACAATGATCACACAGTTGAATCAACACCTCCCTAACACAGTTTCAACAAAAACTGAGCAGCTGAACCTTCATGAAGGACGATTTATTGCAGGAATGCTGCATTAACCTGCATTAGTTTAGCTAGGTTTACTGTCACTGTACATTTGAAGTGCGCAATATGTCATGGATGCTATTGCAATTAGTTGCACAGTCGAATTGCTTCTGTAAAATCAAAAGTGGAAGCAAATTATTCATCAGTTTCAGCACGTTAGTGACTAAGATAAGACACAGTTACAAATCATTTCTTGACTTAGTGGAGAGCTGAATGTACTTGTGTACTCAGAAACGAGAGAGTGTACTTGAGACACACATATATACAATATACATCAGGTGTAAGCTCATGTATTGACAGAGACAGGACAAAAGGATTCTTCTGCCTGACTGTCATGCCCGGCAACCTACAAAATGGCTCCCTAGCGACAGTGAGCTCCCTGTGGACATCGCTAGCCGCCATGGAAACACCTCAGACGCGGCAGAGGAGAAACATCAACCAAGCCCACTCTGTCTGTGGTGAGATCATCATGAGCTAACACTTTGAGTCAACTTTAGCAACGACAAGAACAGGAACAAGAACACTGAGCATGGATGTATTCATCTGTAATTTTCAGGCTTCTAAATTTCACCTTGAAATATGTTTTAAACAGGAAATCAGCTTGGTGAAGAATTCAGCTGCGTGTAAACACAGTCTCCTCGAACAACATCCTTCCATTAGAAAACCAGTTGCCAGACTCAGAGCTCTTACACATCCTGTCACATTACTGTAACTGCTTGCCACAGCCTTCATGACAATTCACATCATTAAGTGGCATTTAACTCTTCTGTAAATGCTCTGCTACAGATATAAAGCTAGAGGCGAGCCCAGCTACTTGTTGTCACTGCCTATGTGATCACATTCAGTATGCATCATATACAGTGCTTCACACACTGCTAACACACACATACACAGGACACACACACACCCTCTGCAGACACAACTGAAAGGTGTCACTTTGTATTTTAAAGAACAGTTTGTCGGTCCATTAACCATCACAATTAGCAAAAGATGAGCTATTTGTCAACTCTATCTGAGAGGCGGCGGTCGTACACAAGACACTCAACAACAAATCAACCTCCAGTTTATAATAAATCCTGCTGCAGTGACCTTTACAGTACCTTGTCTTTCGTATTTTGTCATTCTGTCCTTATTTCTCTCAGACTTTCGGTCATGAACGCGTTTATAGATTCCTCTCTGTGTGATGTGTATGACAGTTGTTTCTATACGTTTCCTTCCCGTATGAGGTCTGAGCTGTCCGACCTCTAACTCCTCACTTCCTTCTTTCAGAGCACTCTGAGCTCTGTCAGCATACTCCCTCTCTCTGGTCCCTCTCTCTGCGCAGGGCTTGTCAGGGGAATTGCAGCAAAAACAGCATTGATGGGGGAATTGAGAGAGGAGCTCAAACACAACAAAGACTTATGGCGCCTGAGAATCTGCTGCTGCCAAAACTGGCTGTGTTTACACACACAGACACACATGACACTAAAATGTCTGACGGCAGGGAGTGTTTGAGTCAGCGGTGGGTGACACGTTCTGAAACCAAAGTCTTTAACACCAACATCATAACAGTTATTATAGGCTTCAACTCAATCCACTATATTGACATACTAAACTGTGTTCATTGTTTCCTTGTTTCAGCTGTTTTACAGTTTGTAACTGCATGCAGAGAGCGGCACGGTTAGCTGTTAGCACTGCAGCAAGAAGGTTCTGGGTTCGAACCCCAGTTGGGGCCTTTCTGTGTGGAGTTTGCATGTTCTCCCTGTGCTCTCACCTCACTGTAGTCTTATGTCCAAAAAACATGGGGTTTGAAAAAAAAAAAAATGTACAATAAAACACTGCCACTGTAGGGTTTGCTCTTTAACTCTTAAAAGATGATAGGCCTTCTCTCAAATTTTTCTCAGCTTCCTGTACCTGTACTCTCCAGATTGTTACAGCACTTGGACCACATGCCCCCTCCAAGTGCTTTCAAACTTCCTAAACAGTGGACAAAGATCTCTTGAAATGGTTTCATGCAACCAGACAACGATTTGATTATGATGAATTGGGCCTGTTGTCACACACAAGGCGACGAAGTGAACTGTACATCAGATATAAGACCTTCCTACATGTTCTCTGGTGGCACATGACTGTGGCCTGGTCTGCCCACCTTCGCTGCCATGTGATGGGATAACAGCATGCATGAAATACCAACTATTGACCTCATACACAAGCTTGTTACAGTGCCATCTCCTTGCAAACCGAGTTTCTGTAACCTGCATGGGAGCCCTTAACATACTGATCTTTTCAGACCGATATCAACATATGTGGCGGTCAGTGTTACAGTGGTGGGCCGCCACGAATAAATCAATGTGTGGAAAACACTGAACAAAGTAATAGACATTTTGAGAGTTTGAGAGGATCAATACCACCTTCATATCTATCTGATAAATATAAAGCTACAGGCAGGAGAACAAGATTTACCTACCAGCTCTTCTTAAGCTCACTAATTAACAGGCTATGTCCCATTTGTTTCACCTGTACAAAAACTAATGTGTAAAAATGACAATTCGCCATGCGATTGGGGGTTATGTGCTAATCAGTGAGCTTTAGAGGTGCTGGTAGGGGGATGTTAGCTAGCTAACTGCTAGTTGTTTCCTCCTGTTTCCAGTCTTTATGCTAAGCTGATTGGTAGCAATAGGTTCATACTAATTATCTGCAAGAAAAAATATAATATATAAATATCAAATTATTCCTTTAAAAATATGACAATGATTATAAGCCGATATTCATGTTTTACCACGCAGACATAGCACAAATAAATATTTTCATAACATCCCTTGAATTTGGTTATTAAAGAACAGTGAGCAAGCTATAGCTATACAGAGCAGGACGTTTTACAGCTGTGAAACAAACTTGTCAGTGTTCTCAGATGTACAAACTATGTAACAAAGACACTCAAGCTCAAACATATGTTTCTGTACTGCAATTTTTTGTTTCTTATTGCTCAACATAATGATACTTATACACGTGATGAGCTAAAATGAGTTGATGATATTAGTATTAAAGTATAAAATATATAAAATCATACAATTAGAAACAATTGTTTTAAAACAGGCCTGTACAGTTGAATGAGATTTAGATTTCAGTCACAGACACATCTTTGTTAACCAAAGGGTTTGCTGTTTCTGTTTGGTCTGACTCCAACGCCCTGCTTTCACTTTGTGTGTATACATTTTCTCTGTCTTTATACTCTAAAGGACAAACATTGAAAGTGATTTTTCCATCAGCCTTTCATTTGTAGGACCATCTGTGACTGTGAGAGACACAGCTCCATTAGTGCTGGAGCAACAGGCAACTCTTTGCCTGTTTTGTGCCACGAAACAATCTCCGATTGTGCGGAAAAGCATTTCAGCAGATTTGTTGTTGTTGCGTACAGGCTGCCAAAAGTCTTGTAAATGGTCTTGTTTGTCTTTGTAATTGGCTTAATTAATAAAATTAACTACTACGGTACATGCAGTAACTTTAAAAAGAAAAAAGGTTGCACATTTTATAGACATTTTTTGTTTTGTTTTGTTTTTTCCCATTTGGGTAACCTGGGCCCCTTAGGTACAGGAGTTCATTACACACCCTCCAGAGACCCTGATACTGAAAGCCCACAAGACTTACCAGACAATTTCAGTCTGCATTCAGTTCCCTATGGAGTTCAAAACGTCTGCCAAACCTCATCCAAAACTGGAAACTATTTAGTAAAATCACGAAAAACAATTCTTTACAAACAACCTAAGTGTAAATTCTGAAACCAGAATAATGAGATCTCTGCCTCTGCTGACAATAAGATATGTTTTTCTAGTCACGTGTGCGTGTGTGTGTGTGTGTGTGTGCGTGTGTGTGTGTGTATGTTAGAGGAAGTAATGATGTCATGACTGATCTGATTCACTAATGGGCCCAGAGGGGTTATCAGATGAGCCCTTCCCTGTCTACCTTAATGGGTTACTGGCCACTGTGGTTGTGTGTGCATGTGTGTGTGCATGCGTGTGTGTGTGTATGTGTGTGTGTGTGTGTGTGTGTGTGTGCGTGCGTGCGTGTGTGTGCGTGTGCACACAAATTGACAATGAGTATATTTTGTCTCCTGTGCTCTTATTCCTAACATTTCTATTCAGGACATGTAGATAAAGATGATTAATATATGATAGCATTTCAGAAACTACTGTATGTACTGCTGTTCTAATACTGTATCAAGCAGCTGCCACTGCATCAAAAAAACTCCTCCATCACAGCCACTAATGAGGTCACTGGCCCACCTACAGGCACGGAAAAGAAGAAACACAATAAAGTCTCTTTCTGAATAGCTAAATACATAAAAACTGCCAACCACTGGCTCAGATCACTGTCTCTCTCTACTCTTCCCAGTCACTGGTTGGATAAATCAGCAACAGGCAAACTCCAAACGACAAGAGATCATTGTGAAACATTTAGCAGTAGTGTCTTTGTGTGTGTACATGCAGTGTGTGCTGTAATGCATCAGAGCGTTTGCCAGCTTGATATTGACTGGAAGCCTCTTGACACTGTCTGCTGAGTGGGTAGAGCGGGCGAGGCTGAACACAGTCCAGGCGGTGCAGGCTGCAGCCTGCCTGCATGCATGCACACAGGTCTAGACAGGTGGGAAATGTAGGAGTAGGATTAGTAGGCGACCAGGGACGTCTCACCAGTCAAACTCTGCCGATAAAAGCTACTGTTTAAGAATACTGGTGAGCTGGAATTTCTATTGTGTGTTTGCATCATATAAACTTTTAGCTCTGGTTTAAAAGGCTGCAGTTTTTGACCTTTTAGCCTTCATGGGGGGAGGGGAGTCAAGGAAAAAGAACTGTTTACGTGGTAACAGGAAAGCAACAAGGAAATGCTCCAAAGTGGGAACTCCATGGATGGACTGAACAGGATGTGTGCTTAACATTGTGGGTGTGGGCTGTCAGGAGCATCTTACATTATGAAAGACGGAATAACTCAAAAGTCAGACATAGCGTTGACTCAGCATTAGTGTTGTCTTCTCAGTGAAATGTGTGTGTGATGATTGTGGTTTGCATTTCAGCGGCCTATGGCCTTCCTTTCATGCAACAACACTGACATGGGGTATTAAAGCAAGAATAACACCCATGATGAAGACTTCATGACTAAGCAGTCTATATGAACCACAGCCCAGACATACGAGGAGCACAGCAGGCTGCTGTAGGCTGCTGAGTTGGTGCTGGTGGAGAAAATGCATGTGTGACAGACAAAATAATCAGCGATGAGTCATGAGTTTGCCTTGTATAGAGAATGAATTTTCCATAATATGTGGATCCAAAAAAATCAGTGTGAACAACATGTGTTTGTGCAAGTATCTGTGTGAGTATGTGCAGCTTTGAATGAAACAAACATTTGTCAATCCAAATGTTTTTTTAGCCCAGAGGAAAACACTATTCATGCATCTGTTTTCTCCTCCTCCTCCTCTCTGGCCTGTTGGAGTGTTTTTCTGCAGAACATAATATGAGCCAATCAAGACAGCCTTGGTTTGATAAGATGACAACCTACTTTTCTTTATCAGTCAAATTAAGCCATATACCAACAATGGATAACTAATACAGCTTTCGTTTCATTTAGAGCTGTGGGCTATTTGGTTGGCAATTGGCTATAGATTGTTAACATAGGGCAAACAAGCCAAACAGACCCACCCACGCACAGCACGTTGCCTTCATTCATTGTGTATTGTCAAGTGTATAATTAAAAGCTAATTTAATACACGTTTCCCGAGGCTAAAGATGTTGACTCCTTAGAAGCCTGCTTTGGAGGATGAGGATGCCTCCAGATCTGCATACGACCCATGAGGTCCACACCCATCCATCCATTACAGTCATTGTTTCCATTTCTTCGCCCGTTTAAAGAAAAATCAAAGATCGTGGAGAAAACTGTCACGTAAAGCTCTTCTTACCGTATTTCGGGTCCGGGTTTTTTTCCTCCGGCTCCATTCTCACACACTGCTCGGCTGCTCGCTGCTGATCAGACCTTAGACTGGACAGTTACCATGGAAATGTCGAGGGAAAAAACATCAATAACAGTGGCCGACTGCTACAGAGAGAGCGAGAGAGTCAGTGAGAGAGACCATCCCAAATCGAACTGAAGCACGGCGCATTCCAAGCTAACGGACAGACAGCCAATGAGAGAGCAGGGCCTGGTGACTGACAGCTGCCGCAGCCAATCAGAGGGCGCCTGAGCGGGCCAAAACAAATTGTCCGACCGCTATCTCAGTGGAATGTGTTGAAAGTGTTGGTAAAGACTAACGTGTTGGGCATACTGGGCATTATGCATCAGAAAAGACTTAAAAAAGACCTGCTTCCTTTACACGATTATTGTATTTATATTTTTTTTACACATTTAGGCCATTTAAACCTACCATAACACTACACCCCAATAAATAGTCCACAAAGAGCATAGCCATGGTAGAAATACTCAAGTTCGATTTAGCGCTATCCATAGCTACTACACTTAAGTATTCTATGCCAATTCATATACTCAATGGAAATATTATACTCTCCATTCAACTATACAGTATTTTCAGATATAAAGTATAAAGTAGTAGCTCATACTTTCATGTATTCATAATAACAATCCCATAATAATGACATAATATTATGACAATGCTGCATAAAAAGTGCTTTTATTTTTGATGCTTCTTGTACATTTTGCTGATAATTTTCTGTAAGCTACTTTAAATATGGTTTAGGCAAAGGTTTGAATGCAGGACTTTAACTTATGTATTTTATAGTATTTCTCTGAGAAAAAACCTTTAGCGATAGCCTACATCTCCTGACATGAGAGGCTACACTGACATTGATTTTCAAAATTTCTCAGTGGAGGCTGGTCTACTATTTTCTGTGTAGCTCCACTCTGCTCATGAAGACATTACTGCAACTCTGTGATGTACAAGAACAAAGAAAGAAAGAAAAAATAAAACAAAACTCAATAATATTCTTGCAAAAAATAATTTAAAAAAGGTCCTCTGGAAGATAGAGAGACAACATGTATCTTTACATAACACTGGCTGGAAGGTGAACTGTGATAGCTAACTGCTCTGCCCCACCTTTGACCGCAATAGTGTCATGTGTAGGTGTGCCGGAAAAGTAATAAATAATTCAAGTTATGAAATGTTATCAGCTTTCCTAAGAAAATCATGAGAACATTTTACCCATCTAAAATAACAGCCAAACAAGCAAACCCATCTTCCTACTGGTAACAGCTACCCTGACAAAATCAGCTGATTTCATGTTAATAATTAATTTTAACTAGTTAATGTTTCATCCAGGAAAAACACCAGCAATAGCTGGTTAGAAATAAAATATGAGTTTAATAACAGTTTAAAAAAATTTGGGCTCGGGGCCAATTTTTTTTCAGTTCCTGGAGTTTTCTTGCTTTTTTTCTTCCTTAATTGTATTGCCTACAAACAAATCCTCACAATCTAACCACATTAAGTTTTACAGTGTATTGTCGGTGTAGTTGTTGTTGTATAAGCCTGTGGTCAGGTGTCTCCACTGCCAGCTGCAGTGTCACTTATAAAAGTTGTGCACAGGCGCTCAGACATTCAGTACATCGCTCCTTATTTTACCAGCCAATGAGCTTGAAAGGCGTGGGCCGACACCCTCCACACCCCGGCCGCACAGCAGTCCTCGAACGCCATTTTGAGTGAGGACATTTCTCACAAATGTCATTTACACCCCATGTTTAAATTAAACAACATGCTACACAGGACACAGAAACAAAGCTCTCACATTCCCAACAGTCAAACTCTCCATGTGTATTCAACATATTCATCTTGTCCTGCGGCCACAGACAGACAAAGTTAGTTGTATAACTTGAAGTTGTTGCACAACTTCGAGTCGTGCAGCGTCTTGTGCCTCAACTGTCATGGTGGAGAGGAGCTCCCACGTTTGGCGTTACGTATCCCTGTGACGTTTCACCGCGAGAATTGTTACTTAAGCAACTTTTTTACAGCTCATATCACCGCTGAAAAGTCACCGGACCATCAGATAAACTCACCGAGAGGATATAAAAAAAGGTATTGTGCGTTTAGGACGAGGTTTCCTAAAGAAAAACCACTAAATGTTCACATTGCTGCACGTGCAGGTTAATGCTGGTCTAACTGCTTTAAAAACTGCTCGTAGGACAGTTTGTGAGTTTGTTCTGAAATGTGTACATCATTAACAGGCTGCGGTTTGGTTGCTGAGAAAAGATTTTAAGATTTTCTAACCCAGTGCCACAACAATACCCAAACCCTTTCTGTTTGTCTTGCATGGAGTGATGATAATATAATATTAATAATAATAATAATAATAATAATAACTTATAGTCCAATACAAAAAATAATGTGTTTATTAGCTTCCTGAAAAGTACTATAAATTTGTCGTCAATAATTCTGTATTGTGCTTTATATTTACTTGATTTTCACTGGTCTGGCTACTCAACCTGCATCAATGTTACATAACAATGTGACATCAACTGTAAAAAGTGCATACACTTTGTTTTATTACAAATATAACAACTTTAATAAATATATGTCCTCTTCTTTTCCTCCATGTTCAGTAAACATATGGCTCTCAGAGGTGCTGTCACCCGTCTGCTCTCCAACAGCCAGAAATGTGCTGCTGTCACTGCGTCCAGAGCCCAGGGCACAACTGCTGCAGCTCACAAAGGTACATTTGACGTTCTTCAGTCCTTCTGTAAATATATAGAAGGAATGGTAGGATCAGGTTTGGGGGGTACGGTCTTTGATGAGAGAAATAAGTCTCCTAATGTGGTAAACAGCACTGTCTTCATTTGTATCCAAAAAGAAAAAGAACACACAGGAGATGAAAACTAAGTTAAGTTGTTTAAATTAGTGTAAGGGGATGAATTATACACAGGACTCAACACTTTAATATTTTTCCCTTTTTAGATGTTGAAGATGTCAAAAAACCGGCAAAGGCAGGTAAGAGATGTTTTAATGAGCTCAACCTGGTCTGCTCAGATTCTTTCACACCTCTTACCATATCTGACTGTGACATAACCACAGTGTGTGTGTGTGTGTGTGTGTGTGTGTGTTCATGATTTGACCCTCAGCCAAGGTGTCATTCAACTGGCGGGACGCTCTGAACTTGGACGGTCAGCTGACAGAGGAGGAGACCATGATCCGGGACTCCTTCCGCGACTACTGCCAAGAGAAACTCATGCCCCGCATTCTGATGGCCAACAGACATGAACGTGAGCTAAACACATGTCCATGATTCAGAGCATATAGGGCTGATATGAGGTGTTTATTAAATCTCATATCATCTAGATTGTGGAGAAGATCTCATCATAGCACATTTTCAGTTCTTGCCTATCAAAGGTATCGAGTTTCTGCTCAATATTTGACGGTCAGTGTCTGTTTCCCAACATGCACCATGCTACAGATTTCCACCGTGAGATTGTCTCAGAGATGGGAGAGTTGGGTGTCCTCGGCCCAACTATTAAAGGTAAACAAAAAACAGAGCTACATGATCATTTATTCAAGTTATAGTCCCATCCTAAAATGAACAATGCTTTCAGTAATGCTTGATCTTCATCTTCTTCATGTTTTTTTTTCTATCTGCTTTGTCAAAGTGCCACATGATTTTTTTTTGTCATGTTAAGACTACTCACTGGGTAGTAAGATTATTTGGACTTAAATTCCCTTCTGTCTACCCTACAGGGTACGGCTGTGCTGGCACTAGTTATGTGGCATATGGTCTGATTGCTAGAGAGGTCGAGAGAGTGGATAGTGGGTATCGGTCAGTCATGAGTGTCCAGTCTTCACTGGTCATGCACCCAATCAATGCTTACGGCACAGAGGCTCAGAAGGAGAAGTACCTGCCAAGGCTTGGTAAGAAATGTGTTATACAAATGGGCATGACATTTCAAACAGCAAAGCAGAAGCACAAGGTACTTTTACTGAAATCTGGTGTGTGTGTTTTTTTTTTTTTTTTTTTTTTTTTTTTTCCCTGCAGCTCGTGGAGAAATCTTGGGCTGCTTTGGTCTGACAGAGCCCAACCATGGCAGTGATCCCAGCAGTATGGAGACCAAGGCAAAGTACAACCCGTCCAGCGGTACCTTCTCCATCAGTGGATCCAAGACTTGGTAGGTGGACAGACATACAAGAAGCATTGGCCTTTCAGATAGATAGATAGATAGATAGATAGATAGATCAATAGATAATGATAGAGTGAGTACTCACTCACTCACTCACTCACTCACTAACTTACTTTCTTTATGCAGCCCCTAGGGGAAATTCAGCATAAATATATAGACGATGAAGAGAAGTGTAGACTGTCCCTTTGTCGACTTAAGTTTTAGACCATACTTTAGTTTGAAATGTAATAGTGGTCAGGTATTTGGAGACTAATAATCTAAATAGATGCAGTAAAATAAACAAAGACTGCTCCTCTCTTTTGGGTTAGCTTAGAGCCAGGCCAGCTTTTTATCAAGTTAGTAAAAACTTGAAGCTTTACATGAGACTTGGTCTGTACCAAGCATCAGGTTCTTAAATACTAAATACTAAAATGTGCAATCATGCAACCTTATTGACTGACTTTTTTCCTTTGTTCCTCACTCTCCTTCCTCTGCTAGGATCACAAATTCCCCCGTGGCAGACATTGCAGTGGTCTGGGCAAAGTGTGAGGATGACAGGGTGAGGGGTTTCATCTTAGAGCGTGGAATGAAGGGTTTTTCCACCCCCAAGATTGAGGGCAAGTTCTCACTGAGGGCGTCTGCCACTGGCATGATCCTGATGGATGAAGTGGAAGTTCCCCAGGAGAACCTGCTGCCCAACGTATCTGGTCTGGCTGTAAGTGGCTGCTCTGTCATAGCAACTTCAACTCCAACAAATACTTTAATATAACAACATTAATGTAACTGTGTTTTGTTGTTGGCCCTTGTAACCAGGGTCCCTTTGGCTGTCTCAACAATGCCCGGTATGGCATTGCCTGGGGAGCTCTGGGAGCTGCTGAATTCTGCTTCCACGCTGCCCGACAGTACACTCTGGACAGGTACATGACATTCAGTCTGCTGTAGTGTGCACGAAGGTCAAGGTTAGAGGATCTGACAGACATAACAAAATATGAATCCAGTAAAAAAATGTGTTAACGTTAGCATTATCATACTGCATATATCCATACTGTCTGCCCATGTAATGCCAGCCTCAGCTTCCCTCAGAGAGGGATTAGTTTACATGTCTTTCTATCCTCCAATCAGAATCCAGTTTGGGGTGCCACTGGCTAGGAACCAGCTGATGCAGAAGAAGATGGCTGACATGCTGACAGAGATAACTATTGGTCTGCAGTCATGTCTGGCCCTGGGAAGACTTATTGATGAGAAGAAGTGAGTCTTCTCTTTCCGTCTGTTCTTTCAAGTTTGCCACTGGTCCTCTCTTCTCCTAAAAAAGCATTGTCCTCTAATGTGATTGTTCTCGTCCTAATAGAGCGGCACCAGAGATGATCTCCTTGCTGAAGAGGAATAGCTGTGGCAAGGCTTTGGATATTGCCAGACAAGCCAGAGACATGTTGGGAGGAAATGGCATCTCAGATGAGTACCACATTATCCGTCATGTCATGAACCTGGAGGCTGTCAACACATACGAAGGTGGGCACACACAAATGGCTACATCTACTTACATGTTAAACATTTTCAGAAGTACCGGCAGCTGACAGTAATGTTGTGAAAATAGGTTTGAGACTGCTGTTATGTATGTCCACCACCAGAGGTCAGCAGTGCAGAGAGTGTACAGGTTGAGACTAGTTGGGTAGAGAGGCACAGTTTATCTCAAGTCTGTCCAGTTTTAGTCGAATTAAAGTAAAGCACATTGTTTAAGTAAATATTAATAAACTATTTTCTTTAAGTCAAAACACTTTTTAGAATGTGTATTCTCATATATGAGGACTCATATAGGAGGATTGAGTAAATTGAGGAAAAAAGTTTCATTTTAATAGTGATTTTTTTTTTTTTTTTTTACTGATAACTCAAATATCTCTACATGTGAAAGTAACTTTTTCATTACGTTTTATTTTATTTTTTATATAGGAACTCATGACATTCACGCCTTGATCCTGGGCAGAGCCATCACTGGACTGCAGTCTTTCACTGTTGGAAAGTAAAGCTTTTCCAGTTTCCTTGAAATGGACTTGATGTGGAACAGTACTGTTCATGTACCTTCTGAGAAACACCATCTGACTGGACATAATGATATTGGTTGAAACTTGAGGTGCAATTAAACCACCTCACATTACAAGCTTTGCCTGGTGGGATACCACCGTCACAAATACCTCATCACATTTACAGTGTATTTTCAAAAGATGTACATGTAAAGCCAATTGTACAAAGCTTTGGGTCCAACTGAGATATGAGATATTTGTACAGTTAAAATGCCTGATGTATACTTCAGGCATTTGTATGGCATAATGCATGTAAAAGTTGTGGCATTATGAGTTGGTTTATTTTGTGATAATTGAATAGTTTGTAAATGAATGGTTTGGAATAAGTGGAAAGATGTAGACAAGTGTAGCTAAGATGCTGTATGTGCAAACACCTTACTACCTGTAATCACATTAAATTATCACCTGTTCTTAAAACTTTATGATGTAATGTTGGTTACTAAAGAGGGGTGTATCAGTATCAATCTGAAATACCAAAGACACAATAGGGCATGATGATACCTAACATATAAAATGTTAACACCACAGAGCCAAATAATTCGGTTTATTCTGTCTTTGTTATTTGTAGTTTTATTTATTGAATCAACAGATACTGAAACTGAACATAAATAAAACATGGATTCAGCTTCTGTTTTTGTATTCTTTGACTGAAATTGTGAGCTATAACCTGAACTACAGAGACACAGACAACTGAGTATTCTTGGAAAAAGGAAGAATGAAGAGGAAAGAGGAAACCAAAATGAGTAATGTTACCCATGGCAGCATTTTGGCAGACATAGTAAACTATTCTGAACGCTCATTATAATAATAAACACAAGAACACATAAACCTATTCAGAACAACAACTAGTTTATAGGGATTCTGATGTCTGGCTAATGGTCAGACCCTCTCTGAGACTAGTCAGAGCCTGGCTGGCCTCCAGGAGCTCATTGTTGAGCTTGGTGCAGCTCTCCAGCACCTCAGTCAGCTCCTGCAGCTTAACCTGCATCTCGTTACCGTTCTCCTCATAGACTGTGAACATGTGCTCCTTCATCTGCCGGCACGTCTCTGACACCTGGGGGAGGAAGATAATTTGAAAATTGACCAGATCAGAACAGTTTGTGGTAAGAGATAGTTCAGGATATATACCGAACACATGAAGTACACTCAGGCCGTCATGAGAGGTGTGTTTAGTAAGTATGTACATTGCAGTGGACCAGGCAAAAACACTATATTGAGTAGAAACAAATACATTAAATAGGTCTTGTACCTTCTCCGCTAACTTTTCCTGAAAGCTGTCCATCATTTTCTGGTCGCTGGTGCGGCTGTCGTTAATCTTTTCTAGTAGTTCCTGCACTCTTCTGCTGATGTAATCTATGCTTGAGCTACATCAGATGTTAGCATACCAATGTTGACATAAAAGCAGAATTTGGCTTCAACAAAATGACGCTGATGGAACAATGAAGGACAGAGATGTTTGTCCTGGGGCAAGTGAGCAAGCAGCGCTGCTCAGGACAACACACATAACATAACAGAAGCTACAACTACATCAATTATTATTTCTGTGCATGAATTGGTCTGTAGGTGATTGTGTACCTGGTATGATCCTCTTGAATCTCAGCCATGCTCATGTTTGAGGACTTCCCCACTGATGAGTCATGCTCTGTGTCTTCTGTCTGTATTGCCAAGGAGATGGCCAAACCATAAACATTTACTGTACAAGTATGATTTCATGGATACACAATATTTTGTTTGAACAAATTAATACAAGATAATTTTTTCCATTTATTATTCATGGCATATCTACTTATTATTCAAACAAAACATAACAGTACATGTCATGCTGCCACATCTTGTTCTCAGATGATAATAACTTGCTCACACAATGTATGGATCTTGTTTTTTCAGCAGTATTGTGCTCCCACAAGCTCATATCTTGCTTTCACACTTTTGATAATGTCATGTTTGGTACACCTGGGTCTTTATATGATTAAATGTTACCATTTGTGTATCTTCACGCCCGCTCTTGGGAGTGGACTGGGATGTGGACGGTAATGTGAGGTCCTCAAAGAAGAAATCCATCTTGGTCTGGTTGACTCTGCACGTCTGAATCTGAACTGGATTTTAAAAAAAGAAAGAAAAACATTCACACCTGTTAGAAACACATGAACAACATTACTGGAAAAATAATCTGAGTGAACAGAATTAACAGTTTGTAAATATAATATGGCAAAATTAGCTGGTCGTCACATTTTTCATTTACAGCTAGCATCAACACCTTTAGCTTTAGCTAACCTGCTAAACGTACCATTTCCTTTAGCTTCACACTCGCAAACCACAGGACAAATATATAGTTATGTATAGTTATATAAATATTTATATAAAACGTGCACAGTTACAGTACGTTGAAATAGCTTATTGTGTTACCTACAGACATAAAGCTGTTATTAGGACAGTACAGATGGTTAAGTGTAGCTGTACTTAAGCTAACTTGCCAGCTAAACACATACTGTGTCTTGATGGCTAATCCCGTGGTTTTCTTTTTATGTTTCACTTATAAAACAAGCCGAAGTCCCAAGAACTGCATTATATTTTTTAGCGTTTTAAGATTATGTTGCTATAAATCAAAAACTGTATATAATATAATTCAATACAGTCTGTGGTTAAAATGAAGAGATGTTCTCACCTGAGCAGTAACCTGGTGGTAGAAGAAAAAATGACACCAAAAAGTAAGTAAAAGTGTTGTAATTCAGAAGAAACCCATTGTGCAGCCCCATATTGCCCCATTAGGTGTCTTATTTTATTTTAAGTATAATTTATATTGCTGTACTATTTCATCATAATTTCTAAACTTCTTACACATTTGATTCAAGTTTCAGTTTGTTGTCAAATGAATGTAGTTTATGATAAAGCACAATATTTTCTCTTAAATATAGAGAGCATAAGTGCAAAGTACCATAAAATGCTAATAAAATGAAATACCTCATTGTGTCATCTTTTAACTGAGAAATTATATGACAGTAGTGAGTACAGAGACAAATCTGAAAGTAGAGCAGGATTTAATTTCAATCTTTTCAGTCAGGAAAGTCATTACATTGAGGATTTATTTCTGATGACCTCAAAACAACTAAGAATTTCTTAGCAAAGATTGTGATTTTTCCTTCTCTTTCTGTGTATTTATGTGTGCGAGCATTATAGGGGAGAAAGCACTCACTCAGATTGTCTCTTGTGGATTAGGTAATCTGTGTGAGATAGGTTGGGGGAGGGATGAAGGACTGATTGATCGCTGCTGCGATTGGAAGTATAATCCCTCCCTTCCTCGCTCTGTCTCTCTGTGTCACCACCCACAGTCTGGATTATTTCAGCAGAGAGGACACAGCACAGAGCAAAGAGACTCACAGGCTATCTGAGATGTCCTGATGTCTGTTAGGTACAGGATGAACTGATAGTAGCAACATGGAACTGATGATAGTGAATACTAGTGGTGTAGAAAGATATTAGTGAAACAGCACTGCAGAGATGAAAATGTGTTTTTCCTGGAAGCTGCAAAAACTTGGTCTTGACAGGTGGGTGGATTTATTCACTGGCCTTTTTTTCATATTGGTTAAGTGTCAGAAAAGTAGCTCATCATACCTTAAAAAGTTAATAAAAAGGTAAATTGGAAAGGTAAATTAGTATATGTGTATTACCTTATATTAAAGTCAGATAAATGATAAGACATAAATATTTTATTTCATTTTTAAGCATTAAACCTAATCTAATTTTGACTCTGCTTCTTTTCTTTTAAGGGTGTGACATCAAGCAAGTGGTTAAACCAAACATTTTCACATTGAATATAATGGAATAACTAAAACTCACTGGAGGCCGCTACTCTGGAAATATGGACAGCTTTAATTACACTGACGAAGGCGGACAGTCATTCCAGTTCTTGGTTCACAATGTGGAGCCTCTGTACAAGGAGTACAAGCCTCCACCCAGGGACCTCATCCAGCTACCTAAATCTCTTGTCTACCTCCTGATGGCCGCCTTGGTTGTGGTCGCTGTTGCTTACGCTATCGTGGGTCACCTCATCAAAGACCTCATGCTGGATATTACAGGTACTGAAGTCTATTAGAGCTACATCAGTCCACATCAATACAGTACTGGATGATATTGTCAGACTATATACTGGAGTATAAATGTACTCATGAAACTTCCAAGTTCTTATGCAAGCAAGCAAAAAATCTGTGTTATTGATTTATTCCAATATTTATCATATGTGAGGAGTATTTCTACGGCTAGAGATGTCATTGGAACAGGAAAAGCAAATGTGTGAGACATCTGTAATCACTGAATTATGGCTAAAGTAAATAACTAGAAGGTCACTTAGAGAGTGCAGACCTCTGTAAATGTCAAACAACATACACTAGACTTAAGAGTGGTGACTTGAGAGAAAAAAAAAATTGTATTCATAGTAAATGATCCGGATCTGCCCCAAAATTTATTGGCTCATGCCCCACCAAGTTTGGTGCAAATCAGTTTAAGCCTGCTGACAATGAAACAAACGGGTGAAAATATAACCTCCCTGGCAGAGGTAAATAGCAGGGGTGTATTGCATGATTCTCTCAACTCAATACACAAGTTGAATCAAATACTGATTAATACTTTGTTTGAGTCACCATTAGAAAATTGCATATTTTGCTAAATATCTAGGTCTTATACGATGATATATGATGTTTTTTCACCACATCAAGTTCATGCAGTACAAAGTGGTTGGTTGGTGATTTTCTTTTGCTTTAAATGCTCTGAAATGCACTGAAAATGGAAATGTAAGACACATTCTCAGGCACTCTTTGATTTTGCCTTGTTGAATTTGTGTCACACACATGTGACACCACAATGTTTTGAATTTATAGATGAATTTTAACCATCATTACACCTTCAATACACTGAATTTCAGTTACTGTAGTTCTCATTTACATTCTGCTCTTTATACAACAAAGCTAAATAAAATTTGCCTGTTGTAGCACAAAAAAAAACACACAAAAAAAGGGTAAAATGATTGGAATAATTCAGCAGACTTGCTGTAAGTTGAATTGTCTATGACAATTACTGTGATTAGGCCAAAACAAAACAATACAGGAGTTTTATAAGTATGGTGAGAATAACTTCTTCTCTCCTTCTCTCCCCGTCCACAGACTGTCTGCTGGGCCCGGTCGATGAGGACATTAAAAAAGATGGAGAGTTGGAGGGAGCCAGCCCTCTGCACATGCCACCTGCCCTCTGTCACTCCCACCCAAATGCATTTCACGTGTGGGACCAGGACGACGTCATCATCCCAATGACGTCCCAACACGACAGCCCGCTGGCCAGCCCTCTGATGTCTGTCATACCATACATACCTTCATTTTTCCCCAACTCCCTCAACATGGGCAGCCCGTCCTACAATCAGCCAATCCCGAAGGAGAGTGATGCATGAGGGAGTGCGCCCAAGGCAGTGTTCATATAGTGCATCATTACTGTTTTTATTTCTCTTTTGCTTTGGGTGTCTTTAGCTGAGCTTTCTTAGCTCCTTGTTTTCACCTCTGACCCACTTTCACCCCTCCACTGTTTAAAGGTGTTGGAAAAAGTTGAACAATTTCTGGGAAAGCAAATCAGTGTCACAGATCCAGCAACATCACATGACCTGCAGAGACAAACTACGCATTAAGATGTTTTATTTTCCACATTTGACTGGAAACACACAAGCAGTGATCAAGGCCAAGCTGGACGAATGGATTTACTTCTGTTGGAGTGACTGATCTCCGGACTTCACCGAGACATAAACTCAGACAGAGCCTGGGATACTATGTGGGACAGCCTTCACTTGTTCATTTTCCCAGTGGATTTGTGCCAAGTTAGCATCGTGATTATTCTCCTTCTCCTTCCAGACTCACTAGTTACATCAGCCCAAGCTGCCACATGTGTTTGGATGTAGGATCTTCCTGAATCTGCCTGATTCAACAAACTTCAGATGTAGTTGAGTTATTAGGATTGTAAGCATATTCAACCTAAAATAATCCAAAGTATCATTAGTTTGTAATTAGCCATCAACACGGGTGTATCATTAACTCCAGTTAATCGTATCTCATTATACAGTATACTTTCAGAATATGAATGCCTGAAGAGAAATAATGAGGAGAGCTGTGTGCACATCACAGGAGGTTTGTGTTGCAATTATTGTATCAAATAAAGGTGAATGCTGGTGTCGACTGAGATAATGTTTGCTAACACTGTCGTCTCAATCTTATTCTGATACTAAATATATTTTCAGTCTTTAGGAGGATCGGCCTGACTTACTAACTAATAGGGTGGAGTTAATTCAATTAGTGGAGGTAAGCGCTTTAAGGTGACTTTGTGGTACCTTTTTAAAGACAGTCACAGTGTCCATCAAATTGATTCAAAAAATGCCAGCCTCAGAAGTAGAGTAATTACGTCCACCTCTCTAGTTTAGTAAAGAAAAAAAGACAATAATCATATTCAATCATATTTAATGAGAAATTGGATAATTGTTGTGAATTATGTTAAATTGCAGACAATCCCAAAGTAACACTTGGTTTCACTCAGGTTCTACATTATAATCTTAATATTGATTTATGATTCACTCAACTCCCATCTGTTAAAATATGACATTGTGTATTTTAATGCAACTGCAGAGACATTGACAAGTAATTGTCTATTTTTGCTTGTTGTTGGCATAAAACACACACACACGCGCACGCACGCACGCAGAGACGCACACACACAGTGTTACGCAACTCAAAAAGACAGATTTCAGGGTGCATTTTAAGCAGGATATTGGCTGAGATGCAGAAATGCAGGGATATTAAAAGCACACGAAGGCTGTGACCTCACAAACACGCACACTGCACAGTATCAGCACTTTCATTCATTTCTCATTTTCTCTCAGTCTGCGCCCAAATCTGAAAAGATTATTCCACCTTTACTGTTTATCTCCAAACAAACAACGTATTAACGTTTTTTGTTTTTTTTAAAAAAAAAAATTTTTTGGGAGAACTCTCACTGAGGTAACATTGCTCATTCCATCTGTGAAACCCAGAGTGCCTCTATTCAGTGAGGGATTAGGGAGAGAAGATTAGATGAGCAGTTTAGCCTTTAATACAGCGTCCTTTTTATTACTTTTGAGCCGTGGAATTAGATAATCGGACAGCAGCAGCCCAATCGGAGGGGACGGACTTCAGAAATTTACCTTGTTATTTTGGTTGTTTGACAGGTTTGATTGGATCCAGGCAGAGAGGGAGGGACGGGTGCTGAGTGAAGAGCAGAGGGGATGTGAGGAGTCAGGGATGAATGGGGAAGAGATTGAAAGCTCAGCGCAGCAGAGTGGGTCTGACTGACTTGTGTGTGAGAAGTGGGTCTTGCGTGTTTAGATTATTGGTGGCCTGGGCAGAGGCCTCCGTGATGTCGCCGTTGCTGTTTTATGTGGCGGGACTGGCCAGGAAAAGGGAAGCTACAGCGCGGTGTTGCAGAGACATTCAACATGTTGTAACTGAGGCAACAGCTGATGTTTGTGACACCCTGACAAACGAACAGATGCAGCGTTGAGTGTTGATTGTAATAGCAGCTGTAAGGGGGGGGGGGGGGGGGGGGGGCTGGTGCAGCCGCACGATGAGGAGGGAAGTGGAAGAGAAATTAAATGATTTATTTTTTTCACTTACTTCATGAGAAATTCAAGCAAAAAGTTTAGTTAGAAGAGAGTGGAGACAGTGGACTGCTGCAATACTTCAGACAAACTATATTATGAGAAAGAGAGCCTGTTTCCTCTTTCAGAAAACCAACTAGCAGCATTTTGAATCTCACAGCAAGTTGTAAGGCTGCCTCAAGTTTTATAAAGACCATTCATTTCAGTTTAAAGTTGCAATATTTGCTGGTACCTGTACTTCCTGGGGAATATATTATCTTTGAATCCCACAAGAACATATTTTCTCTATCAGCTTCTTCCTATGGATGATGAATTCCTATATGAAAACAGCAAAGAAATAACTTCTTTGGTTATTTCTCCCAATAGATTTGTGTACTTGTGTTTTTCTCTGTGCTCTTCATACAGGTGTGAAGTGGTTGGGGGAAACATGATGTCACATATGGTACTTCTGAGCATCAATCAGGTTTCCTATTCGGTGCTCCGACAACATGTGTGTTTAAAAATAAACCAACACAGGTGCCTTTATTTGAGGAAATCAACAACGTACAGTTTAAATGTTACTTATCTTCAGGTATGACTTGAAAAGAAGGTAAACGGTTTGCTAATCCTATTTCCTGAGGAAGGAGATCTCATGGCTCTAGACTCCACGCTGACACTGTGGGAAATACACTGATGGCAAAGGATCTCTCCAACACGAGCAGAGGGGTTAGGACTTAAAGCGGAGCCAATAAAGCCTCAAAGAAGGTCAGAGAGATGAGGTGATTCACCAGAAGCTTCCACACCACACAGCTATGTCGTGTTATCCCACGAAAAAGTAACAAAATGAGGAAGCTGACCCGAGACCGAAACATTTGTGTTGTGTGTCTGTGTCGGGGAATGACTCGGACTCAGCTCAGACTGTACCTGTACATATCAGAATAATAGTTACGCCAGCTGGTCAACAAACAGATGAAAACACTATCAACATGTGACTGGCTGCTTTGTGAAATCAACCTTTTGTTTATGTTCACCGGGTTCAAAAGACGTTTTGGGATTAGCTGTTGTCTGGGTTTTGAAGTGGAACATGTGAGTGCAGGATTACTGTGCTGCAGTTCTGGACATTTGGTGGCAGGTGGTAAAACCTAAAACACGCTGCTAATGGCAACTGAATCTAGACTGTGACTGAGGGTTTTGGCTGAAAACATCTACCGTGGTCACAAAAAGTGTGAAGTTAACATTGAAAGCTGAATATGTTACAGAGGGTAAATGAAATGCATAATCACAATAGGCTCAGAATTAAATAAAACATTACATCAACCTAGGTTGCATACCAATTATCAGTGTCAGTATCAGTCACCTCCATCCCATACTGTGTCCTTCACATCTCTCTGGGTCAGTTTCAACCAAGTGGCAACCTCCAACTGAAACAAACATGGAAGTGCCGATAACTGCAGTTTTTCAAATGGCCACTTGAGGCTGGCTCCAAAAGTCAATCACAACAGACTTTACAGCAGGAAGTTTGTTTCGGTCTCTATAGCTAATTCCCCCATTCGTGGCAACTGTACGGGGGGGTGAATTTTTATTTACCTCACCCGGTTTCGATTTTATCAAGGGCGTGGCTGCCTTGAGTGACTGGTGGGTGAGCGTATGCGTGCCACAAACCAGCATGCACCACCTCTTTGCCCATTTTTGGATTAGCTGGGAGTTAGGTGGCGTGAGGCACTGCCAAGATGGAGACGGCGGTCTGCTGAGTTTCTCATGTTGATTTGAAATCTCATACATGAAAATGCTGATTGTAAACAGCTATTCTTCATTCTTCATAGTTCATATTTAAACCTATAACAACAGCAGCTGAAACAAGATTTGAAGGCAACGTTGACGTGTCATCGATGTGGTGAACTTATTGGTAAAGAGTTAAACAGCTAAATGTTTAATGTTTATGTTCCCCAGCTAGTGTCAGACTGTGTCTGTCTGCTGTTTGGGGCTGGTCAGGTCGAGCACAGTGGGTTTATATAGCTGTTCCTGGGGGGTGGGCAGCTGCAGATTCAGGTGATAATTCTCTCTAGGTTCATCACTGTGGGTGACCCCTTTCATAGAGTCATATTGTCTTTTAGCATATATTGATTATAACATCTTTAATCATGAATTTAATCTTTGTACTTGCTGCTAACCAATTGGTACACCCACCCAGGACCCCTGGAGGCGACAGATCAACACATACATGTATATAATTACTGTAAATTCAGATATAGTGTCTAACCATCAGCCTGTCTTACCTGATGTGCAAATCCAGCGAGACCTTTAGTCTGCAGGAAGTTCATGTCATTCAGGGTTAAGTCAGCCTCACCCGTCCTTTATCCTCAGGTGACAGCTTACCCCCGGCCGACTTCTTGTTGGCATTGACTCAACTCTGTAAGTCGAGGTCTCAGTCTGACGATGCATGACACCAGCAGATTGTAACTCATCCTAATTGGATCAGGACATCACCTACCAACAGTCAGTAATCCTATAGTAGCCAAACTGTGGTCAAGACAAGAAAAACACAGATAAAATTTCTCTATGGTATTACATTACATAATACACACGAACACACTATAGTTATTTGTATTCATTCAATTTCTCTGTGCAGAATTAAAATACCCCTTACATCATACAGACATTAAAGACAGTAGAGCTCAACAATTCAACATGTCAGCAGGAGGGAAGGGAGAAAAAATAGAAACCCGTCTGTTCTGGACTACGCTTCGCTCCCAGGTTAATTGTCATTGGTCGGTTGAGTTTATCCTGGCCGCAGTCACTGCCAATCTGCTGTCATCCAGCCTAATCCTCTGTTGGCAGGCCAGGTGGTTCTCTGTGTGACGGACAAAAGAACAGTGACTGTGGAAATCTTGACCTCTCCTGTCCTTCAGCAGCAGCTAACCATGTCAGCATTTAAATTCTGCATGTGGGCTCCTGCAATGAGCATAAAACTAATGTAGGATCAAACTTTGTCAATATAGAACTCAATATAAAAAGCAGTTATTTTGAAAAATCATTGCTGTTTTAGGTTTTGCACCATAATCCTCATTTGGAAATGTTTAAATCACATAACTGTATATTCAACTCCAAACCAGTTACTGGTTTGCTTTGCCAAATTGTGTAACCACAGAATCAGCAGGCAGGGTGGCGGGCCTGACAAAGGGTCATGGCTCAAATATCCTCAACTGGAAGTTCATGGCCTATTTAACAGTCACCTGATGAAGCACAGAACAAAGTAGACACTGTTTATCCTCATATTTACAACACTGGACCTATGTGACTAAGGAGACCACAAACATGGTACATGTGAATAAAGGCCACAGTCTATTCCAGGTGTTCAGAGTGACACTGTGGTAACCACCTCAGTCAAAAGATAACTGGAAACCATCATCATTAGAAATGTGCCAAAATAAACCATTAGCAGTTCCTGTTTGTAATTCACACATTGGATGTACACTGTAATACTTAAGGACCCCCCCCCCCAAAAGTTAGCCCTGGACAAATGTGCATCATGTCCATGTGCTGAAATGACTGACTTATAACTCAGCATGAAATTTTACATTTGCATAGACTGAGCCCTTTAACAACTACAGGCTCAAAGTGAGATGCGGTGTAGCTTCAGTCAGCACAGAGGAAGGCTGCAAGTGTACCAGACTTCAGTAAAACGGTCTACACTGAAGCTAAACAGATCCATTTTCAGCAGAACAAAAAGCAAATGAAAATGATGCACTAAGCAAATCATTAAAGAGATAAGTGGTAGAAACATGAGTAACAAGACTGCAACTAAACTGGCAAGACACATTCTTTACAAACCACATTTATTCTTTTATCACAGTAAATTTACATGTAAAAAGTTGATTCCCTTTAAAACAAATGTTGTGAAATATTAATGCCAGAGTTTAAAATACAGGATTAACACTTAATTACACTGTAGACTGATACTGTATGTGCTTGACAACATGACTGTTCCTGTTAGCTCATCTATTCAAACTCCCTTTGAGAGAGGACGGTGCGGTAGAGAGAGGTGCCTTTGGCCTGGAAGAAGGTCACAATCATCTTGTTCTTTGTGACCTCTGCATGGACAAAACCTCCAAGCGTTGAAGCTTGGCCGGTGAAGAACTTCACTGAACCTTTGGGAACGTGGTTCCAGTGACGGACATCAGGATCAAGGAAGTTTCCGGCTCCACTCACCACGTAGCCGACACCGGACTCTTCAATGTACTGTAGGGGGGGGGGGACAGTGGGATCGAAGCGTTTTTAAAAAAAAATATGTCATATCAGAAATTTACCCAATACATTCTGCATGTACAAACCTGCAGATTGTGGTCGTGGCCGCAGAGGTAGGCGGTGGCCTTGTATTTAATAAGCAGAGGATTAAGCCTCTGCAGCAGACACTCTGTGGGCCCGTGTTCGGACACGGACCACACAGGGTAGTGCCCGGCCACCAACAGGAAGTCGGCCTTAGACCGAGCCAGTCTCTCCTGCAGCCAAGTCAGCTGACGGTTGGCATCCACCTCACGGAGGGGGCCTCTGGGCTTCTCATCTGTGTAGTCGTCAGAGTTGCCACACAGCATGATGGTGTCGAGCATGATGACGGTCAGGGTCTTCCCAGTGTTGGGGATGCGGAAGTTCAGCTCGTAATAATAAGAGGGAAATTTCCTGCGAATCAGTAAACAAAGCTCAACTAAATGTTTTTAGTTGAACACTTACTCTAAATACCATAAATAGCATTTGAGGATACAACTTTTTTTATTAAAGTTACTCCTTACCATCTGTCAGATTTGCGGCTGTAGTCAATCTGGGCTTTGACGTTCCCTGCGTGGTCGTGATTACCAGCAAGCACATACCAGGGGACTCTGAGAGACTTCGCAGTGTACACAGACTCAAAAGTGTCCTGACAGGAAGAGTCAAAAAGAGAAACCAAGTAAAAACCAAATCCACCAGTTTGCTTCATCATCACTTTTTCACTCTTGGCAGAACGGCATTACAGGTTCTCTCGACTGACCTTAAACCGAGGAGAATCCACGCTGTCCACACCTCTGTAGTAGAAGTTATCGCCAAGGGCCAGAACAAAGTCAGCTCCCATCTGCTCTGCTATTTTGCTCATTTCTCGAGCAGTAGCCTTCTGCACAGCGGTGATATACGGGGGATAAGGCACTCCACCCCAGTCTCCTATAGCCAGGAACTTAATGGAGGTTCTGTTGTCTGTGAAGAGAACAGAAGATAAACATCTTAGGAGCTGAGAACCTGAGGAGCACACGCTGAAAAACATTGTTCAGTCGAGATCAAAGCCGGTATGAAACGATACTTACTGCTACTTTCCACCAGGTCTTGAAAGGCAGTGGGATAGCAGCGGGCCATAGAGATGGCAGCAATTAAGATGGATACCAGTAGAAGTGCCATCTTTAAGGAGAAAACACAGATCTCCGGTTAGCAACAGAACAAAACGCAGCTCAAACAGAGACGAGACATTTGGCTCAAACTGAAAGTAAACTCATATATAGGCAAAGAAAACAGAAGAGGAACATGAAACAAGCGTGACAAACCACAGCTGCAGCTTACCACACAAGCCTGCGCTGCCTCCGCCTTTCTGCTTTCTCCGTTCACCTTCCCTCCCCACCGCACTAAACAACTACATGGCCTCTTGCTTTTTATGCTGACAGGTGACTTGTGATTGGCTGCAGTTTGAAGCTGACATGTTCCAGCTGGAGCTAATGGAAGCTAATCAAAGCAGCCATGTGTGTGAGTCTGATAAGGTCAGAGGTCACAGTTTCCTTTTTGTCGAAGCATATCTGTGTATCTGTGCTTCTTTTAAATAAGAATCATAACAGATAACATAACAGATCGAATGACCTTCACCAGCCTCAGCAGAGACACCGCAAAACAAAAGTACAGCAGCATCTAAAGCCTCATTCCACTCCTAGTGAAGAGAAAAGTGGCTGACAAGAAAAACAGCTTGAATGTGTGAAGAGTAGGTGTCGGTGTGCAGAGATAATAATGTCAAAGATAAAGCACTCACTGGAGAGGTGTGCTCAGGATGACCTGACGGGACACTGTCTGTCCTCGCAGCGCTCTTCCTGCCCTCCTTTTATCAGCATTCCCGGAGGAGAGGCCGACAGAGGACCAGCCCTGGGACACACCGCAGGGGCATGATCATTGCTCACACCCTGACTCAGTCTTGGGACTAGAGGGTCATCTGGGCCACATGTGATCCGCAGCGGTTATTATAGCTGGTGTCCAGACTCCACTTTTTCCACTTCAGTGTTAATCACTGTTTTCCTCCTCCTTTATTTTTTTTTTTAGATAAATCTTGTGCTTCCATATTTTTGGGATAAATCAAGAATAAGAAATGTAGCCTGCTGAGTTTATTTCAGCGGTCAGACGGCTCATGGCAGGGTCAAACTGTATTACAGTCTCACAGAATGCAGTCTTGTAATTTGTTTTCCACCTTTAAACTTGGGTGCACAGGACTTAATGGCCTTTTCCCACTATAATGAAAACGCACATAATTGTCTGCTGAACAGCTCCAAGGCCGAGCAGCTTAGCAGTGCATTATTATTAAATCATTACATGAATTTCCCCTAGGGGATAAATAAAGTATCTATCTATCTTATGAAGTGGGAATGTACTATTGCTGCCATAAATCACTTCGCCTCACACAGTGGAAGACAAGTCTTTACATGTGAGCCAGTTTGGCCAGTAAAGGACTGGCATTAGATGCAGGTGAAAACACTGTTCAGTGTGTGCTTGCAAATTATAAAACATTGCTTACACTGCTCACACTGACTGAAGGGGCACTCAACTGTGTATTAATAAACTGCCTGTAAATACACTTGTCTGAGAAAACGACCCTGATGGCATCACTATGATGTCATAGGACTGGAATTTGAAAGATGTACAAAATCATGGGATATGTAGGATTCAAACTAGAGAATAAAAGTCTGGACATCTCTTTCGACCATTCTTCTTTTAAATCACCACAAAATCTATGGAAGTGTTATTACTGTATTTTTCTTCTTATATCTCGTTCTCCACCATTTTAATTGCCCACATTATATTTCATGTGTCCTTGTGCTACTATCGATGCCTCCTGGGGAACCCAAGTACCTTTGATGCTACCGTGACCTAATTTCCCCACAGGGGTCAACGAGGTTTCATCACATCATTGTAACAAGACAGCTGGACATATAGACCATGCATGCTACATGATGATCCTTATGTGCATGCTGGACTGGCTGATGATGTGAAGCCATTTGCAGGATTCATGGGTGTTGTAAAACATTTGCGGTAACACAGATGTGAGGAGTATCTTTGGCATTTTTAAGGAAAGCTCAAGTTGACCCGAAGACATGATTCAAATCCTGCAGATGATCCTGCTCGACTCTGATCTGAGCTGTCATAATCGATATCAGAGCTATGCATTTATTTGTGAATTAGCAAAGTGATGGTCGGAAACTTTGCTCCAAAGTAAGAGTCATTTATTTTACGAGAATTATTAGAGCATTTCTATGTGACATGAGTGAATAAATCTTCAGTTTAAAACTATGAGCAGCTTCAAATCAAAACCATATACTGATACACAACCAGTATGTCAGGTTAAAAAACACAACAACATAAAAATAAACCAGGTATGTTTTTTTTTTACATGTCAACATGAACATGACGAGGGTTGCAGCAGTTAAAAGACAACGGGGACTTCAATAAAACATAAACTTGCATCTGTCAACTAAAATAGCTTTTAAGAGACAAGTGAGGTGAAGAGCGACAAAACAAACAAAGACAAACTGTAAAATTCCAGTTACAGAGACGACACAAGAACTTTTTCTTTTCCTTTTCAGAAGTGGTATCCCTGGATCATGATCGAGGGTGAACAATCAGAGATGGCATAGTGAGGTGAGAAAGGCTGTACATGACATGATTAGTAATTCATGTCGCTGTATCCAGAGTATGAGCCCTGGTTTTGTCCTCCGAAGCCCTGGTACATGCTGTACCCCTGCTGATTGCCCCAGGACGACTGGTTTCCCCAGCCTGTGGAACAGGGGAAAATCAGGGGGCATTAATTCTCTTTTTGTTAATACAGGACATGAATGCAGCATTGGATCGTTTTTTAAGTGTAAACAAACATCAAAAAAGTAGCATCATTAATTGATAGAAGGGCTGGAGTTCAACTTGCTACATCCTTACTCACCATAATTATTATACACTTGGCCCCCTGTCACTGAGCTGGGGTAAGCGGTGCTGTACATGGAGTAGTCTCCCTGGCCCTCATTCTGACCTTGGGTCAGCATCTTCTTCTTCTCGTCTCCGTACCCGTAGCTGTAGGGGCTCTCCTGGTCGGCGGGCGGAGGCATCGACTGGTAGCTTTCTCCCTTTGTGATGCTGTAGTTGGAGCTGGGGACGGGTGGGGAGGAGTAGGTAGTGCTGCTCTCAGGGTAAAAGGTGCCGTAGCCGATGTTGCTGCCTGATCCACTAGATCCAGGGATTTTGGCCGTGGTGCTGGCTGTGTTGTTACCATACAGCTTATCTAAAAAAAAAAAAAAAAAAAAAAAAAAAAAACAAGAACCAAGCATTGCTGCTATGTAGAATCATTTGTTTCTGACAATGTCAAATTTTTCCTCCAATGGTGAAAAACAAACAAGAGACAAGCTTGATACTATGGCAGCAATTAATAATCATCTTTTAACTGAATGATCTATAATGTCTGAAAATAGGGAAAAATGTCCCAAAGTTGTCATATTCAAATTGCTTGTTTTGTCCAAAAAACAGTCGAAAACTGCAACAAATAATCGATTATCAGATTTGTTGACAGTTACTTTCCTAGCAACTCTACTTGGACCAAACTAGAGAGCATGACAGCAGTATGACCTGAGACATGCAAGATTTGAACAGAACAACATTATTAATTATTTCAGGAAATGGGGAGTGAAGTGAAGCTTCTCTGTGACTTTAAAGCTTCTTTTTTCCCCAACAATAATAACAAAAAAAAACAATAGAATAAAAATGTCTATATTTTGTGTTGTTCAGCAGATTCACTAAAAACACAAACAGAAAATATCACAACAGTCTAACGTCAGTCTCCACAGAGCTAACAGAGACGAGCGGTTCATACTTACGATAGCCAGTGCCAGTGCTGCTCTCATAACTGTAGTTGGCTTTTAAAATAATGGAAAGAAATGATTATTTAGTCGATCTCCTCATAGGTGTAATGACGTATATTTAAAAAGAATCCTACTTCATCTTATTATGGCTAGGCCAACACCTAGCAAGTGTAAAATTCCTTACTCTTGTTATAACTGGGTCCCGAGGGAAACGGTTTGCCTCTGCCCCGGCCGCGACCTCTGTTGGGACCCCAGCCACGGGATCCAGAGTCTGAAGGAATGCCACGAATAGTCCCGAACCCTGGGATGTGCTGTTGAACATGACACAGTAAAATTTGATGTAAAGTGCCCTCAACAATCAAGTCAACTTGACCCGACCACTAGCTAGATACATTACCATGTCGGTGTAGGTGACTTTCTTCTTTGAATAATTTCTGTTGGTGTTTGACACTCCATTGTCGTCTGGGAACAGCTTCTCCAGGGCAGCGAGGGCAGCGTAGGCCTTTGCCTCCTTCTTATTGGAGCCTCTCCCTTTGAACTTCTGCCCATCCACCTCCACCTGAGAGGCAGGAACCGGAGAACAGATCAAAGTTTCTTCCTTTTAAAATCGGCATGCATTACTTCTTCAATATTTCTGTCTGTCACAGTGTGATTCTTATTACCTTCTACCACTAAGAATCAGCAAAGTCAGAAGTTTTAACACTTTACACAAACGTGAAAATCTTCAGTGGACTCTGCAGTGGTCTTCTTCTATGAGACAGACATGCTGACACATTTGATATCAAAGCTGTGATGTGGGGCAGACCAAAGAACTGCAGGCACCACATTAAAGGGGACCTATTATGCTTTTCTGAGCGAATAACTCTGTCAGGGCAAACCTCACTTTTCTCATTTGTATGAAACGCCTCGTTGGGGGTCCAGATGTTACTTCCTGGTCCTATTGATGTCAATACTTCTCTTGGTGCTGCCCACCTGCAAGCTTGGCACGCCCCCACACACAGCACAGCACATAACTACTTATGGTGAAGAGTTTTCTTGAGATTTGTAGCCGCCTTCTTCTAGATTGCCTGGAGAAATCAACGTAAGTTTTTTCCACGGCTCCCTCCACTGCTCCAAACATTATAGTGTGAGCCCGCGCAGAAACCACGCACAGTTAGATGCTTTATTTTCACAACGGTTATTGCTGTACTTCACTCTTGATGTGTCCAAACAGGGGACTCAGGGTCACAGTGTCAGTCTGAATTATTATTGTGGATCTGTGATGTTTAACCGTGTTACTGCGACCTGATCACGTTAGTAAGAAGAAGCAGCAGCGAAGATATAAATGCTTAAACGTTTGTCAATATTGACAAGCTATACCTTCTTAGCTCAGAGAAATTATCCATAATTCAACCGTTCGGTTTGTTTTTCAGTAACTATGCGCACTAAAGTTTAATTCATTCAGCTTTACCTGCATCGTAAACCAGCAGGAGGTGACTCGGTGGAGACTCCCTACCTCTCGACTGTCTGTCTGTTCCTCCATTATTTATATTTAGTCCGGAAGTGTCCACACGTAAAAAATCAAAAGGGTTTCTTTTCTTAAGTTATGAATATTGTCATCCAAAGTCTTTGCAGACTGTCCGGCTTCTTTATTCGCAGCACTCTCCATATTTCTGCCTCTTCCCGCACTCCGGCTGCCTGACAGTGGGTACGCTCGTTTTCTACTCCAGTCCAGCTTGTGAAGGTGGAGCAGGTCTGTCATCTTCTGGTTCAGGACTCTGGCTCAAACCCATAAGGCAGAACCAAGCTGCCACAACCGTTTGTTTACACATGACATCTGGAACATGTTGCCATGGTAGTTGCCAGCAAGCTCCTCCAGAGGGAGGAGGCGGGCCTTAAAGAGCCCTGAACTCTAACAGAGCGTTTCAGACAGAGGGTGAAGAGGGTACAGTATAAAATGTACAGCGGAAGAAAAATAATTTCTTTTCAGAACATTAAAGAATGTCAGTCTTTTTTAGTCGACACCAAGAATGAAATGATGGACACTGAAAATGGCCATAATAGGTCCTCTTTAAAGGCTCAATTGTAGTATTTGTAGCATTCAATACACACGTGGAAAGGAAAGGATGAAACCAAAACATAGAAACCTTTGGATCATCATATAGTCTTGTTTCCTGTGTGTGTTTCCTGTGCCGACTCACCTCCATGACAAAACACTTTTCATGGGAGCCGCCCGTCTCTGCAGACAGCTCGTACTTCAGGCTGCGCCGCTTCTCATTTAGCTCCATCACTGGGTTCTTGCCATTTTTGGTCAAGATGGGACCCTGACCGCTCTGTTCACACACAGGAAGTGGACAAACAATGACTGTTAAGAGAACATCTTTTTCCTCCTCTCCTCTCAGTTTTTGAAAAGAGGCTTTTAAATACACCACTCCAGATGGAGGAACACATCTACATACGTCTTCTGATGTAGTGGAGGACGTGGTAGCAGCTTTTATTGATTCCTGGACTCCTTCACCGTCACCACTGGACTCTGACTTAGATTCTGAGCCTGTTGGAAGACCGAGATCCTGCAGGACCTGTGAATGACAAAAGTCAAAGCATGAACTGACAGGAACACCTCTTCATTCATTTACATGCCCCGTTGGACTGTAACTAAGAGACATGTCTGTGAATCAGTCAGCAAACCACAACAGGAAAACAGGTGAACAGAGGGGTCAAAAATGGGTTTGCAGTCTTGCCTTGGTGGCTACATTAAGCTTGGCCGCTCGTTTGGAAGGCCCAGTGGCCTCGTAGGTCTTCCCATTCAAGTCCACAGCCATTGTGAAGACCGGCTCGTGGACTGGACCAGTTTGAGATGTAAGCCGGTACTCCAGGCCAGGTCTGTACTGGTTCAGACGCATCACAGCATTCATGCTAAAATCATCAGTGACTACAGAGACAAGGAACAGGTAAAGAAAGGCACAAAGAAGGCAATCAAATAATTTAATTCAATCAATTTAGAGATTTGCCTTACACATAATAAGTAGTAATTTGGCAGCATTTCCTCATTTAATTACTTGTATTCCCCAACACTGGCAGCTTTGAATAATTTATTATTTAATATTTTATTTAGCACATTTACAGAAAAAGGTTGTGTACTAAAACACCAGCTTTCTGGCAACTGACTTAAAATATTCCAGATTCAGCATTTGCATTGCTGACACCAACTCTGTGTGTCATACACTAAGAAGATAGAAGTCATGTACCCATGTGCATTAACAATCTTTAGCTCCCTTTAAATAGCCCCCCTCTTACACAGAACGGTGAGGTGGAATAAAGGTGCAACATTACCGCTTTGAACAGGTTGTGTAAAACAGGCTTTTTTGCCACTGTAAAAAAAAAAAGTGAATCTATCAGGGGGTTGAAGTTAAAGACTTTGATTTGATTAGGGTAATTTTCTCCTGTTTAGGAAACATTTTACACCTGCCAGGTCATGCGTCCACAATCAAAGTGAATCATTTGGCAGTTAAAAGGCTCAGGCCTTCACCAAGGCCTCAGAGTAATTACTTACATGATTTCCTCTGAAATCGCTTCTGGAACTTGAGAAACTTCCTCTGTTTGCTGTTGAGATGGGGCTCGTCCTCTTCTTTCTCCACCTCAGAGTACGACCTCTTAGCTGGCAGGCTGAAAGGACCAGCAGGACCTATCTGAGCTGCAGGAAACGACAGAGACAAGCCTGAGAACAGATCCTTTTCATGAAAGCATGAAATGATTCCTGAGCGACATGAAAAGGGGAGAGATTGCAGATCAGTAGGTACCTGTACCATCTTTGCCACTGATTCCCATTGACCTCCGTGGCTTTATAGGTTTGTAGTCCCTCCCCAACACCTTGTGCATCTGTCCAAATGCACACTGCCTCAAGGCAAACTGTGAAAAATATAGAAGTTAGATACTTTTCCAGAGTTAAAAAATATGAGTGCGCTTGTGCTTGCATGTATAAGCGGCCTCATCTTACCTGAGCACTCTGCGTGATGTCTTCACGCTGCTGCAGAGTTAAATGTTCAGTGGCATCAACTGTTTCCTTCTCACATGGATCTTTAATTCCAGGGCCATCTTTGCACACATACAGATAAATTAGTACATTAATGCTGAGGTCAGCGTATGAACGTTCATGCTGGTTTGACAAACTCACCTTCAAGGAGGATTCCAGATGCAACACACTCCAAAACCCTGCGGAAAGATTCGCCTGCTCCCATTGGTCTCTCAGATGTACCAATAGCTTTCTCTACCAGCAGTTCAAGAGGCTGTGTGGAGAAAAAGGGCAGCTAGTACACAGACTACTTATCAAGATGTTGCTCTATTGAGAAAAAAACAAAACAAAAAAAAACTGATCACAGATCTAAAAAGGAGTTGGTTTACACACAACTACTTCTTTGTTGCTGCTCTAATATAATGTGCAACAATGGTTTCCCTACCCATCCTGAGAGTGGCATCCAGGTAGGAACACGGTTACACAAGTCCCTCATGATCCGGATCACGACAACGGCAGAACTCAGGTCGCTGACTTTGGCCTGGAGACACAAACAAAAGCCTGTTCAGTGGGAGAAGCTGCAGACTCTGATGTGACCTCACCCCTGTGCTTTCAGGGTTCCCACAAAAAGACCCGGAAAACAAGGCAGGCACAGAAGGTCAGAACAACTGAGCCGTCTCCAGATCAACAACTGTTAAAACTAATATATATGTATAGTGGGGTTCAAAAGTCTGGGACCACTTTCCCATTCACCTGAATGGTAATGCAGTCTCAAACCAATGGACTCCACTGTACATTAGACATGCCCACTTGCTCTTTGTTGTACAGCTCAGTCTGGCAGACGAGATTTTAATCAATCAGATTGGATGCTGGTGTCGATACCAATGATTGATTTAATTCTGTCATTGGTATGGATCAGCAGATCACTCTTCTTACATTCTTCAACTTTGACATTTTAGGATTATGAGCTACATCAACTACAACTGACAGCACAGTTAAAAACTGTGACTCACTCTAAATTGAGATAAAATAAAGAGATCACTCAAAGAAACAGTTCAACCTTAAGTACAAATAAGGACGTGAATGCAAACCTGGAACCACTTGGCGTGGCGGAGAGACGCCAAGGCAGTTAGGCATTTCTGCCTGTCCAGAACGTCCGGCGGATCGTTGACTGTTCGCGTTTCTATTGACGAGGTGGGGTAAGAAGAAAAGGTACAGTTTGACCAAGGGGGTTGGCTCTGTCTTGCAGCTCAGGGAGTAGCAGCTTCCCACAAACCACCAGCAGCTGGGAAGGGGGGTCGCAAGTACCTAATGTGTAATGTTGGTCCAACAAACCAGACAGTCACCTGTCACAGATCCCAGCTAAATCTTCCACAGTGTATGAAAAGTGGAAGCAAAAAAGACTGTCATAGAGACACAGTAGTATTTACAACATTGCATAGCATGTTGTTAATGTATGCACTGGGTAAAAACTACAATAAATACCCCCTTCCCTCAGCCCCTCGGCTTGGGTTTGCTGCTTTCCCCCCCTCCTGAGACAGTGTGTCCAGTTGGTCAAAGGTCCAGCGTTCCTAAAAAACTTGACAAACTAAAAGGCAATCAGTTGTAAATCACAAGCATTTAGAGAATCTACACGTCTGCCCCACACTGCAGCAAAACTGATGGAGTCCCTGTCCCAACACTGGCTTCAGCAGGCCTTATTAAAAGGTTAGAGCCATACCAGCTGTGTGCAAGTTTTAGCTCATTTTCTACACTACAATTACAATTCAGCTAATCTACCCCCAACCTTTTGATTTCAAAACTACGCCACGACGAACGGTTGAATGAGCAATAGGAGAGATTAAAACAAGACTGCATGATAAAAGCTTGCATATTAAAATTTTTCTTTACATAAAATTAAGTCTTGACATGAAATTGGTGTCTTCTTAAGACAAACAAACCAGTAAATATTACATTTAATGAGTAATACTAATAAGGAAGGCACTACATTAATGTAATATTATCAAATAAAAATCAATAATCCTAATGAGGAGGATGCAGTTCCACAACAGCTGTTTAAATAGTTCTCATATGCAGCAGCAGCAGCAGCAGCAGCAGCAGCAGCCATATTTGGGAATCATAGGCACATCTATCAGCCCATGACAAACACCAGATGACTCAGACTGTTTACCAGTGACTATGGAGCGTTTGATTCAATCTACTTGAGCAGACCCTCTTTAATACAAAGTGTCATAGCTGCACCTGATCAGGTCTGACTCATTGTCTGACTCATTGTGGAAGCTATTATACAATTTCAAATGTGCAGCCCCAGTGTGCAGTGTAGTAAATGGACTAAAACTGCACTGAGACCGGTATGGTTCTGTACATGGGGCTTCAGCAAACTCCCCCCCTGACCTTTAAAAGAACTCACTGTAACTTTAGACCCTTGTGTAAATACAGCTCATGCTGATTAACACGGAAGCTCCACAAACACTCCACTAACTAACAAACAAATTCATACATAAACAGACAATCACTTAGGTGTTCCTACTTTTTTTCCTGTCTGGTTAAATTTAAACTCTCTTCTGAGAAACCAAAGGAAACTCCTCTTGCCGATCAGTTTTGCTGCAGCTGGTGCCAAATGTACATGTTCAGCATCAAGTACATGCAGTGCGCGCTTTAACTTGTTATTCTTGAAAAAGCCTTCACTTTAAACATGAAAACAATTCAACAAGAATACACAAAGTTTTTTTTTTCTTTTTTTTCTATGACTGAGGCAATGTCATTAACAACATGTGCAGAGTGTGTCAGCGACTACAGAGGAAATGTGTTGCTGGCAAACACCAGTTTGTCACAAAACGACGACAGGACTCTCGAGCGAGTGAAGAGCCAACATCCGTTGGTTGTTCACTGGCCTTGGTCTAAGACACTGTACAAGCTCCACTGAGGTTTAATCTGATGATGCAGGTGGCTAACTTGTTTGGTTTGAACTGCCAGAGCAAAGCACAGATCAGTGGAGCAGTATAGTGTCTGCATACCGAGAACACACAGATCAGCCTTGTGGGAGCTGATGTCTAGTTGCAGGCTGGACCGACATATGTACCTTCTTCTTCTGCAGTTTTACTTTCTTGCTCAGTCCTGATGAGAGGTGATGTCAAGTGGATAGTGAGAGTCAGGGCTGACTCCTTTGTACTTGTCACAACAATGGCTGCATCCCCTGGACACTGGCTCACTGTGTACGCCCCAACTGAAATAGCCTGTTAAAAAGAGGAACAAACAGTCAGGAATGCAAAGATGAACTCTTTAAATCTCAAAAACAACCCAATCTTCCAAATCTGTGTTTATGGAGAATGACATAAAACGACTGCAGGTACATTTCTACCTCTAACTGTTCAGTTAGCTTTTCAGCCACTTGTTGAAGCAGGGTGATAGTAGGTTTGTTCGAACAAAGCAGCACCAGCTCCAGGTCCTTGTCTCCCTTCAGCAGAAGTCCTTTGGCCACCAAGCCGACCCTCATAACCCCACGCAGGACACGCTCTTCAGAATCAGTACTTGGACTGCAAGGAGGAAAAGAATATATAAAAAAAAAAAAAAATGATCTAATTATTTATATTAATTAGATTTAAAAAAGGACTCATGCATTTTAAAACTCATTTGACATACTTTGTAGTCACTTGTGACAACTGGCACAGCCCATTTGGACACTTTGCTTACCTCTGTGCCTCTGTATTTTCTTTGCTGTCTTTTGGAGTATCCATCTGGTCAGACACAGTCTTCAGAGCACACTCCACATGGGACACGATTTTCTGCACCGCCTCCAGCTCTTCTGTTGAGGGGTACACTTCAGAGTGCTTGGCCATCACGTGGCGATCATATGGCGTGCGCACCTGGGGGGATGAAGCCTCCTTCATTGGAAAAACCAGAGAAGCAAGGTTTGTATTGGAGAAAAGATAAACATAGTGTGGATGACAGAAAATGTTCGGCTCATACTGTAATCATATCATCAATCATTTGAAATTGCTCTGTAATGACCAGATGATTGATTCATCATTAAGAGCAGTTCTTTCCTTACCTACCGATATATTCTAGTGAAACATAACAAGCAAAGCAAACATAGAATTGAGAAGTATAAAATTAGTGGGAATAGTTGAGATAGGCATGATTAAAAAAATTTGGAAAAAGAAAAATTAACATGCACAGGATACAGCTTCCTTGCAGGAGAAGAGTTGTCTTTTTAAACCACACCAGGAAATAAAACGGTGATGAAAAACACTAGATGTTCATTCTTAGAGTGAAAGAAGGAAAAGAAGCCTATGGATTATCGAGTCTTGATCAATTTAGCAGGGGAAAGAACCACCTCATAATGCTGTTTATCCTCAATCTCCTCGATAGCAGCGATGTAGTCATGATACTGTCTCAGCTCCTCCTCGTAGCACAGGCAGTCGTACCAGTAACGCAGCTCCTCGTATCTAGAAGGAGGACGCCACAGAATGACATTGACGACAAGCTCAGATGTTTCAGACAAAAGCAGGTGCTACATCAATGAATAAATGTGAAATGGGATGTTTGGTAAATGCTAAGTAGCACAGCAATCATCGTTTTTCATTGACACTTTAAAATGGTTAATAAAGCTTGATCTGTGCTGTATAATAATCCCACATTTAATTCAATGGGCTGTGACACTAAAAGTGTAAACACTGAACCTGAGGAGTACTTTGTGAGTGTGTAGGGATATATTTGTGGTCTTTTTTTCATTTTAATTTATATTCTTTTTTTTCTTTTTTTTAAATAGTTCATTATCATTTTATTCATTGTTACTGATGGTTGATCTAAAGCTAGGCTCCAAAGCTCGTTTCATTTGCATGAAGCTTGTATCAAACTGCTTTTACCATGTGACTGATGACGTCTGAAGCTTCAAATGTCGCTGAACCACTGGGGTGGGCGGGGAGAGGTTTGAACAGTTCAAACATTGCCAACATCGAGAGGTATGGTTTGCATTTATCACCTGTAATTTAAATATATCTAATTAAAGTACCAGTAACAAATATTGTGTTTGTCTAGGTATCTGAAAGACGCACAATTGGCAAGTCCAGAGGACCCACTACAGCACTGGGTGACTCACAAGCCTGAATATCCCCACTTCTTTCAGATGACTATGCAATATCTTTGCTCGCCAGCATCCTCAGGGGCATGTGAAAGGATCTTTTCCAAAGCTCCAAGTTCCAAGAAACCGTCTAAAGCCCAGGGCTCTATTTTCAAATAAAACCCTCAGTGAAAACATAAACACACTTTTCCACAACCACAAAAATGCCCCACGTTCAAATGCACATCCACCAAATTCTCTTGTATTTCTGATTGTACAGCACACTGCCGTATAATAATATAATAAAATTAATTTATATAGCACTTATGAAAATCATTATTGATATTGATTAATTTTATTGTAGAAAATAACAATTTAACCCATTTACATGTTTACATGATACTGCACATCTGTGAATTTAGGAATAATCACATCTAGTGTAGCATAGCACTCCAATAAATTTAGAACATTCTAAACTACATCCTTGATTTAATATCATATTCACTGTTAGGCTCTTATAGCACATACAGAGAGCGAGTGTTATGCTGACTGCACTCCCTTTAATGGCTGCTGTAGTTTCTGCAAATCTCTAGATGTCACGGTCAGTTCTTTCATCAAAGCTTTAAAGTTTTGGCTCTTTTCCTCAGACAATCAGGAGAAAGCTTCATGAGGCTTAATCCGTCCATCCCCATCATTTGTGTTCTCCTGTCCAAGTTACTTGTGGCTGTGTGCATTTTAATGTAAAGCTGTAGTATAACGATTAAATGTAGTATATAAATACATTTACTTTTACCATATCTCAGTGTCATTATATTATTACCTATCAAAATCATGCGGGAGGAGCCGGTGGCCCTGCTGGATCAGACTGTCCCAGTACAGCAGCTCCTCATACGCCTGGTGCTCATCCCACATTGGCGTTGCAGCGGCCGCCATGCTGTCACGACTTTCGTGCAGAAGCTACCACCTGTTTTAGCAGCAAAATCCCTTGTTAGCCATTGTGCAACTGGTCGATGACAGGCGGATGATTAAAACATCTGTCCGACAAAAATAGACGTTTACCTTCCCGTCCTCTGTGCAGGGAAGCTGCTGCGATAAACTGTGACAGCTAATTAGCTGATGTTTACAACACTGGCCGCCCACTTGGTGTTAGGCAGCAAGCTAACGTTAGCCAGCATGCTAGTACGTTTGGCATTAGAGACGGTCACTTTGTACAATACCGCTGTCTTCAGTCTGTTTCGTTCAGGTAGTTAGGACTTACCTTTAACGAGAGACCTTTCTGTCGTTTCCACCTTTTCTTCTTCTTCTTTATTTTTCCTCGTTCTCCTTCTTCTTCTGTCCGTCATATGGCGCATGGCAACCGTTGGGTAGCACTACCGCCACCTACTTTGCTGGAGTGTGGACAGAGACAGGTTTACTGCCAAGTACATTTTAACATATTAGGAATTTGCTTTGGTGTTTTGGTGCATAACCAATCCGTACTCCGTACAACCCCATGTGAATTTGCAAGTTAATTAAGTATTTCATTAGTTGTAAAGCCACGTTAAAAGTAGCCCTCTATGAACTTACAATCCATCTCAGTGTCAACTTTAATAGATCTCACGCCAAAGAGCTGCTGCAACTTGTGCTAAAGTATCCCACAATTTCGACTTTTGTGTCTCATAATAATGACTTTTTATCTCATAATTATGACTTTGGTGTCTCATCATTTCGACTTTTGTGTCTCATGACTTTTTATCTCATAATTATGACTTTGGTGTCTCATAATTTCGACTTTTGTGTCTCATAATTATGACTTTTTTAATCTCATAATTAAGTCATAATTATGACTTACCCTGGGGATATTTATTTTCTTTCACTGGCAGAAAACAGTTAGTTTCTACTGTATGTGGTGTAGTACATATACTAACCAAGCCAAATATACTCATTGTCAAAACAGGCCAGTTTGTTATGGAATGACAATTTGTCAGTGAGAAATACAAAAATTCAGGGTTATATGTCACATTGCATTGTTTTATTTACATTCAAAGTTCTTTACATTTCCTCAGTAAATTGAGGGTACAGTTCAAGTATCAACTTATAAAATCTTACATTGTTTCACATAAAGCAATGAATAAACACTTGAAAAGCATATTTAAACTTAAACATTCATAAACTCCACAGTATTTGAATATTAACAGTCCTTTATGAAATACATTCAGCAGAATACTTATCATCACAAATACACTCTAAATACCTCTGGGTTTATTCTTGAGCTCCCTCTGGTGGTTACAGTTCAATTAATCCACATTTGTCTAATATAAGAGCAAGTCGCTGTGCCATTTATTTATTTTTTACTTTCAAAGCTGGTGAAAATGAGGTTGAAAAATAAAATAAAATAATACTCAGTTGCTCTGTAAATCACTCCTGCAGCCCTCTGCGGCGTGGTTAATACTGCTTTCATATCCTGCAGCCGACATCTTTGCCCTTTTGTTGTTATGAGTTTCCGAATAAGAGTATAATAATAATAATAATAAGGAATGTTCACTTATTATAAGTAAACAGTACGAAGTTTATGATATTTTGTGCAAAATCACAGCATTAGCTAGCTTCCATTTGTAAGGACAATGAATTCACTGGTAAACGTTGATGGAGTATGAAAGAGAGATTTTAGTTGAATCCATTACATTTCTAAAGTGGACCAGCTGAGAAATGTCATACTTCACATCTAAACTGGTATACAGTTACAAAGTTTGTTCTTTCCACCTGCTGCTATGTGGGTCTCTCCATCTAAATGTCTTGAGATCTTCATATGTTTAATAACATGGTGACAAAGTACATCCACAACAATCACACTTGGTTGACTTCCTTCTTCTCTGAGCTGGGAAAAGAGGTCGGCTCCCAGCGGCCTAATATATTACCCCTCAGGCCCACTTGGCACTTGGCAATGAGGTAGATTTTGCGGAGGACGGTGCGGCGCAGCAGTATGTAGACCCAGGGATCGAGGATCTGGTTCCATGTGGCCAGCCTCACGCCCATCACCATCAGGGTTTTATAGTTGGACAGGTCGTCCCCGATGGATCCTGTGTAGGAGTGGATCACGGACATCAGGCCAAAGATCTGCAAGCATGAAACACATGCTTGCAATTAGAGTTTGGATGGTAAAGCAAAAATTACTCAAAAATAACACGATAACAACATCTTAAAGTGATCTAGTTTATTTCATAAAAACACAACAAATGGATGCTCACCAGTATTGTTTTTACATCACATTAAATACCTTTACCTTCAGGTAAATAAGTGTTTTGTTAAAAATCCTCCCTCCTGCCTAATCATAGTTGGGCATGACCCTACCTCAACCTGACAAGCCGTACACCTGAACTGAAGGCTGAGCGCAAGTAAAAGTAAAAGTAAAAGTAAAAGTAAAAGTAGGGTGAGCGACAGCACAAAGTGTTTGTCCTGAAAATATTGGATACACTTTTATTATTAAAAGCTGTAATGTACTTTGACGTCACTGCAGCTTAATACAAAAGTTTTCATGGTAAATAACAAACGTTTAATGTGTAAAATCTGAACGAATGAGGTGATGGCTGTGGTCTAATGTGAGGTGGATCGTGTTTCTTTTGGAATCGATCCCACTGATGCTCGAACTGTAACCGATGCTCAGAAGACTATCGATCTGCTCAGCCTACTGAAGGTCATCAGTTGAATGCTGGGAATTACATGCCGATGGCAACAGGTGAAACAAAACTGACAAGGCAGTGAGGGAGCTGTCCGTCAAGCACGCAACATAAGTGATGTGTTAGTGAACTAGAGTGTTGTTTAAAGGCTTATGGTAAAAATTATATTCTATATATATTATATTATAGGACATATAAAGCTGACCAACAGTAGACTTAATAGTAGCAGCATGGCTGGCTTTTTTTATTATTATGTAACCTGACAGAGGGCTCTCAGAGCGCCAGTGTGAAGATGACCACGCCGTACGTTTCCCTCTCATTGTACTTCCTGAAACTCACCAGCAGAGGGCTCCAGCAGATACACGAGGTGACCATGATGCCGACCAGCTGCACCACCATCTCTATGTCGTGCGACTTGGCAGAGTGATGGGAGCCGGGCTGCCTCCTGAGCCGAGCGAGCACCAGCGTCAGTCCGCTGATGGTGTTACACACCATCGCTACAGCCAGCGAGGTCAGACCAAGTCCAGAGAACAGCACCACAAACGCCACATCCACCTCCTCAGTGTCACTGAGCACGTTAATGAAACACCAGGTCCCTGGGTCCTGGTAGTTGTAAGATCCCAGTTGAAAGCAGGGAAGGATGGCCACGCACAGAGCTGCCAGCCAGATGACAGACAGGCAGATCTTCGTGCGGGTTTTGGTGACCAGGGCCGAGTGCAGCAGCGGCCTAGTGACACCCAGGCAGCGCTCGGCAGCCATGGCGCAGCCCATGAAGAGTGGGCACAGGCCAAAGAACACCATGCTGCCACCCAGGAACTGGCACATGCCATCAGAAGAGTCGAAGTCCTCTGGGCGCACACCTCCATGCAGGTAGAGTCGGAGAACCAGGGCACCAGGGATCACGTGGCCAATGAAATCTGTGACCACCAGTGAACTGGCAAACAGGAGGAACGTGGCTTTGGAGCGCCGGCGCTGGAGGGAGTAGGCGTTAGCCAGGATAAAGAGGGCCACAATGTTCGAGATGATGCCCAGCGTCATGGACAGTATGACGACAATGACGCCGCTGGTGTTGGGCTGCACAGAGGAGAAGTTTCCCTGCTGCAACAGGCCCTCAACAGCCACCCCGACCTCCACCTTCCCTGCACTGTCATTAGAGAAATGAGGGAGGAGCGGGGAGGCCGAGGAGTTGTAGTGGCTCAAAGCTAACATCACTGAACTCTAGAGGTCATGGGGTCCATAGTTACAGGAGGCTGCAAGAGAAAGAAGAGGCAGATCTGATTTTTCAATTGTTCATAAACTGGATCAAAGTAAAATTCTGTTTTGTTGATATTAAAAGTCTAATTAAAAGCAGTAAATGTTACACATGCTTAACATGAAGGTGGAAATTTAATTAACACTTCCACACACACACACACACACACACACACACACACACACACACACACACACACACACACACACACACACACACACACACTAAATGGTTTAATGAATATGAAAAGGTTGTGAATCATATGCCGTGGCCTTCACAGCCCCAACTGAACATCTATAAGATATTGTGTTGGGCGAGTTAGAGCGCTCTCATCACCATCATCAAAACACAGAATGAGGAACTATGTTTTGGATGAACAGTGTTTGTCAATCTGTTTCGGAAGCTAACGGTGGCCCAACACCTCACTTACAACATTTATGTTGGTTTTTGCCTTAAATTAGTAACTTGTATCTTTTAAGATCAGAATTTGAGGCCCACGAAACAGAAAAAGAATTGAACAACTACAAAGTCTTCACAGATAATATGGCTAGACCTGACTAGACTCTCTTCTTATGAAACTGTATTTGAACTTGAGTTGAACAGTGGGTCGCTCTGTGCATGGTGTCAAAAAAAAAAAAAGCAGAAGTCACAGACACAGTGAAGATGTGTCAATCAATAACCATGATGCAGAGTGGTTTCTCTTCACTCAGGTGTAGTTTGGCTGGAGGTCAAACACAGGTCGTAAACAGGACCGTCCTCCCAGCAACACACTAACTAATAAAGCAGTTAACACCAGAACAGAGCACACTGAGAGCTATGGTATATTATCTTTCATCATAGTAATATAGTACCTGATTTTTGTTGTCTACACTGACCTTACAAGGTAATTACTGCTCAGATTTCTCCCAGAATGAGTTATGAGTTATGGATTTTTTGAGAATATCAGCTGCTGACAGTGTTTCTCATGGAGTCCAATGTGACGTAAATCAACTTAAGAAAATAGCGAGAGAGAGAAATGCATTTCTCTATTGCTCATTCCTTCATAATTTCTCATGGAGCAGTTTGTCCATTGGGGAACAGCTGCCATTAGAAACGCCAGTGACCGCACAGATCTGCACCCGTTTGCAGAACTGGAAAATTAAAACCATAGTATTAAAAAACAGTATAAATGCTATCTATCAGGTTTTTAACAAAGAGGCAACCCAGTTCTATTTCTTAGTAATTTTCTCTGGAGAAAAAAAGTAAACTTTATTCGTTGCTTTTATTATGATACGATTTTAAATGAAGACATGACTCACCACTACATAGCTCTGATATCCCTCTCAGTGCAGCTGAACATCCAAAAGATAGTTTTCCGTGTGTAACAGATATCCACAGATACTCTCAGCGGTCCAGAAACAGAGGAAGAAATGTCTTTTCCTTAACATCAGAATTCATGTTTCCCTTTGATAAACTCCGCTGCGGGATAATGTCCATGGCTGGATCCGTCCGGCTGCTGCATGGCGACTTGAAGGTTGTAAAGGATCCCCACTGACACTAAAACACAGAAGCACGTTTTTATAGCGCGTCTTTCCGCCTTCAGTCTGTGTGGGCGTCTCTGCCCCCCCCCCCTTAGCCAAGTTCACGTCTCCCCCCCCCGCTGCCGCTGCCGCTGCCGCTGCTGCTGCTGCTGCGCTTTGCGTCGCTGCTCTGTGTTTACATTACGTCTCCGGCCAGTAAGCACAGTTTAATGTCCTTACTCACTATACGTGTGTCCCCTACATTTCTAAGAAATTATCTCAAACAGGCCTGTTTTATCTTTTGGCAGCACATTGTGGACACCAAAGCTGCTTTGATTTACATTGCTGCAGATGTTTCAGTCATAACTTTGTCACCACGTTGTTTGGATTTACGCGCTTGGTTAGAGTCTGTGACTTTTACTCGTTGTGGCCTAAGTTAAATTGTTCAGCGTTTTGTTTCCTGAAGAGCCTGGATCGATGTGAACAGATTCAGTTTCACGGCACACATTCATTTTCTTTTACAGTTTAATGCGCAACTCTGCGCTCAAAATAACCTCGGAGGTATCAGATGTGCAGAAAGATCCGGTTGTGGATGTGCTGCTCATCAGTCTGGTTTTCTATTTCAGTTCTCTGAATAAATGACCTCAGCGCTGGGAAGGTAGGTCAGACACGTAGTTGGAGTTAAATAAAAAGATGAAATTAGGTGAAATTATCTAAAAATGTATTTGTTTTGCAGTTGTGTTTTTGGAATTCCAAATACCTATTAGTTCTGGGAACTCATAGGGATAGTATGGAAAAGTCATATTCGCCCTCATGAAAGATCCAGATGTTCCTCCAGGACTCTGATGTTAGTCTGAAGGTTTTTGCAGCTGTATCAAGGAAAACATGTCAATTTTTCATCTTGGTGATTGACAGGCTGAGAGGGAAAAACTAGGAAGAGGCATGATGTATCTCTCTTTTGGTTCTCTTGCTGCATACTAGGGACAGGTGGTCATGTTTGTTTTAATTTTACAACGATCTGGCAGCCCAGCTGGACACATACTTGCACAAGTTGTGGTTTGGAAAGGGGGGAAAAAGCAACATCTCAAATTGGCTGCGGGTTCACAGGAGAGAGAGAGGAGGTAGGCACTGACACATAAATTGGTTTACAAAAATTAGAACGAGAGGCAGCTGGACAAAAGGCTCTACTGGCAACAGTGTAACAAGTCTGTGAACTGAAGATCCAGACAGGCGAGTTCAAGGGAAAAACCAACACCAAGTAAGTGCAGTAAGTTGTTGGGCCACCACATGCAGCCAGAACAGCGTCAGTGCTGCTTGTCGCTGATTCTACGAGACTGAACTGTACTGGAGCGATGAAAACCTTTCTTACAAAAGATGTTCCCTCATTTGGTGTTTTGATGATGGTGGTGGAGAGCGCTGTCTAACACGTGGGTCCAAAATCTCCCTTAGGTGTTCAACTGGATTGAGATGTGGTGATCTGCCATCCGTGCCCCAACAACCAACCCTCTTTCAAAATCACTTAGATCTTTTCCTCTTGTCATCTTGATACACAATCAGAATCAGCTAGGTCTACACAGCATTTTCATACCTACCATAGTGCATGATGGGACGCTAATTGTACCATGTAGTTTACCTGTGTGGAGGCATCTGCATTTGTTATGTTTCTCATTTATTCACCTGTCTGTATATTGTAGAATGTAACTACATGTTAAACTGTCAAAATATGAAAAATGTCTTTTAGGGAAGGATTCATTTGCAAAGGTACATCTGTTGTAGGTTTAAGAAGGGATCCAGCTAACACTGAATAAAAACACACTTGGCATATAACCTCTCAGGATCTTTGACACTATAAGAGTCAACATCCATTTTATAGGTATGGCGGTGCTTTGAGTTGAATACTAATGTCAGCATGCTAAGATGCTCACAATTACACTTTAAACATGCTGATGTTTAGCACGAACTGATTAGTTCTCCACCTAATTTGACTATTGACTCTATAATAAAGGCATAAAATGCGCAATAAAATTTGGGGGGGGGGGGGGGGGGGGACAAACAATTGGGGTAGCGATTGAGATGCTAACCCTGAACTGCAGTGTCCTTGAAGTTAGAGTCTGGCGGCATGTGTTGCATCTCTCTCTCCCTTGTTTCCTGTCATCACTCTACCAAAGGCTTCAAATTCCCCCCAAAATCTTTAAAACTGAATAAAACTGTCAATCTGGCTCTAGAAGAAAAGTAAAGCAAAGGATTCATCCTCTGGGGATAATGAATGTCTGCGTTATCTTTCATGGCCGTCCATTAAAATAGTTCAGTCAGGACCAAAATAATGCACTGACAGATGAATGACAGACTATTGCCATCCTTAAGAGTCACGCTACCATTCACTTAGCTTGTATTTTTCTGTTGACCTATTATAGTAAAAACACACATAGTAACCGTCAAACACAAAAACAGATGACTGTGAATTTATGCACGCTCAGTTCTGACTAGACTGTTGCTGATTTCAAAGCCCACAGAAGGGATTCAGGATTAGAGGTTAGATTGCTTTTTATTTTTTATTAGCTTCATACATCTTATTAGCACATCAGAATAGGCATGTTTCAGTGTCTGCTGCTCTTGGACCAGAAAACCAATAATTCATGTCTGATCGCTTCCTTTCCTGGTGCCCATTTAGACTCTTTAAGTGCAACAATCAGGAGTCTGGCCGCCATGTGCGTTATTCCTCCAGCTCTGAAAGGAGACCCTGTTGCCCCCATTTTTCTCATCACTCGGTCTTGCAAATGGTGCCATTTGGCCTCTGCAGACCACTGGCTCTTCCAACACCAAGTCTAGGGTTTATGGGCTTGAGGTTCCTTCTACACCCTTTCCCCTTTCACTGACCACAAAGTGAAAAAAAAAAAAAAAACCCACTGACTGCATACCTGATCATCTCAGAAGCGCTCTGAGATGGAAGAGCTCTTCAGCCTGGAAAAGTTTACAGTGAGATCTCTATCGTTTCATGAAGTTGGAAATGTAATATTGGAGAAAAAGCTTCAAAACGTTTTCTTGTTGCATGTGCACACAAGTATTCCATCTTGGCTTCAAGACTCCAAACTCCCCCACCACAACTGTTCAACAGTTCCTCTCAACGGCCATTTCGCCAAACCGTTCTGCTAGAGCACATGCCTGTATGTCAGAGAGATTGACTGTTTCTTACCATGTGAATCGCTTTGGAGCAGACAGGAGTTTGGTTTGCCAGTAACTGTGCTCTCTAATCTCTGAAGTATGATTTTTTTTTTATTACAGCAAGGAAATTCAGGCTGAAGACAAATTTTCACAACTGCAATGTGCCAGCTTTAATCAAACTATGTGACATCATGTAAATGCATTCAGTGTGGCAAAGGTAACCACGGGGTCATGTGCTTGTGCATTCCTCGCTGACATTTTTAGGGGAGGTACTGGCTATTATGAGTGGAAAGCCACACGCTATCTGTCTGGGCGTCTCAGATACTACTGGCCAAAAATGAAACAGTGGAATGTTTGCATGAGAATATTCAGCGGAGAGAAGAGGAGACAAACAAGCTGTCAGAGGCAGAAACAAGTTCAGATACTTTTCTCTGATGAAACGCACACTCCTTGTGGTGCAAATTGTTTAAAAGCTGCTGTCTGACTGTCTGGCTGGAACCCAGAGGTCATTGCTAATATTCAGTTACTGTTTTGCCTACTGTATGTCTCGAACTGTTATGATGGGAGGGAGTGCTCACTGTGCCAAGAGAAAATGGCAAAAATCACAATATGGTGAAAATCCACAAATACTCAGAGGTTGTCATTCATTCTGGGCAATGCAAAACATGAAAAAGTACTTGTGTTCCCCAGCCTTCTGAAGAATGTCCATGTGATGCAGCGCAGATTTCAAATTGAAGGTCAACATTTTGAGGAAATCTGCGTAATCGTGCTGCGCGTTTTATTATTGAGTCAGAGTTATTTGGATGAGTAGCAGTACTTAATTCGAAATGATTAATAATGCACAGCAGCTATAACAATAACGCTAGAAACACGTAAAATAAATGTCAATCAAAGCAAAGACTGTTGGATGAGGATGGAGGGGGTTGTCAGTGTTTTCTACAATGAGCTTAGGGATGCTTGATGAATATAGCAGCGGCTCCCAACCTTTTTCCAACTCATGGCCCACTTGAAAATCTCACAGCTTGTACCCTAAAGTACCTGCACCTTTTTTTGGAGAGACAAAAACCAGAAACAAATAGGCAGAAAGATTTCCTCACTGTTCTGTGTTGACACATGCAGGTGAATATTCACTGGAGCATTTGAGCAAACAGAACTAAAATGTTTAGACAGAGATGCTTCAGTGGGGTGATCTATTCAGCTTTCCTTTCCACAACACCCCGGTCTAACATGACGTGAGACAATCCAAAGGCTTTCATGTGAAGTTATAAATGGATGTTGTGAATGTTAAGCTCAAGGTCCTGGAGAACCTTGCATTTATTTTGGGATTATATTTTATTTAGACCTTGCAGAAGCTTATCCAGACCAAATATTTTTTCTTGCAGTGTTAAGAGAGCTGCCGTTGTCCACGTTTGGCTTTGGTTTGTTGTGCTTTGTCCAAACTACAGGAGGGGGTGTGTCCAACAATTTCTGTCAACCTTTTGAAACCGATCTGCCATTCACACACACTTGCTGTGTGCAGGTGAGAAAGCAAGCAGGACTTAAACTTCTCTCTTAAGTCTATTTTTTTTTAATGTCCTCCAGGAGCGACTGCATAAAAATGTGTACCTCATATAAACCAGCAAAGCACAGCCCTGCCTTTAGTGAATCACTGACTATAAAACCACGAGGTTGACATTTTTTATTTTGTGTGAAATGTCGTGCCCACTACTGGATACATTACCATAGAATGTGGTGCAGACCTGATGCAAACAAGACATCGATACCGCATTGGATGCCAGATACAGCATCTCTATTGATCACTTCCTGCAACATTACAGCAAAAAATTGAAATTATAAGGCATCATTCTTAGGGTATTTATATCTCTCTGTTGAAACAGCTGGTAATACTGTATGTAAACGGAGGAAAAACCTCACAAGGCTCAATAATCAAAACTTTCTCCACAACAGATGTCTTACCAAAGAAAACTGTTCTGGAGGACGCACTTTACCCTTTATTATAAATCTGTCACCATGTCGGCTCTGCTCAAGTGGCGACCTGCTTCATGTCCTTGAAGGTTTTCAGTCAAGGAGCTGACACTGAAGTGCCCGGGGGAAAGCAGTGGTGAGCCTAGACTCTGGGGGGGGGCCCAGTCAAAGAAGTCCATGGAAGCCCATCAAAGAATGCTACAATTCGCAGATGTCCTCTAACGGCCACACATGCAGACTATCAGTAGATGCTACGATTTATTGATGTTCCCTGAATTCCTCACATGCAGGCAGTGGATAGATGTTAGCTGCAGCACAAATCATCGGTGGCCCCACTTTGGGGGATTTTGGGGCAACAGTATACTGCACCATATAGTATTTTCATGGGAGGTTTAAGGGGGTTTATATTTGTCATTGCAAAATTGCCAATATGAGCCCCTTTTCCCCGGAGCATTTGCCTTGTGCCTGGTTTGCCTCTCCTGACCGTGTGCCTCTGGGTGAAATGTGTAAATGTGTGTGGTAGGCTAGTGCTTTCTCCAGATTATTATGAATTCCCTCCATTTTCACTGTATGTTTGACCTCACCAATGGATTGACCTCCCAGTCAGTAAAGACAATGACTTCCTTTAGCCACTAGCATCTGTGTTCAGGGCTGATAACTTGATGGTGTCTCTCTATCTCTGAAAAAGAAGCTTTCTGACTGAGGAGCATGTCACAGAAACTGGATACTGGCAAAGCCAACAAGACGAGCCTGTAAGATTTATGATCTGTGTCAGTATTTAATTGTTGAGGTTTAGGGAGTTGGAGGGAGAGGAGACAGAAGAAGGCAAAGAGTGCTCCAGTTAGGAAAGTGAAACAAATAAGTGTCATGAAATGTACAAAATAAAAAGAAAGGGGGGAAAAACCATTACCGTGATTGGGACCGGGCCTGGCTATTACGGCGATCCAACCACACACATATGCACACCGTTTTAGCACTGAGTAGTCCTTACCTGGGATTTGCCAAGTACAGCCACTGTCTTTACCGCTTTCCCATATTTTTTTTCTTTCTCCATTCACTTTTCCTGTCACAAACCATCTTCTCAATTTGCAAGAAATTAAACAAAAGCTTTGTGCTACTGGTTTTCTGCTCCTCATAGCTTTGGAAGTGAAGCACAATTGGATGCTAAAACATCAGCCTTTAGAAATTCACGGCTAGTAACATTTTTACATCACAGCTCCCGTGAATCTAGTTTTGTTCATGCAGTACATTCTCAAAGATCACAGGGAGAACCGTGACTTTTTTCCAAGAGACAGAAAAAACGGTAATGCATTTAATTTTAGAGTTAACCTGCAATCCAATGTCATAATGTAATTCCACAGCCTCAAAAATGCAGATGCCAAGAAATACATCCAGTACTGCATCGCCTTTTTTCCGAGATGTGAAATTCTCAAAACCTCTTTCCTGTTGTCTTTGCAAATAGTAAAACTGCAACATTTCTGTGGCTTTTTTGTCATAAATCTGATTTCAGAGTGAAAACCATTGAAAGGTTTCCATATCAGTGTTTAATGGTGTACATCAGATACATCACTCTGCCTCAGCCAAACTAAACCTGTGTTTAGTCAATATCTGAATGAATCTATAAGGAGACTCTGGCTGGATCCAGCTGCGTTGGCTGATGTGCTTTACTTATCCTGGACAAAGACAGAGAATTTTAATGCAAGACTGGCAGTGACAAACATAATTCCTGAGTTTAAGGATATATATATATTTTGCGCTACTTCACGAATATGATTTTCAAATTCCCATTATAGTCAGAGAAGATAAGGCAACATCTGCTTCCAATACAGCAACAAGCTTATCCAGCTCCATGGTGAAATAAGCAGAAAGACTCAACAAATCTGGGTGAACAGTCTGATCCACCACAACAGCACCCACCGTCACACCACATAGATCGTGTGGTTCAGTTGCTTTGCTGATGTCTGCGGTAATAAAACTGAAGGGTTCGCCTCCATGTAGTGATTAATGATAAGTCCTGTCAGTGTGAATAAAAGAGAGGAAGTTGTAATTAAAGAGGGTCTGCAGAAGGGCGAGATTTAAGAACCACAGCCTGCTATTCAAGTCAGCAGAGATGTTATTAATAGGAGCACCCAACTACCCATCATCCCACCCACACACAAACAGACAATTGCTGTGTCAGTTGAATGCATCAACCTTTAATCTCCAACAACCAGAAGAAACAACCAGAACCATTATGCTTGGTAATTCTGTACAAATTTCTCATTTAAGGTCCAATCAATACTATTTGCAATGGCATTACTTAGTTAGTAAAATGATATGGTATTTGCAAAGACAATAGCTAATAATATTTTGGGAAATACAGTTGTATGAGACAATGATTAGCTTGATATTTTGCTCATAGTTTTCTTGTAATACTCCAAGATGTACATTTTGAGTCATACCTTTTGGATAATAAAAGTAAATACATCATAATGGATAAGTATGTTTTAATTAAAATTGACTTTAGCTTATATTTCTTGTATAGAATAGGTTAATTAATTTTCTTTGGTAATCAGGTACTGGAGTGCACCTGGCACATTTACTCCAGTTAAGCTGTGGCGCAAAGGAATTTAGTGGAGGCCAGACTAGCTGTGGATTCATGCTTGTTTTCATACTGTGTCCTTTCAGGTTTCGTTTTTTCTGTAAAACAAACATCAGCTGATTTACCTGCTTTGTGACACGTGTGTAATAAATGTTTTTTGTGTTCATCAACTTTATAACGGAAGCAGAGTGGATTATTGTGTGGAACTACGTCGGTTGGACACGTGTATAGGTAACAAAATAAGCTGACTAGCAACTCCAAAGCTCACCTAATTAACATTTAGCTTCTCACTCACTCTCAGCAAGAAAGTAAATAAGCCTATGTCCAAAAATGTCAAACAATTCCTTTAAATGCCAGATTATTTTTCAGAAGCAATTTGCTGAGTGAAATTTATTGTTGGTAAAAGGTAGGCTCTGATGTTATTTTTCACTGGAATAATCAAAACAATCGGCAAGAGAAGCTTAGAGGACATAAAGTGATATTTAATGAAGACAAACTGAGTCTAGCCTGAAACGATGAAATCATTAGCCGATCCACAGAGCAGTATGGTAGTGAGCTGTGCCAGGAAATGAAACAAGGACCATCAATCTCAGTTCTTTTCTTTTTTTGTTTCTAACTCGTGCCACCCAAGAATCTGATAAACTCCCACAAACCTTGTAATAAAATGCTGGATGGCACTGAATAGTGCAGAAATATTTTCTGATTTTCAGCCATGACTTGCTAAAATCCAGTTCATGTTCTCTCACACATCATAATTTTCATCTGTCAGAACCACAAACTGCGGAAAATAAGTGACCAGACAAATACACAAAATATTTTGGCAGGTTTTTTAAATTTTTCTTCTTGTATCTAAATATAAATTCAACTGTCATTCTTCTGTGTGTTGGCCATGATTTTGTTTGATATTGTGCAGGAAATTATCTCTGATTATACAGGCATCAAATAAATCACCAAACCATTACCATTTAAACAAAACATTTACTGCAAGTCTTTTAAAGGCACTTTTTGCAAGTCTTGCTATCACCACATAGCCAACTTTAGCATTAACAGCTGTTTACTTACCATTCTAGAAGAAATTTTGTGACTTCGCATCAAACTTCATTCCTTTATCTACCAAGAGCTGTCTCCAGAGGTGGAAAGCAACACCAATGTTAACTCTTGTCTCAGTCACATCTTTTCTTGTACTGATGTTTGGATGCTAACCAGCTAGCAGCCCGTTGCATCACTTTCTGATAGTGACTCACTGTAAGGTATTACTATCATGTAGGGCATATTATAACCAAAGACTGTAAATAAAGATGGCTGTAGCCTCCGTGACATCACCCATAGGTTTCTGAAGAGTGGTTTTGAAGCTCAGAGTCGGCTGTTCCACACATCACCATCTTGGCAGTGCCTGACTCCGCCTAACTCCCAGCTAATTCAAAAATGGGCAAAGTGGTGGCGTGTGTAACCAAGACTTGGGTGCATGCTGGATTGTGGCAAGCATATACTCACCTGAAGCAGCACACCCACAATCATGCATAACTTTAAGCCTTAATAAAATCTAAACAGGTGAGAAAATCTCCCCCTGTACATTTGTCATGAAGGAAGCTGTAAACGTGTTTATTTCTGCTGTTAAGTTGAGTATTTTAACATGGGATTCTATGGGGACTGACTCACTTTTGGAGCCAGCTTCAAGTGGCCATTCGAGGAACTGTTTTTGGCACTTCTGTGTTGGCTTCATTTTTCAGGTCCAGAGGTTGCCGCTTGATTATAACCTCTTGTATTACCATGATGGCTGAAGCTCTTGTCAGGCCACAATCAACACCACCCGCTCCTGGAAAGAAACCACGTTCAGACACCTCCTTTATGTAAGCACAAGTTAGACTGGTTTTGAAGCCCTGCACAATGTTTGTGAATAGATAAAAAACAACTGGAGAAAGGCAGGATGGTTATTGATGAGCAATTAACTGAGTGACCAGATATGTCCAACTCGATGCCCAGGGATTTACAATACCAACAATAATTGGAGCAGTTGTAGCTCTAGCTTGGGTGGGATTTTGAAGCCATCCATCTCTGCACTCAACCTCCCCCCTCCTTCCAGTCCCACAGTACACAATGAAATGTCATTGGCAGAAGGCTGTGGCTTGAGGCTTGAAATCAATGGGATTCATCTGGACTCAAGTGTAGTAACACTCATCATAGATCAAAATATGCTTTCTCACATAAAGTGCACAACTAAAACTCCAACAGTAAAATCTTAAAAATGCTCCTCATATTCAGTTATAAATGGTCCGGACAGGTTAGCCTGATTGGGAGAAGGTTTATTGGACACTTGCCTCAGTTACTTCCCCTGTATTTGCCTTCAGCCTGAACGATTAAGCAGGGATGACTGTACTGTACCGTATGACAGATTTATGCAGGCCGCACACAGCTGTGATGCTACAGGAGACAGTGTAGGCAGGCGGACAGATAACTCACACTCACACGACCTTGAATCTGCTGCTGCCTTCATGACTCTGAACTTTCTCAGCACAGTTCTCCCCAAGGTACATACTGTACTGTGGTGACACAGCGAAAGCAACGTGCCAGCTCACTGATTTTAGTAAATGCTGCTGATAGCAATCATGCTGTGTTTACCTCTGGTCTGACTTTCTCTACTCGACTCAATGAGGGAATCTTTTTTTTTAATCAGTAATTTGCCAGAGGGCTCAAATCTCTAGTAATTCTGGTAAATCTCAAAATTGTTCCCCTTTCGCAATAACTCTCACCAATTACATCTTCTGTCATGCAGAGGTGGTTTGAACAGTTAATAAATAATATTTATTTACACACGTTAAAATCATTCACAGGCTGGTTTGAAACTGTTTATAAATGAGCTCAAAAGTCATTATAAAATGAGGTCCTTTAAATTTCATTAATTTCATTCCTGAACTCAGAAATAGTAAAAAATAAAAATCCTTATTTCAATGTCCTCTTGTTTGATTTCATGCAAAGCCTTCAGCTACATCTTGTGGCCTTCATCGGCAGGCTGTTCATTTGTCAGACCTGTATTAGTCTTAATTTTCCTCTTAGTTTACTTTAATTTGAGTTAGACAGTTTCACAAAAAAGCCTAAAAGGTGTCACCTGCTGACCAGTGGTACCAAAATGACAAAAGCCTCGCTGAGAAGGAAACACGTTACCTGTTGGAAATACAGCACCTCAGCTCTGCTACAGGTGTACTGGAAGTGTTTTTGGATTGTTACACTCTTCATTGAATTCTCCTAGTAAAATGATGTAACTGTTGAATCCTCCATAAGTCGTGTCTAATTAGTCCTCCCTAAGATCAAAAACTGGACAGCGTTGTGCAACAGATGATTTCAGATTTCTATTTAAAGACTAATAGTTTGGTCTGAGGCGTAGTCAAAGTGGTGCTCTGTGACTCATTAGGGGAGCTCAGCTACACTAGTACATATGAAGATTCATTCATGCAAAGCCTCTAATAGAAACCTGGGATTATTCATTCAGATCCAGTCTCATAATGTATTAATTATCCAGTTTTTTATCAGTTTAATAGCCTTGATAGGCTGGTAATAAAAAATAAAAAAAAAAAAAACCCTTTATATTGGCATGGCTTAAAAGTCATGCCGCTGGTCATGCAATTAATCTAAATCATGTGCAGTGTGAAGACAGGACATTACATCACACTCAAACTGAATCAACGCCAAACTCACAGACTGAGAATTGCACTTTAGAGTAATGTGAAATCACTACTCTTCTAGCGATGGAAGTTAGATTAAAAGTCTTCTGAGGGCTTCATTTATCACACTCGATGGTGAAACTGTTTCATAACTTCAGCTGTTGCACTAAGATCCTGTTTGTTTTCTCTGTTTCAGTCTTACAAACAGCCTGGACGAGAGACAAGAGTGATCAGTCAGTGCACTGGCCTTTTTCGTGAACCTGTTGAGGCTTTGCGGAGGATCAAAGGCTCATCACCGGGCCACGTCCCAACAGCTTCAACACAGTCCAGGAACAAACTGACGTGATGGCATCTCGGGTTCAGGGTTGTAAAGTCAATGGAACAAAGATAAACATGGTCTAAGGTGTGATTTGAGGAACCCAGCTGAACTTTGACAAAGAATTTTGTTTTTCTTGCCATCCACAATGTTTTGAGCAAAACATACTGCACCGCCCTCACCCACAGGACTCATCAGTGTTATGCACAACAAAATAAAAAACTACAATCTGTATGAAAAGAGTCTTTTAGGAGCCAACAGGAGACACTTCAGCTGATGATAAACAGTGTGGCTGGATGTTATTACAAAAGTTTTTATAGCAGCGACATTATGTCATGAAAGGAATAACCAGTGATGAGATATAACACTAATATTTAACCTGTGATTACACTAGGCCTCATTAAAGCTGTCGGCTCTAAATGCCAACATTCATCTCATTATTTTCACATAATCCTCTTTTATAGTCCTCCGTTCTTTATGAAACACTGAAAGGCCAAATAACAGTTAGGACCTTCTTTAAAGACCTAAATATGTTTATAAATATGTTTTTGGCAAGCTCCGACATACAAACACATACAAACAGGGCCGCTAGCGCTGTTTAACACATCTCCCATAGGTGTTCAATTGGTGACTGCGAAGATCATAGCATATGACTCACATCATTTTCACAATCATCAAACTATTCAGTGACCCCTCACACCGTAAACTTCTGTTTCTCTTCTCATTTTTCAGGTTTTTCCTTTAGTTTGAGACCCGTCTGTATACACTATATACACACACTCTTTCACTGACCTTTGGTGTGGCTCAACGAATATTTGTTCCTTTGTCTGATGGAGACAATGATGTCAATCTTTTGGTGTGTAATCTTTACTTTGGCACTTTAACTGAAGCAGCTTCTGCCAAATTACAACAATGCCAACTGTAAATGTTTTAAAGGCTGAAGCTGAAGCTGGATGGGAAAAGGAAGGGCACAGCACCAGTAGGCAGATTTTTTTTTTTTACCTTTGGACAGAGCCAGGCTAGTGGTTTCCGGTTGTTTCCAGTCTTTATGCTAAGCTAAGCCAACCGCCTGCTAGTGGCCTTCAAGTGGCACAGTACCATACATGAGAGTGGTATCAGTCGTCTCATCTAACTCGCAGCAAGAAAGCAAATGAGTGTATTTCCAAAAATGTCAAAAGCATTTTCAAAGTCAGTGGTTGTGATTTAAAATCAAATCCATTGCAGAATGAAAAGATTCCTGCTCATCCTTGTGCAACACAAACTCAGCTGCTGTGACCTGACCAGATGTGGATCCACTGGCAATGAAAGTTTAGTCAGCAGGGAAGAGACAAATGATTTGACTTAATGCACTTTGTTTTATAATGTCAATTTAATCCAATTGAAGGATGCAAGTTTGACTTCTGCCCTTTTGTCTTTCTCACATTGGAAACTCAAAACATGTGCTCAGTAAAAAAAATCAGTGAAGAAGTACTTCAATAGGGCATTTAAGTACTCCACAACTCCTGGTTATATGCATGTGTGTGTGTGTTACCACTAAGTTACAGGATGTCAGTGTGCCCTGGCATCCCCACACACTGAACCTGAACCACATGTTTGGCACACATTGCCGCTCACCACAACCAGAATCTGAGCCAAACACTGCTATATCCATGTAAGGGTAGTACAGTATCACTCACATTTTATGTGAGCTAAGCCTGGTTCTGTATGTAACTCAAATCAGATCAGCACAAATACCTTCTCCCATAGGTCAGGATAAATACAGTATTTGAGTGGATGATAGGAAGTTTTTTTTAAAAATATAAATCAAGGTCCAGCTGTTTGGTTTTCCAGGCTTCAAAACATCTGGATCAAACGTAAAAAAATGAACTTTGACATTTCTTGATTCACAGACCTTGATGAAGATGAAGATAAATGATGTATCAGATGACTCTTTGCCTGTCACATCATCTTTGTGTGACCTTTATGACGTACCCTGTGAATTATGTATCATTTGGCAGCATTTCACATTAAAACACAGTAATGTATGTATTAGTCTGACTAACTTTCCTCCCTCTGGCTGTTTTGACTGGAGGCTGGGATATTTCTTTTGGTGTAGTTTTTTTTTTAATGAATGGTCTTTTAGGATCACTGCACCACTCCTGTTACCCATTGCCTTTTTCCATTCATAACAATAATATATGTAAATAGTATTGTTATAACTTGTTGTTATAATCCAGGTATTCAACAACCCCTTTGTGTTAAAATGGTCAGGAATGGTGGTGTTCAGGCAGATTGCAATGTTATTGTTTATGTTGCAGATTAAGAAAACCAATGCAAACCTTGGTACAAAGGAGTTATATAAATAAAATCAGGATTACCTTCATAAAAAACATCCAGTAGAGCGAGAGCAAAGGAAGAAACCTGAGCCCGTATTCACAAAGCATTTTATCTTACCACTAAGACTACTCCTAAATCACCCTAAAAGTTTTTAACGGATTAGGGGTCATCTACAAAAGTAGTGCATTCTCCATCGGTAGTGCATCGGTATGATCAGGCTTGTGTCGACCCGGCAGAATTCAATTTAACTATAAAAACTTACATTCAATTCTCTCAATGGAAAAAAAAAACAAAAAAAAAAAAAAAACCTGTCCTAGACGACCTAACTAAACGGCAGCCTATGAGCCACATCCTGTTGTACCTGTAACTGTTGTAATGTAGCTGTGGTCCCGGCTTTGGGTTAAAAGTGTGTTAATATCCCTCTGTCGCCCAGATGTGCTGGTGACATCCAGCTAGAATATGATCCTGTCAAACAGCTGCCTCAGGTCACTCTCCAATAACATCTATGACTCGTGTGTAGATCCTGGACACTGTGCAACAAGGTCTACAGCCGTACAGGCAGCATCCAATATAACCTGTGTGTGGATGGTGTGGTTTTGTTTTCCTGTTTACAAATACCTCCTCGTCTTGCGATGGTGCAATCATTTTTACATGCTTCCATCTCTGGCACCGATCACAGCAGGTAGACCGACCATGAAGCTGCTTTATTTCCCTGTAGTTGTTGAACATCTAAAAGAAATATATATGAATTTTCCTATGACATTGGGTCACAGCGCATTTATTGTTTGGTGGATATAGGCTATCGGCTTTTCTCTGTTGCCAAGTAACGCAGTGTTACTGATCGGTTTGTTTCGGTTGGTAGAAGATTGAATCCTTCACAAACTCCACAACGATCATTATTCCCTCTTGATTGAGTCAGTATATTTTAAGTAATTCAGCATCGTTTAAGGTTTCCAAAACACTGCAGCGTGGAATGACTGCGGCCCTTTTATGATTCTTTTTGATTTGGTTTTAGTGAGTTAGGAATCCTCTTGACTACTTCTAATTCCTCCCAGACTTAGGAGCTGCTTTTAAGTGGCTTTGTGAATAGCTCTTAGTAAAAAAAAAAATAGCAATCCTAAAGTTAGGACTGACACATTATTTTTAGGAGTTTCTCCTAAATCGTTAGGAGCTACTTTTAGCCTTAAGATGGTTTGTGAATACGGGCCCTGATCTGTACAGTTGACTCTGATGTCGTGGTCCAAACCAGATGTGACCAGTGGATCCACAGGTGTCAGCTTTCTGCCAGACTATGATGATAGCCCTGTTGTCATCACTACTGCTGAATTAGCACTTATAATAAATCTAGCCGTGTTGAAATGTGTGCTGAAGGTCAGAGGGTTTTTGGATGGAAAATATTGGCAACAACATACATGCCATATTTTAAAGGTACTATATTCAGAAAACCTTTGTTATTTATGACACTGGTGGCCGTGAAGTGAACTGCAGTCAGTAGCTGTAGACTATATTTGACTCTCCATCACTGGCACAGTGCTAAAACAAAGTGTGGAGATGGGTCTGACTTGAAAGACTATAGTTTGACTGACGTTATGTTTTAAAAAAAAAAAAGAAAAGGATTTCTTAATTGTTATCAGCTTACTAGCGAGCACAATGTAGGCTAATGATGTTGATCTAATCCATTCTTGTTAAATAATACACTGACTGTTGACATAATACATCAGTGTTAGGTAGCTATTTAGCTTTATCAATTGCTGCTTGTCTAGCTTTCACCAAGAAGCCTAGCGATGTCAGCCTAGCTACATTTTTCAGATGATAACGCTAGCGGTAAATGAACTAGACAGAATAAATTAGATGTATTGCCACAATTCATTAGCAACTGATGCTAAGTCAGACGTATTCTATCACTCAATCTAACAAGCGGGTCCATTCAAAGCAAGGATTGGCGGCGTGTGTGTGTGTGTGTGTGTGTGTGTGTGTGTGTGTGTGTGCAGGGGTGGGGAAGTAGAGGAAGTTGAACTTCTCTCTCAAGCTCTCTCTGCCTTTTCATCCCACCTTTGTGTGGATGTTCAGAAAAAGCCATAAACGCCTTTGCCTTCAGACGAAGTTGGACGACAGGTCACACAAACTATTTAATTTCAAGCGTATCCCGGCCTTAATCGTTCCACTGAGCCAGCTGCCAGTCTGCAATTCTGTGTGATGTTCATGCCAGCCCGAAGTAGGTCAAGCTCTGGCTTGTGTTCCTCTTGACACAGGTGTACCAAGCATGCCTGAGTTTCTGTTAAATGAACAAAGTGTTGACAGTCATGATAAACTACTGCTGGACAGCATATGGATGAAGGCAGCCATGACTGGAGGCCAGTGCAGAGGAGGAGGTCAACATGCAACAACAGAATGGTGAAAGATTTCATCCAAACACTCAACTTCACCCTGCACTTTTTTGTTTTTAATTAATTTGCCATTAGGGCAGTGTTTATATAAATATCAAACGATCCGAAAATATATTTCTCAAGAAGTGGAGCTGAATAATCTTGCTTTTGACATTTTGCAGATGCTAAAACTCAGCTGTGTAATATACATCTGCACACCATTATAGCACCTTCCTGCTAGACAGAATCTATTTTTCCTTCAAACTCTGACATGTTGTGGAGCTCTGGCATTTGCTTTTCGGTCCTTTTGTTGTTCATGTCCATTAATTTGAAATTTGCAATGTGGAAATGATTAAATAATTAAAACACGCCTTGAAGGGCAAAATGAACACCCTCCCACTGATCAGCTACTTAGAACAGGAAATGGCCTGTACATCTAATATAGCCTACTTTAGTATGTTCCTGTGCCTGACTGGTTTTATTTAAAAATCTGGAATCTAAATTAAGTTAATATTGAGAGATGAATGAACCAACTGTTGGACTTTGCAGCTACAACCAATGAAGAAACTGAGCTGGTTTCTGGCCCACTTTTATTGGACACTATTGCAGCAGCCCTTGAAAACCCATTAGATATTTATATGATGAGTCTATCAGATGCAAAAATCCCCGCTGATATACAATAATTGTCACTTACTTCCCAACTCTTGCGACTGTGTTGACAACCGTAGAGGCTGAACTAGAAGTTAAAGATCATAACAGATGTGTCCTTCAGTATTCAAGAATCTTCATCTGTAACTGAGTGTTCACTAAACCTTTCCTCTTAACAGTGATTATCTAATCCTCACGTAACAATGAGACCTGTCAGGCTTGGAATTTCTCCTCGCGCTGGAGCAATAGTCTATATCTGCTCTTGTGTAACCTACAGTCTTTAACAAGTCTAATACTATTTTTAGTGTTAACGGTAGAGACTCACTGAAAGTGGCTCAACATGAAGTTCACCCTCATTAATTTTCAAAGGGATATGAGCAAATTGCTTCATGAGGCACTGTGGGATTCCCAGCAACATGGGACTGACCAGCAATGCGAAAAAAGGAGAGGGTCCACAGTTGGAAGTTTTCAATGTTATGCAAATGAGGGTGAAATTCGCCTGGTGGCTATGCATGTCTGTTTGAAATATGACTGAGGATTTTCTCAGTGAGCTGCATGAATGGAAAAGTTGACAGGTGTAGCAACAGTGACGGGGCGGCAGAGCTCTTACACGCTGGTAAAATTTATTTTTCAAACCCCCTTCGGAAAACATCTCATCCCCAGTGAGGGGCGCAGCTTGTGAACAGGCAAGGCAGGCAACTGCTTGTGGGTCCCGGGCTGTTAGGGGCCCCAGAGGACCGACAAACTTTACTCCACTGCAGTGTCTCAAAAGGCCTGTGCAGAGAGCCACGTTAGAGCTCATTCACTCAGAGGGAGATTAGATAACATGAGGTCTGTACAAAAAGTTGCTAGATATGTCGTCGGCTGCTTTAATGAACAAAACACAGAATGAAGAAAACCCCTGTGGGTTATTTACAATGTGACAAAGTTGAAGTTATTTATTTAGGTTTTTATTGTTTTAAAAAATCCTACTAATGTGAATGTTTGTATTAAAAATGTTTAGATCTCGTACATTTTTTGTTGGTGTGTGATTATTTATTACATAATGGTGATGAATGCTGATTGGAGGGCCCCCTGCAAATGTTTTGCCTCGGGCCTCGACGGAGTCAAGAATCACCACCGTCCTCAGTCAAGCGTGTGTTCAGCAGGTGAAGGGGTTTGTTCTTTTGTAATCTTAACAATCACAGCGCAGTGATTTCTTAACCGCGTATGTCTCTCCTCTGAACCTCGGGCTTCTGAAACGCATGAACCACAGATCCCAGTGGAAAGAAGGAGGGATGATCCAATGGGTGTGAAGCTGAAAATCGAGAGGTTTCGCGGATGTTAGTAAGAGAACATTCATGCTGGCGTTTTGTCCAACACATTGGCTGCACGCTCTCTGTTTCTAAACTATCCACATGAGATCTGCAATATCGCAATGTCAGATCATGTTTTCCCTCCTTCTCCATGGGTTCTCGCCGGAACTGGTGTGGGGTGGGGGTCAGTTTTTAAAAATCATTACACATTCATATTTTTAGCCCTCGCAGTTTGGGAGGTGCAGTTTGTCCTGAAGTGGCCATTGTGTGAATTTATGGGAAATTTCACTGATAAATTTAGAATACACCAAAAAAAAACATTATCCATGTACTAATATGTTGACAGACCTCCAAGTACTGTGGGTGTGCAGGACACTGAATTACTGGATTGTTATCATCCAGTCACAAAGGGAGCGGGTGGAGTCTTGCTGGCTGACCTCCATGACTGTCTAAAAAGAGCTCATGAGAGATTTGAAGGATAGCAGCTAAAGATGCATCACACACAGAAGAGAGAGAGAGAGTGTGTGTGTGTGTGTGTGTGTGATTGGTCAACTTGTTTGTTTGTGAGCACAGTCTGGTTTTCTTCTTCCTTTTACACTATTAATACAAAGCCCTGCCTTGAATCCGGCATATTGATCCGTTTCTTAGCAGCCTCCATTGGAACACGTCGTCAATCACCAACAGGTGTGCCAATATAGCTCTGATGTTAGGAGGTAAACAAGATTCATCATGGAAAGGCCATTAGTGTCTGTCTGCAACCACAGGAGGCTTGAAAAACGATTCATCTTGTAGCTGCTGGAGGTGAATTTTCTTTGGTATGGATTAGAGTGTATCCGCATGTTGGTTTCTACTTACAAGTGGTTTTATCGACGGCACACAATTGGTTTGTTTATCCATGTAATGGTAGGTCAGTGAACTTTCAGTGGAAAAAAAAAAAAAATCTAATTTAAACCTTATTCTTATTATTAAATCCCACCTACGTGGACGACGACTCCTCGGGGTGTTTTTAAGTATTTTTCCACCTCAACATGTTTTGATTTTTTGAAGGGACTCCGGGTGAGGTAAGAGAGCAGAGGAGGAACACGATGAGACAAACCCAGGAGGAGAGAGAACAGTCCATTATGAAACAGCATGAGTCAATCGCAGTTCGGCAGCCAAGCTCTGCTCGTTCTCTCGGTGGCCAAGTGATGAAGACGAGGCAGGCGGCCACATCAGGCCGCGCTCGCCACTGAACCAGGCGTCAGTGTAAACACCGCAAAAATAAAATCACGCAGCCGGCTTTTAGAGATTTTGATCCATATATCTGGTCCCATATTTGGAGCTTGTGCTGCTCTGCTGAGCATCACTGCACCGCGGAGGAGTCATGTGTTTATGTGACAAGATGACGAGTCACTGAATGTTATGTAAAAACTCAAAATGTATACTTTCCCTTCGCTCAGCAAATGATGTGAGATATACAAAAATGTCACACATGGTTTTTTTTTTTTTAACATGCAGGAAAAGTACAGCTCCTGCTCACTTTTACATAAGATGACTGATGCAGATAAATGAATGGTGCTGCATGGATTATATAAGGTGTGGGAATGTTGCTTTAAAGTTGGCTATATTTTGTATTTGTATTGTAAATACATTAGGTGTTGCATTCTGAATAATTACAGGAAATAATCAGCTGCTCATCTGTCATGTTAAACATTAAGGAGCCAACTCTGTTTCATACTGGATCTTTACCTCAAAAACACCCTGCATGTGTGTCCGCTGAGGCTTATTTAGTCTGACTCACTATTCGTCCGCTGAGCCTGGACCTTCTTGACTGGCTGTATGTTGCTCTGCTTACTCTCAGATGGACCATACCAAAGAGTTGACGGGTGAAAAAAAAAAGCAAAAACTATCACAATTTTAAGAGTCACAACCCCCCCCCCCCCCAGCTGTACTGTAAGAGTTTCCTGGAATTTACTTGGTGGCTTGGTTGAGTCAGTGTGTAGAGTTCACAGTTGTACAAGAGGCTCAGTGTGCATCAGTTACAGGCAGAGACTACACAGTCCATAACACAGCCCTGTGGATTTTAAATCTAGGTATAAATAGCAGGACATTGCACTGCCTATAAACAGTCACAAACAGGCCTGGCCAAGCACAACAAACTGGAAAAACAAACAGCTTTTTGTGTATCATTAGCAGGTGTATGTACTTTGTGCAACGTAAATATTGTGTGCACCATAGTTGCGCTAGCCCAAAGTAAAGTACTATTTGACTTTAAAAAATATTCAACCGTCCACAGCAGCACATCACTCAGCTTCTGAGTGGTTGCTCCCAGCTGCCTCTCTAAACTGGGAGCACGTCAGGTAATACACTGACTGTATAAGCACCTCACATAACCCCACGTCAAATAACCCCGAACGCTCACTTTAATAGTTAAGGCACTACTGAAAAGTCTGTATGTGTGTAGTAGGCCTTTTGCACAGAAGACAGACATGTCACATTAAGGAGGAGCTCATGTTCAAATTACATAATTAACAATGGCTGAATTCCATTTAGTTCAGTCTCAGGGTGCTGGTATTGTGCATGCTAACTCAATGTCACACTGTCATTGGCTTACTGAGCCATTGTTGATGTTATATTAACACTTTTCCTATGATAATCAAGTCAAAATGTTTTCAGTGCTGTTCCTCATGTACACTGGGATGAAATGCATTCATGTATGACTGTAGCTCATCTATTCCAGAAGGAGTGTTTTCCAGGGAAAGTAGAGTATCCTTTTATGAGAAGTGCTAATAAACGTTCTCTGAACCTGATGCCATGTTTCATAAATCCTCTCTAGAAAATGACTCATTACTCCAGTTTGGGGAAACCTCGGTAAAAACATGGTTAAATACAATGACTGAAGTCTGAAAGACTTTCATATGCTCTATCATGTTAACAGTACCTTTTATGCAGCACGACCTCTCCCAAAACCTAATAAGTCTGTTTACAGTTTGTCTTTTTTGTTTTTTTTTTAACAAGGAGTTGACCTCTTGACCCCAATCACTGTGTAAATAACATATTGTACATTTCTGTATCTGTGAATGATTTTTTATCAAACAAAAGAAAAATATATTTTTTCATGCACAGCCATGTAACATATGAAACATTAAATATTATTTGGTATATATGAAATGCTTTAATTTCTGCATTTTGTCATCTTCATCAAATGTGTGAGCCCCGTTTGTTTTGGGTTTTTTAAGTAAGAAAAAAAAAGAAAGAATATAAATATTTGAAGAAAAATAATGGTTAATCTTGCTGCTGTATGTGTATTATTTTCACACACAGTGGGATCTGAGGAAGGAAATCCAGTGTCAACAAAACACAGCAGCTAATCTTCCCTTACAGTCATTTTAACTCTGGACTGGGAGTGAAATATCTATTTTGCATGGCTTACACCTGACAGCGCCTCCACACAAGAGGAGCCACACTGGTCTGGAGCAGAGTGAGTTTGGCCCAGGGGCTCGACTGTAATGAGCAGAGCTGAAGTGTCTGCCTGTGTCCTGTTACAGGATCCTACTCAGTTAAAAATGGTTCATGTAAGGTTATACAGTGTTGGGAGGGGAGGAACGGCTTTTCATTGAACTATCAGTAGTTGGTGGAAATTCAGGGACTTTGATGATTTGCTTTAAATTTCAAAGATCTCTCAGCTCATTCATTTGAAATGTGGCACTCTCCTTGGGCCCATTCACACTATGTGGCTAATGTGGAGGGGGGCTGTTTGGGGAGGAAAGGCATGAATAAATCAGGAGTCCATGATTCAGAGCTGGACAGGGGGCCTGGAAAATGCCAGGGATTACATCGAGGATATTTATTGTGTCAAAGCTGCTGAGCCATGTTGTCAGGGAGCCCAAAATTTCAACACACGTGTTTATATAGTGAAGTTCACACTCAGAACAGTTATTAACAGGAGTGGCAGCTTGTAGCCTACTCAACCCATAAGTCAGATGGAGACAAAAATTGTATATAGAGGAAAAGCAACAACTCCACAGAATATTTAAATGTTTTTTTTTTTTTCCAAGCACCTATTTCCTGAAAGAAGCAATTTGTTGCTCTGTCACATCATTTCTTTATATTGCCTGAGTATGAATATGAATCTGAATCGTATTGTGTCTGTCGATTTGTATTAGTGCTGTGATGGACTGGCAGCCAGGCCTGGCACTGTCACTTTAATGCCACAGAATGTTTTCTTGCCCTCACACAGTAAAAATTTCAACACCAACTCAGTCCAGATGGTCAGGCAATATTGTGTAAGCCAAATAATTTCACTGGCATTTATCATTTATCTGCTGGTATAAAGTTCATGTTTTAAACTACATTTAGAAATGCAACAATGGGCATGGCAGCTAAATAAAGAAATACTGTTTTGGTGTCCTGCAGCACTCTCAGTATTACACTGAGTGAAATAAGGCAACCAAAGCTTGAACTGTGCACATGTGCTCCTGAGAAATGACCTACTACAACTGCAATTGCTTACATGGTTTCCTCTTAAATGAAAATGGGCAGTGTGATTGATTTTCTTAAATTCCTCTCAACAGTTATTGGACGACAGTCAATACCATCAAATGCAGTTGCACCGACAGAAAATGCCTGAGCCGCAGGTTTTAGCCAATTCATCTGTGGAACCAAAGTTACTCCCTGAAAGAAATATGCATTGATAAAAACGAGCCAGTGATGAAAATAGAAAAGTAGTGCGTGGAGTGCTGTGTGATCAGATAATGATCACAGAATTTTAGTCACGGTAAAATACTGAGACATTATTTGCCCCAGGAGAAAAGTGGATAATCAGCACCATCTTTTTAAGTGATTCTCTACCCTCATTTAGTCGCATTTATCTGTGCTCATTTTCTTAATTACTGATGAAAATAGTTGTGGTGAGTCATCAGGATCTGTAGCAGTTCAGTGCCTTTGCTCAAGGGTTTGATATTCTTGAGTGGTTGAGTGTTCGTACAGTACATTTAGCAATTAATATTGATTTATCAAGTATTAAAGTAAATTGCATGCAATCTTTAAGTTGAAAAAGAACAAGGTTTTGGCAGGCATGACATTAACATGTTTGATTTCAATCTGGGAAAAAACCCCAATGGCTCAAACATCACATGACATACTGAATATTCAGTGGGGTCCACCGTATATTCAGTAATATTGCAAAGAAAAAAAATCCTGAATTGTAGTTTTTACATAGATTATTTAACCTGCTGCAGAGCACATGTCTCTCCTCAGATGAAAGCTGTTAGGAAAAACATTACAGGGCAGACACTTTTTCAGCTTGATTTGCTCTCATTTGGCACTCATGCACGTGAATCATTCTTTACCGGAAATACAGGGGGCATAACACTTCCACTACCTCTCTGATGAGTGTGTTTTTTTACACTGTGAGTTTTATTCATTTGGGCTGACCCCTGAAGCCCAGTGTTGAATGATTTGAAGGGATTTACTGAAATGTTGCATGACTGATTTTCAGTAAAAATGTGAGGGGAACTCCTGAGACCATATTAATGTTATTTCAGATGAAATGCTCCGTATCTATAAATAGTCTGTTTCCTTTGTCTTCTGCCATTCTTAAAGCAGGTATAATCAACATTTTTGTTATAACAATGGTTAAAATATGACTAATGTGAAAGGGGTCACAATCACAATTATCACCTGAATTTTTAGTCCCCCTCAACTCTACAGAGGGTTTTAGTGACTTTCAGTCCATTGTATTGGTTTTCCAGCCCTAATCTTTATGTTGGTTCTGGTTCATGCTCACTGCTCTCAAAGCAGCTTTTTTCCTACGGTGGCCCTGAGAGCTCAAGGCACTGCAACTGAAGAGAAGACATGCAAATAGACAAATGCGCTGCAAATTCAGAAAACATCTTCATCAATTTGACAACACATGCACTGCAAATACACACAACACAACAGAAGTGTTTCCAGAGGACTCTAAAAAACGACTGCGACTTTTGAAGTTAAAAGCACTGAACAATAAGTGTGTCCCAGCCAAGTTTGTCACTTTTTTCTTTTTAAATTATTTTTTCACCTTAATTCTGATAGTGACAGAGAGAAAGGAAGAAAGAGAGAGAGAGAGAAAGGAAGAAAGAGAGAGAGAGAGAGAGAGAGAGAGAGCGAGAGAGAGAGAGAGCGCGAGAGGCTGATATGGAGCAAAGGGCCACAGGTTGGTCTAGACCCTGGGCCACTGTGGTTATTACGCCTTCATAGTTCGCACTCTACCAGTGGTACATGTTTAGCAGCTCAAGAGCGAGATATTTCCCTCAGGAGGTGGTGCAGACCAAAACAGAGCTAAAAGAGAGTGAATATCGGACTTAGTTTTGTCAGTCCAAATGAACGATTCTGTCACTCTATAACTGCTGCTGGATGTGTAAGCGAGTATATTGTTTGTTAACAGGTTTGCCATATCAACTAGGGCTATAATACTTCATTGTTGTATACCAGCTTCTGCTGCCTCCTCAAAAGAGAGTCAGTATCTGATTCAGCATTGCACTCTTGTAACACTGTCTATTTTTTTTTTTGTATCAAAATCTTTGTAGCAGAACCAGAGATGTCTTTCCCCACCCCCACACATTCTTTTTCCTTCTCAAAGCGTACATCACCCACAATGCAACTCTAAGGCTGATTGTTATTTTGGAGATTCAGGTGTGGTATGTTAGTAGCGGCTTACATAGCATCGAGCTGCTAGCCTCAGGCAGAGTGGAGGAGCGGGCTGCAGTTGTCTGGTAAGCTCATGTCTTTCTAACTCCACACCCTCAGATTTTTTTGTCATTGTCAAACTTGCAGTCTTTAGACCCAGCAGACGCCAACTCAAATGACATCACTTCAGTCAATTTATCACACATTTCACACAGTTATTCAGTCTTTTCTTTTTTAAATGCAATAGTAGCATTCTCCCCAAGACCTGTACAGAGACACTGATGAGTAAAATCAGTGGAGTTCTCGTTTAAGTGTTATGGTGGCACAGGTTTAACGTTTAGTGGCATAGAAGACTTGTGGTTTCATAATACATTCATGAGTAGACCTTAGTATCTCAATTGCTAGTCATTACTGAAAAAAGTGTGTAATTAATGATTGTCTAATTGAAAGTGAAACCACATCATGGCAAAATAGAACCCTAGTCAGAACTCTGGGAAATAACCAAAGACATGTTTTTGTCTGGTCTCTACTCTGCGGGGTCTCATTGTGTCTTAATCTTGAGTTGTGGGAAACTTTTTTTGTGTGTGTTCATTAAAAAGAAAAAAAAAAAGAAAACTTTGACAAAGCTCTGCCTGATTAGCTCCAAGTGCTGCACCAGAGATGACATTAGCGTTGAAAGTTGCATAATCCTCCCATCACTGCAGCTGACTGTGATTTACGTTGATGTTCTCCCTTGACCCCTCCATCCTGGTGTGTTTGTTTAGTGTGGTGACCCAGAGGTCCTGCATGCCTTCATCCACACACACACACACACACACACACACACACACACACACACACACACACACACACACACATGCTGCTGTCATGTGCCAGGACAGATCACTTCACACAGAGGACATACACAGGCAGAAACGTGCAAAGCAACACAAATAAAAGCTACCTCCACACACACAAACACCTGTACGCATGCAGATGCAAATGTGAGCTTCACACTGCGTCGACCCAGACAAACAAACATGAGGCTGCAATCGTTTGCTCAGTCATAATGCAGTGTAACAGAAGTCTGTTCTGAATCTCTACAGCGGTCATAGTTTCATGGTCAGATCTGTCTGGAGGCTGATTAATTATCTAAACTAACGAAACAATCACTATCACACATCAGTCTGAAGAATATTAAAAGCAGGACTCTGATAAATAAGTTCTGTATCTAATTTGTGCCTTGGAAACATGAAAATCTGATATTTTGACAAACACAAAGCATTATTAATCAGCATTATCATGTAATGACAACAGGTCATTACAGAGGGTGAAAATATTATTTCCTCTCTTAAATTAACTTTAATGTATTGATAGTTTTATCCATGATGAATTTCATAATTGCAGCCATTCACTTTACATTCACGTTGTCCTGCTCTGCACTGTGGGTCAGAGATAGACATGTGTCCTGTCTGACCCACATCTGTTGCTGTTGCAGCTGTTGAATCAGTTGGTGAGCTGGTGTTTTGTTTTGCTCTCTCCAGGCCTGCACAGCTTTTGCTTGTTAACTTCTTGTAAAGCTGAGTTGTAATACACAACTATGAGTCTGGGCTGGATTTCCAAAAAGCATCTTGGCAACGGGTCATGTATTTGTTCCACTGTAAATCACTGGAGTGATTAGTTGCTTGTGGCAAATAGGTTTCAGATTGTGTTTGACTGATCCAGGGTCTGTAGTGACCTCAACCCAGGAGTTATGCGAGGTCATCTCACAAACCTCGGGAACACTGGCATGATGACACCAGCAGCACACGGCCTCCTGGGAGAGGCTCTGTGCTCGTATCAGTATCAGTGGAGGCTGCTACAAAATGACACACTGCAAAACACACAGAGCAGAAATGTGCACTCTAATGACTTAATCATAACCTGAGCGCCTGATAATGACAGCGCAGTAAAATGCTGCGTGATCCACTGATGCCTTTAGTCCTGGTACAAAAACTCAAGATGAAACTTGCTTGTTTCATTAATGTAGCAGATACACAGTTATAATTGTATATGTTGATGTGTGGTGGAAACAGTCTCCTCTGTGTGTGTGTGTGTGTGTGTGTGTGTGTGTGTGTGTGTGTGTGTGTGTGTGTGTGTGTGTGTGTGTGCGTGTGTTGTGTGTGCATGTGTCTGTGTGTGTGTGTGTGAACCTCTCATCCTTGAGAGACAGGCAGAGACTAGAAACGAGGAGAAAACAGAAACGGAAAAGTACAAATGAAACAATGCCAGAGTTGCACAGTCTCGGGGAATCTGTCCTCTCTGAGGGATGATTGCGAAGCCACAAGTTATGTGATAAAACTCCGTCTTCTGCCAAGCCCCTAAAACATACTATAAATCATATTGAAGATGCTGGAAGAATTTACTTCCAGGCACTTGAGTCATTGACAAACTCAAGGAGGGAGAGAAAATCTTGTTCCCTTTTGATCCCCTCTCTCGCTTCCTCCCAAATAATGAAACAGCAGTCATAAACTCCTACCTTAATATCCCTTTAAAGGGACGAACTCAAGCTCACTTGGAGAAAAACTGATTTAGTGCACTCGATGACTGGATATTAGGGGAAATATATTCTTAGCTAAGACATACCAGGTGTTTCCAGATATTGCCATCACTATCAGTGTATCACCAGATATGGAGCTGGTGTGAAGACTTCAAACCATCTGGTAAATGTACAAACACAGCCATCAGCCATTTAACTAGGTACATTTTTTCAGAGTGCAGGATTAGACATGTTTTGAATAGTGGTGCAATGGATTAGACAGCTGTTTACTATTACACATGACTGGTTACCACTTCTAGGTAATATACAGTAGATAAGGTTAGGGCAGATAACAGTATATCTCATAAATGTGAGATCTTGAGACCGCATTTTAGAAATTATATTTAAGTATGCTTTGACTGATGGTGCATGTTGATACATGTTGTACATGTTGTACAGGCTGTTTTGTTGGTTTCTTTATTTGCATTATCTGCTGAGTCAAACTTGGCTTTGCTTATTATTATTTCTTCGTTACAGATTTTTAGAAGACTTAGACTTTTGAGACACCCCACACACAAACACACACATAGAGCAAATATAAATGAACATGACAATCACTCAGACCAATCAATTAATTGATGTAATTATTTAATATTTATTATATATTTACACATATTTCTGTTTTGTCTCTTGTCTACCACAGAGCCACCAGGTTGAATTCATATTGTATTCCTCTGTTTATTTTGTTTGCTTTGTCTTTGTCGTTAGTCTTTTTTTTTTTTTATCACCTCACAAATCTGTGATGACTAATATGTTCATATTACAGAGCAACACTTCATTTTTTTGGATCAACATTCACTCCCTGAGAGGACTAAAACAGTGGTTATTAAACTATTTCCTTCTTGTTTCTGTCTGAAAGCTGTAAAAATAGTAAAAACAATTTTCACACGAGTAGATAAGAGCTGTCACTGTTGTTCCCAAATGAATCAGCCTGACCCTTCTCAAAGCAGACAGTTTGACTGAAGCAATGCCATGCGGCAGTAAAGACTGTTGTTAGCTACATCCGTGTGAGACAAGTCAAAATGACTGGTTTGCTACTAAACTTGCTAAATGCAAAAAAGCTGCTTCGAGCTTCAGAGTTTTAGAATTTGAAAAACAAAAATCATTTAAGTCACCCATTAATCTTCTGCTTAAAAGACCAGTGTGTAGGATTTAAGGATATAATCACATTTTTTTTAAACTCAGAATGAGCCCTTCACATCTACATAGGGAGCGGTTCCTCTTCCACGGAGCCCGCCATGTGTCACCGCCATGTTTCTACAGTGGCCCATAACGGAGAAACCAAGCTCTGGCTCTAGAGAGGGCCTTTTGCGTTTTTTACGTTACCTGAAGGCCACCGTAGGTTGTCCTATACATGCTTGGAAAGGGAGGGGTGAGGGGTATTCAGTTGGTTACAATCTGCAACCTCACCACTAGATCACACTGGTCCTTTAATTGAGAAATATGGAAATTAATTATGTTATTTGGTAAATTTTAAGATTTTCCACTGCAGAAACTCCATTTAAAAACAACCAAAAGAATTTATGGTCCATTAATTTACCCTTTAATTGTTCCCAAAAAGCCCACAAACGTCACCTTAATTACATCGTTACTGTGAAAATTATTTGGTATTTTATGGTTATAAAAATAAGATATTCAGTTCCCTGTTGTGTTTCTCATGTCTACAATCATGCCTGCAGTTTTGTCACGAGTAGCCTACTGTCCAGCTTCCTTGCAAAAAGAAGCCATAATAAAGCCACGATGGTTTTAAAAACCCATGAACCACAAAAGTACAATGCCAGATCCCCCAGATCCCACAACCCTGGAAGACAGATGTGTGCCTAATTTAGGCTCTCGCTTCAGTGACTGCTTTGAAATTCCCTCTTTGAGTCCCTTGCGTCTATGTTTGAACCGTCAGGCGTTGATAGCTGTGAGCAACAGCCTGGTCAGATTTAGTCAGGTGGGTCAACTCGCTCTCTCCATAATTGGCTTAGCGTACCAGCAGAGGGGAAGATTTGTCTATCAGTGGCTGGAGGCGGACTCCCTCTGGCAGTAAATCACACAGTATGAGACTCCAGGGACCGTAAGTGTGACGGGGACATTGAACAGAGTCAGTGACAGAGAGACAGAGGAGGGTGGAGATCATGTGCTGTGTGTGCTGGAGACAGAGCAGAAAACAGAAACAGCATTATGGTGCATGGAAACCGACTATGGATCATCCTCTCAGCTCCAGCAGAGCCTCTCCGGTGAGATGCTTTCTAATCACTGCACAGAAGAGGGTCAATTCAACAACTGTTCAACATACAAGTGCATAAAGATTTCCCTCTCCTGGGAAGCGTGCGAGACACTTCAGCAGTCGTTTAGATTTCAGTCTGATCCCACACATACATAGTAATAAAGACATTTGAATGATAATGTGTTTTTCTTTTGAGGATGTAAAAACTACATCATGTTTTGAGAGAATCAGAGCAGACAAAGGAGGCGGATTATTCTTTATGGGGGTTTACCAATTGAAACCTTTCCTCCTTCTCCGAGCTGAGTGGTTTGCAGTCCATCTAAGAGCAATAAAGGATATAGGACTTACTGCAGAAGCCATATACTGTAGGTAGCAAGATTAATGACACCCTGTCAACACATTGATGACTATAGCCCTGGAAAGTGGAGGTAATCAAATGAGAAGCCGCACTATGAACACTACGGTCATGAGTGATGGCAGCTCGGAGATGTTTTTCTCTGCAAAAAATAAATAAATAAACAGACAGACATTAAAAGTCACTGCTGGCATCAAGACACGTGATGTCTACCAAAACATTTCCAGGGCTGAGGAGTGCAGAAACACACACTTGTGCTGGTGAGGTCCTGGCTTAGCAGAACAACATGACTCATAGCTCTGATGCTGAATGTGCAGCTTTTCTCTCCATGATTTCCACATTTTCATAACAACAATGCTCCATGGAGCTGAAATGTTATCTAAGTCTTTGAGTTTGTTGGTTTATACAATGAAGAGATATTGTAATTACAATATGGCAGAGAAGGAACAAGGAATGTGTAAACAAAGGAACTTAAAAAACAAAAAACTACAACAGGAGCCAGAAATACAGAGCATTCGGAAAGAATTCAGAGCCCTTCACTTTTTTTCACATTTTGTTTGTTTCAAGTGTTGCAGCCTGATGCTGAAATAAAAAAAAAAAAAAACATCTAGAGAATAAATTGTAAACTCTCTGCAGTGATGCAACAAATTGCTGTTCACAGGTTCTTCCAAAAGAGGGAATTACATCCTGGTCGACTCAAATATGAGACACATCAATGACAAGGTCTTAGACAAGAAAGTAAGTTATACGGACGACAGAAAACTTCCTATCAGGGGGGGCTCCATCATAATTGGTCCATTATAACTGACACATACACTCATGTTCACACAGGACTTTTGTTGCTCGTCATTCCCCATCTCACTGTCCAGACTGGGTATCCTCTAATAAAAGCATAAAATGCTATAATAAAAAAATATAAAAAAAGAAAGAAATCATCACGTCTCAAAACAACAAAGACATGATGTGATCAATGTGTAGCTGAGAAGAAACAAAACAGGAGAGGTGAACAAAAGTTCCCAAACATTTATTTAAAAGTTTGACAGAAAAACACAATTTAAAGGAGAGGATACAACAATACATGTGTGTGAATGGGAGAATTAATGTGCTGCATATCATGGAAGATTGTTCAACACATTGGATTATATGAGAAACTGCTAAGACAAGTGTATCTATTGCCAATGTGGACAAACTGTATCTGTATTATGAGTTTTCCTGCTGAAGTGCAGCCTGTTCCTCATTATTTACTCCTAAAGAAACTCATCTCCATTGATTTTCATTTGTAAATAAAAAGTGTGTTTCATACACTGTGTTTATATACAAGAGAGAATTTAATTTACATAACAAGTGTTAAAAAGAAAAGTAATGTAAAAAGACCAAAAAACTGTTTGTGATTAGCAGTTATACCTGAAGAAGAACAGAAACACAGTGTGTCTACGGTCAAGATGGCAGAGGCTCTGATTTTTAAGACATTACCACTTTCTGGTATCAGTGATGTAATTTTCTAAAATGTTTTTCCATTTGATGGAAAAACTAAAATCTTTGCAGATTTAAAGTAAAACACTTAAAACATACATTTATAAAAGAAGGCTCAATTCAAAGGCAAAACCAAGAAGAGAAATTCGTTTTGGCCAGGATCACTCTCTCAGTGTGGGACTTGTTGGTTAATGACAAACACTGAATCACATTCAAACACATTGAACATTAGTACAAATGGAAGGAATGTGTGAGCAGCAGGAGGAAACCACTGATAATCAAAATAAGGGATGAACTATTTTTTCAGTATCAGTACTGTGATCTATTGGACTTCACCTGAGTGGACCACATTATGCTGCTTTCCTAGTGCGACTCATATTTGCCCTTTCCCCGACAAGAAGGGAAAGTCTATTTTGCAATGTAGTACCTGAAAATGCACACTTCCTCTCGACTCTTGACATGATGATAAAAATGACAACCTTCTTTTTTAATATGAATTAGAGAAAGACTTCATGGACTAGACAGCTACTGGATGTACAAGAGCTGGAGCTGCCACCGGTGCAGCGGGAGGAGATGCTTTGCCTTTGTAGCCCAGTGACAGGATGTGTTTCTGCAGGTGTGTGATCCACTGCTCTTGAACAGACAGAGGTCCGTGAAACACTTCTTCGCAGAACCTGAACAGCAGGACAGAGAGAGACGGGTGATTTGAACTGCTTTACACAAGGTACAACAATTGCTTGATAATGTAATTAAACAACAGGGTGCATCTCGTGTATGACTGGGGAACAAATAAATACTTAGCGGTCATCATTCATCACTGTGATTTTTATAAGAAAATGAATTGTTGTTTTGTTGTCTAAATGAACAACGCAGTGCAGAGTTTCCCTTTTGTTTCTACTTAAGTAGCTATAAGTTGTAAAAATCATCTTATTCCAAACAGTCTGACTTTATCGCCCTGTTCAGACCTGGCACTAACGTCAGTCTTGGGCAATCCAATCACAAGTGGACAGCTTTAAGTACAGGACGCACTGAGGACGCATTTGAGATCCGATCACTCAGACCACATTCAGGGTTGGTGTGGGCCACATGTGGCCACATTCGTTTTCAGCAGTCGGAACGCAAATGCGTCCTGGGCCACACTGAAGGACCACGTACTCCACTGACATCCTCTGCCACAGTCTGATTAGTCCCGCCACAGCTTCATCATGAACTGAAAATACTTCACTATTTCAATGGATAAAATCTTAGTCATTGTAGAGCTGATTCACCCAACCCCTCCATTCCCCGCTGCCACTCTCTCTCTCACATGGACAACAGACCCTTCTGTCAGATTGGCTTAAGACCATAGTGCCATTTGCATATAAAGCGGGGAAGTGAGATCTGATCACAAGTGGTCACTCGAGACGCATGTGGAGACGCATTTCAAAGCCAGGTGTGAAGTGACGCTCTGTTCTGTCTGAACAGAGCCTGTGATTTATATTCTGTATCTTCTTGTTCCAGCTCTTCATGAAGCTCTTTGTTTCCACTGAGTGAAATATTCAAACCCAAGACTTCATGTTTCTTAATGGAAATATTCTTAATGTCTTGTGCATCATTTTATACAGCTGACATATGTGGTATGGGACCTGCTCTACATACACTTAAAATAAAGTTCTGTGAGTTTGAGAGATATGCTTACAAATAAAACTGCTGAATGATACTACATGGCTAACACATAAACCCTGTTAGTGCTTCAGTCTGAACCCCATTAGTCACTGATTACAATGGGAATGTGATTCTTTATATTTTGTACTTTATAGACTGACCTGCACTTGAGAGAGTAGACTTTGCCCACCAGCTTGACCAGCGGTGTTAGCGGGGGCTTTGGCAGCATAGCAGGGATACTGCCGGACCGTGATGGCTGCTGGGAGTTGGTGTCCTGATTTTCCTCCCCTGTAGGCACTGCGTGTTTTGGTGGATGGGCACCTGAAATTGCACAGAGAGGTATTACAGTAACGGTGTACAGTAAAGATGTTCTTATCCGTTACAGTATCTGTATCCAGCTATCTACCAGAGTCTTTCATTTCTCACCCCTTGGCTGGGTGTGGGCTGCAAGAGTCCGCGTGTAGCCTTGTGATTGTCTGGATGAGCCTGCAGAGATGCCCAAGTCCTCTCTGCCCGCCTTGTGCTCAGGCTTCATGCTGCTGCCAGGCACAGAGTCAGAGTCTGTGGACAAGGAGGGCGAAGCAGCACTTCTCTGGGACTGAAAGAAAATGAATGTACAGTAAATTTGAATGGATTTAATACATCTTTGGCCGAATCTCAATCTGACTGGGATTTCTTTTAAGCATATTTTAGAGCGCAGCCGACCTTCTTGATATAAAGGTCTCCCATACGGTAGCGTCGGTTTATTGCTGCCACTTTGGCCGGGTCCCTTCGGATCAACTCACTGAGGAGTTCGATCGGCGAACTCGCCCCGTCGGCCTTCCATTCGATGATTCCCAGTTGTCGGAGGTGGGCTCGTGCGTGACTGGCCAGGGCCTTGCGGTTTTCAAAGTCAAACCCACAAAGCTCACAGGACGTGTCTGACACAAAGAAGATGAGACATTTTAGAGGAGTATTAGACATGTATTACCAATTTAGTGAGTTCCGTTACTTAGAAAACCTGAAAAAGGAGCAATTTGTAAGTTTTGCTATTGCTACATTAGCTAACGTTAGCATTAACAACTGTTTACTTACCAGTCTAGAAGAAACATCATCAGTTCATCATCAAACTTCATTCTTTCACTGAACAAGAGCTGAAAGCAACAATCTTGCTCTGCTTCTATTTCTATTATCTCCTTTTTTCTCCTGAAGTTAGCATGCTAACCAGGCTGACACTCTCTTGGCAAAACGAGTAAGTAAACAGCTGTTAATGCTAATATTAGCTATGTAGCAGTAGCAAATCTTACAAATAGCTCTTTTAAACACTAGAGCTTTTTCAGACCTGAGTTGCCTGCCTTTTTCCTCCTCTGTTTCTAAGATATTCAGACTCAGAGATAATAAAACAGCTGCATTGACGCTGAAACTGTGTGTAGGTCTAATTTTTTTCCACACAGAAAACTGATCAGCAATCGACAAGGAAATCAATAAAGAGTCAGACTGACAAGCTGAATCTATAATGGCATTGGTATCAATACAATCTTATCAATTACCCTCCCTAAGAAGAAAGCTGCTGCTATTCTATGTTTTTATAATTTTCCAACTTAATTTCCCAATCTGTTGCACTCGGCCCCATTTATTCCTACTTAAGATGTGAATCTTTTTTTTAGTAATTTCCTAACAAACGAGATTTAAATAAACGTAGAGTAACAGCTGCATTTGTTGGTCACTATTTCAAGCTGTGGACTTACACATATTTGGTGCTCTACTGAGTATTCACGGCGCCAAGACAGTGTATGGAGAACACTGATTATACCTTTAATGCAGATTCACCACTATGTCAGAAAACATTTTCTTCAATGGAACCTGACACAAGCATCTTGAATGTTAACTTTCTTACCAATGTGTGTGGCTCCACTCTTGCCGGATGGGGATTTCTCTTTTATGGAATAATCAAGAGGTGTGGTACAGTTGCTGGAGGCTGGTTCCCTCGACTGGGGGCCATCCAGGGACCTTTTGGAGCCTTGTGGGGTCCATGTGGCTTTACCTGATGCTGAAGTCCATTTCTTGCCATCTTCACCATGCAACATGACCTCTCTGAGGAGGTCAATCGGTGATGTTTTGATCGACCAGGTGAGGCCGAGCTGGCGTAGATGAGCACGGACATGGCATGACAAGGCTTTGCGGGTGTCAAACAGCTGGCCACAGAAGTCACAAAGGACTGTTGGTGGAGATTGTATGTCTGTGGAGGACACTGAGAGGATACATCCAAACTATGCTGTACATATATAAACAAATAATTTAATTAATGGAAAAAAGTAGGTGTACAAATTAACTTAATTGGCGCATGACTTGATATTATGAAAACAACAAACTACTAGACTAAACTAGCCTATGCCAACCACTGTTACAGAAGTATGGCTGCCAGCTTTACCTGCACTGAAAGGCTTTGAAGCAACAGCAGCAGCGGGCGACTTCTGCGTGGGAGAGCTGCCGATAGTGCTGGATGCCTTCGGTTGAACAGACACCTCAATCTCCACAGGCTCAGGCTTGGGCTTCCTATGGAGGGGGTCCACTGCTAGCCGAAAGCCTTTCTTTGCCTTTGGGGCCCTGTTGACAGCAGTTTGAGGAGACTGAGTTGTCTTTGTAGGGCTTGGGGTGAGGGATGTGGAAGGAAATGGGCTCCGGGATTGGTCCAGACTTGGAGACAGTACTGGGGCTACAGGACAGGCTGGGGCTGTAGATGGCACAGCAGATGAGCTGGATGCACTGTTTGTTCTGTGGGGGTGCATGGCTTCTAACATGCCACTGCTGACCAGTTCCTGAATGGTGTCGATTGCAGAGCTTTTCCCCATCAAGTCAGTCACCCCCATCTGACGCAGGTGAGAGCGAGCGTGGCTGCCCAGGCCTTTACGATTCTCAAACTCCTCCCCGCACAGAACACAGGTACAATCATCTGATGTTTTAGGCCGTTTGTTGGGGGGAGATGCAGGTGGAGAGGACAGATCAGAAGGGCGTCTGGAGGAGGATCTAGGGGGACTGTTTGAGGTAGGTGGCACCTGTTCATCACTGCTGATGGGTTTGAGGTCCTCCTCCTCCATAATTTGATAAAGAAAATCAATAGGGCTGCCCTTAATGTCACTGTCAGGGATTCCAATCTGACGCAGATGGGCGCGAGCGTGACTGGACAAGCCCTTGCGTGTCTCGTACCAGCAGCCACAAAGCTGACACACATGGACCTCATCGTTGGTGTCTGAAAATGATGGGAGAAAGGTTCAAAGTCAGCAGGAGACTAATGAGATGTGTTTTATTAAAACAAAAATGGAACCTCTAAAGCTATTTATTTACGTAAGGTAGCCTACCCTAAATTCTGCCTTCCACATACAGCTGCACACCTCGCCATTTACAACATTTCTTTAAAACAATTATTAAGAATTCAGCCATACCTAATTTAATAGGGGCATCAGTTTCCAGTGGTGCCCATAGTGGCTTGGTTGTGGTTTGGTGCTCTAAGGAGGATGAGCTGCCGCCTTCAATGAGCCTAAGAGAAGATGGAGATGACGGGAGGAGAGTGGCTGCTGATTCTTTTAATCTAACTGGAGATCCCTGATGATCCATTTTTTGGGGAGTTGTTGTGACTCGACCCGCTGCCTTGTAAGAGGAATTCTTTTCCTCCGGTACTGAGGGAGTGGACTCCTGCTGGGTTGTGTTTTTGAGAGGAGTTGGTTCAGGTGTAGAGGAATCTGCTTTGAAATTGGGGAGGGAGCCATCTCTCTCCTCGATAAGCTGGTAGAGGAGCTCTATGGGAGCTCCGCTGCTTTCTGACAACGTCACACCGAGCTGCCTTAGATGCAGGCGGGCGTGGCTGGATAGCCCTCGCCGTGTCTCAAAGTATGTTCCACAGACTTCACATATGACTGGCTGTGGGGTTGCTGTGGGGAAGATCAAATGGGAGTTTGTCACTACAAACTGTGCCTCTCATCAAAAGACAGTCAAAAGATACCAGCTCTCTCTTCTTCCTAAATTAATAAATCTGCACCACATCCGTATCACACTGCATGGAACTCATTGGTATCAATTCTCTATATGGTAAGGTGAGGCCCTTAATAACTGAATGAATCGATGAACAGCCACTTTTCCACAAATGTGACTTTTGGACCCCATTGCATATGAAAGCAGAAACACTAAACTTTACAATAACACTAGAAACTGCAATTTGTGAAGAAATTGTGGTGGGATTGCTGCCTCTGCCCAAGCTGAAGCTAAAGTGCGTTACTGGCTTGAATTTGTATGAAGAAGCAGTTGAAGTTATATGAACAGATGGAAAAATGAGAAAGGGATGAAGAATATAAACTGTAGTGAAAGAAGTGAAAGATGTTTAAATGAGAGTAACATTGTATAAGTGAGTTGAAGTACACAGAGAAAGACTGAGCTGCTTTGCTTTATGAATGGCTTGAAATGTGCATGAAACTTGAACTGAAAGAAAATATATAAAGCTTGTGAAAAAGCTGAATCAAGGAGTAAAAATCCAAATTTTTGTGACCTGTTAAGTTAAGTAAGAATGTGTATGAAGAGGCTAAATGACACTGGGTTTGAATGCTTCTGTCGTAGTTCCTTCCCTCATATTAAAAAAAATAATGTAAGCATTGGAAATATATAAGTTTCTCACCTTGTGAATCCATGACTGCTGATCACGCTATAACTTTATTTTGAGGGATGAGAAGGTTGACTTCCTGCAGCTCCTGATAAGATATAAATGCTGATTATAATGAATGCGGTTTACCATTCCATAATATTCACCATTGTTGACAACAATATACAGATTACCATGGATTTATAGTTGTCATAGCTTTTAAAAACGCAACATGAACACTTCCCTGAAATAGAGAGAGCCACACTGAGGCAGTAATAAAAACAAACCTGTTGCTCTGACAGAGACAGCTTTAAAATAACGTGACACGACTGTGACCCCGCGATAAGAAGTAGCTCGTTAAGAGATATCTACAGCTGTACACTGCAACTTGTCACATTGTTCACCGTTAAGAGAAACTTCCGCAATATTAACTCTGTTGTTCGCCATTTAAAAAAGAGAAAAAGTCAACAGAGAAATTGTAGCATTGTCAGTGGTTGGAACATCCTCCAATTTCAGCTATGAAGCTAACTTGGGCTACCTCTGTTGCACCCTTTGTATTACTCTTGAGACATGCTAACGTTAGCTACATGCTAGCCCTAATTAACTACTAACTAAGAGAAATAGCGAGTAGATACACATGCTACACCGTCGACTACAAACCAAACTAAAACGATCACTTACACATGAAAGTAGATTCACCTAAAAGCATCAACGGACTGACTCAAAACATCAGTCTCTCACACTGATAAGATTAGCGGAAGTAGTGCTCGACACATTCCCGGCGCTGTAGTTTTTTTCATAATAAAAGCCCCGAGGATCCACCACGACAGTTTCAGGTGATCAAATGTGCCCCCTAGTGACCCTCCGCAAAGAAAGGCCGAGCGTTTATACAAATACAATACTAATATTCTTTATTTATACAGCACTCGAGTTTCAAATACAGCTTTATGACAAACAAATGAACAAATAAAACAAATTCCAATCTTTGTTAAAAAAGAAATGCAATTAAAAGAAATGTAACCAGAAATTCATATAAAACAAAAGAAATGCTCTCTAATAAAAATGTTTTAGATAAAATCAAAAAGATATTACTGACCCAGCCAGCCATAGGCTAATACACAGACACAATATTAGGCGTTACTACTTTTTTTATTTATTTATTTTTAACTTTGTTTATAGTGACTAGAAGCTATTAATTATTAATTAAAAAACATGTCATATTTTTTCTATAAGTAGAATGAGAAAGTTACAAATAAGTTTTTTTTTTTTTTAATGTATACTAATCATTCAATTCAATCAATTCAGGGTTACGAGCCATCATTTACATTTTTTTGACAGTTGATTTTCTATTTCTAGGTAGAAACTGAGCAGATATTAGTTTAACACAACTCTGGTATAGCCTAAATAGGTATTTCATCCTATCATCCCTGTACATTTTACTTAGTAATAAAGTAAATAAATAAATAAAATAAAACAATGATTTTGAATGCAACATTTGCATTTCATTACTAATTGGTATTACATTTTAACAAACCAGTTTTGATTCCATTCAAAGATATGTTTTTTAGGCTGTAAAAATTATTTTATACTAATTATAATAGCCATTAAAAATCTGTTGTCTGTTTTGTCAATTCAAACATTATAATTTCTGTGAAAACAATGGCGTGTGGCTCACTTTCTTTTTTAAAACATGATTATTTTTGATAATTACAGAGACTGTGCTCATTAAGACAAAGATGCTAAATGAATGACTGAGGAGCTCCATTCCAATCAGAATGTGATATAATAATGATATAGAGAACAATAATGTCATAGCATCACAGAGAGACAGAGACTACACAGAGACACTTTTCTGACATTTTTTTCATTAGTGTTCAGTTTGTTTCATAATCGTCCATGCCATTCAGCAGAATGTCAGGTAAGCTGATTGTGTTTTTAAAAAAAAAAGTCTGATATTTTGAACTGTCATCAATTATGTTTGTAAACAGATCTCAAATTTATGTGGTTATGAAATAAGTATTGGACTTCTTATGAATTGATAATCTTTCCTTTTTTTTATCAATGACAAACTGATTATTTTGATATATATATATATATATATATATTTTTTTTTTTTTTACAGATGTGAATTCTAAAACAACTGTCAACCAGTTGTTTTAGAATAAAGTAAATAAATCAGGGTTGGAAGCCTTATTTCTTAAAAAAATGTTATTGTGATGCAGTAATCCCCTCCTTGTTAATGAGGTGAAATTGAAATGAATCTGCCTGTATTGTATATAGTATGTGCTGTAAGGTGGACTGTGTCATGCTCTATGTAACAACATATGACTTCATGTTGTGTCCATCTCCTCCTCTCTGCTCTCCTCCTCCTCCACAGTCAACGTCCCGATATACGAAGGAACCCTGCTGGCCTCCCGCTACGAGGTGCAGGCCTTTCTTGGCGAAGGGACCTTTGGAAAAGTCGCCAAGTGTGCAGACACTGTAACCAACACAAAGGTGGCCATCAAAATAATCAAGGACGATCCCTTTTTCACTGAGCAAGCACTGGAAGAGGTTGAGCACAAACTGTTCATTTATCAAAACTGAAGCTGGAATATGCATGTAAAAATATTCTGTGATTACATCTATCACATTTCTAAAACCTTCCCAAATGAAAACCATGTAGTTTTGTCTGTTAAGTGACAGTAAACAATAAAAATCTAATCTTTCATATCTCCCACAGATTAAAATTCTCAAACAGCTGCAGAATCTGAATCCAGACAAATGCCATCTTGTGAGCTGGATTGGCTCCTTCCTCCATGAAGAACTCATTTGTCTGCAGTTTGAGCTGCTGGACCTGAGTCTGCACGACTACATGCAGCAGAGGTGTTTCCAGTCTCTGTCCATGGGTGAGATCCGCCCAGTTCTACATCAGGTATGTTGGATTTTTCTCTTTTCTATTCTCAGGAGTATCCAAAGTAGAAGAGTCATTTCAGTATTTGTTGTTTCCTCAGCTGACCACAGCACTGCTGCACCTTGAGGCCCTGGAAATCATGCATGCAGATCTAAAGCCAGAAAATGTTATGGTCGTGGATCGCAGGCAGCGGCCGCTGCAAGTCAAGCTCATTGACTTTGGTCTTGCTCACCATGTGTACACTGCTGTCCCAGTGTCATGTGTGCAGAGTCTGTGGTACAGGTGAGGACAGCAATTCGAGAGAAGACAACATGTGGCAGAGAGGCTTTGTGCCGCCAGTTAGGTGTCGAGCAGGAGAAGCCTGTGTCTGTGTAAGGGTTTAAATACAACAGCATGACAGTTTTCATATACATGAAGTTTAATATTGTCTATTTCGTCTTGGCCCAGGGCCCCGGAGGTCATTCTGGGTCTGGTCTACATGCAGCCAATAGACATGTGGTCTCTCGGTCTAGTCGCAGCAGAACTTGCCCTGGGATTCCCGCTTTTTCCAGCAAACCATGAATTTGACATGGTAAGTATCGTCTTGCGTCACAGAGTGCAAAAAGTCTCAGATCCTGGACGTGGTCCTTAATAGAATGTTTTTACAAGAGAGATATCTGCTCCAAAATCAAATCAGATTGCTATATTCTTCCAAGTAAAACAAATTTGACATTGTGGTTGTGTGTGTGTCTGTCACCAGATGAAGTTTATTGTGGACACCCTGGGTCAGCCACCAGATTATCTGCTGAACTGTGGACAAAGAAGCAAACACTTCTTCAAGATTCAGGGCAGCTACAACCAGCACACCTGGAGACTGAAGGTATCTATCTATCTATCTATCTATCTATCTATCTATCTATCTATCTCTCTCTCTATCTATCTCTCTCTCTAAAATCAATATGTTGAATTTTTTTTTTTAATATTTATTCTAAATTCGATGGCTACTAGTTTAACTCTGTTTAAATGCTTATCAGGTTCAAATACTGAATCTGAAAGTCTTGGGAAAGATGGTGGATGGTGGTGTCAACGCACCCCCCGATAATAGGTTGCTGAATTATGCATTAGATGCATATGAACGTTTACATGCCAGTCGAATCAACCCTGATATATATGACCGTAGGCATCGTGCGGAGTGGGACAATCGTATAATTATCTATCTATCTATCTATCTATCTATCTATCTATCTATCTATCTATCTATCTATCTATCTATCTATCATATCTATCTATCTATTTCTCTCTCTCTCTCTCTCTACTCTCTCTCTCTCTCTCTCTCTCTCTCTCTCTCCTTCACTCTCTCTCTTTGTAAGACTCCAGAGGACTTTCTGCATTTACGTGGCACTATTTCAGAGACACCAGAAGTTTTCGCTCTCTGTGCTTTAGAGAAGGTAGGTGGTCTCTTGTGAGCAGTCAGTTGTTAATGTAATCTTATTACAAGCATATCTTCAAATGGATGCCTTGGAGCCTGTATTTTCCATAATCCAATAAGGGTATTAGACATATTCTCAACTGCTAAAAAAGTCTTCCTGTTCCAGCTGTTGTATTTTAAAAACAAGGCCGAGATGAACCAGGTGCGACACTTGTTGGACCTCTTAAAAAGATGCTGATGGTGGACAAAAATGGGCGAATAATACCCCTGGAGGTGCTGGAGCATCCATTCTTCTCTGTGGAGGACAACACACTGAACAGCACCCAAAACATAACCATTACAAACCTGACAATGAACATGGAGGAGCTAAACGTCATTCAGGAGTCGTCCTTACAAAGGAAACAGTAATTGCATCCAAGGATTGCATGACTCCTCATGAGGAAACAGTTTTACCTGTCCAGAAAAACATCTCTGCAAAGCTGGAGATGAGGAAGGATGTAGCAGCACTCATCCAGCCTGGTTAGTCACATGTCTCAAAGCCCTCACAGTCTCCAGGTTGATTATTGTTTTTGATCACAAATTAGCATTGCATTTCCTTTGTGGTTTTCAGATGTCGTAGTGAAACTGCAGATCAGGAGCTGTCTCCACACGTGGAAATGAAAAACCATGAAATCAACATAATAACTTTAGTAGCCTATTTTTAACTTTTCAATGTCATTTGTCAATAAACACATGGACTGACTCAAAATGTGGTTGATGATGTTAGGCAGATTAAGAGAAGTATTAACAGAAAATAAACAGTGATACAGTTTTTTTTCTACTCGCAAAGCATGATGTTCATGTGAGGTTTAAAGGTTGTAGAAGGTGCTGAGGCACGCTGTAGTCAGTGGCAATCTGAAATACAGTGGAAACCAACCTGCTGACGAGGGCCGTTGTTGATGGATGTGGCTGACAGTCCTGAGCTACTAAACGAACCTGAGATATAATTTTCAAAATCAAAAATGTAAGAAACATATTATATGCAAATGATCCTAAAAGAGAGTCAAGGGGGCAGGGAATTGTGGAGTAGGTGTTGATATGAGTCAGAGGCACTCAGGAGTCCTGCTTGAGGTACTTCAGAGGCATCAGCTCGACATCTGAGAGGAGGTCCTGTGAGCCGGGAAGGAATGGAAAAAATGAGACGACGGCTCATCAGATTTTAAAATGTACCTAAAACATCAATACACAAGAAACAAACACAACCAGCAAAAAAAAGTCTCACAAATATATTTGCGTCTGACTGAATCTTTTTGGAATTCAGATCGGATCAAAGGCCCGATAGACCGGCTATTTAATCTGTTGAAAGTCACATTCATGGACACTGACAATGACAAGCGTAATATATTAGCTACACCAAAACCAATCATTAAACAGCTCAATGAGCTACTGTGACTAATGCTACCACATTCCCAGTTCGACAAGCAATGTTAGCTGTTTGTTGCCAATTAGCCCTGTGATAGTCATTACATATCAGCCAAGCCCCCAGAACCACATATTTCACTAATCATCATTCATTTATCACGTTATTGTCAAGAGGGAATCCACAGTCATCCATTTATGAATGAATTCAAATTATAAAGAACATTTAAATTAGTTTAGAGGCTAGAATGAAACTATAAGTAAAAATATGCTTAAGCATGTAAACAAACAAATACATGTCTTCAACCAATTAACTGTTAATAAAGAACGAGCCAAAATATCCACATGTTCAATTCTGATCAATTAGAATATAACAGAGGAAAATTTTAAATATCACTTTAAATGTCTAAATCCAAATGAAAAGCTCTCATTAAGTGTGAGCAAACAGAAAGAGATACCATGTCCTGCAGCTTTGCAGAGGTGTGAGTCTGAAGGTCTCAAGGCTAGACACACTGTTGGATATTTACTACAATGATTACACAACAAGATGATTAAGTCTTAATCACGAGAGCAAGAAAGGTATAAGATTAAAAATACAATATTTATTTTCTGCATTATATGGCACGATAGAAGACATATTTTAAAAATGAAATCTTTACATTCAATGAACATCCAGCATAGGATTGCAGTAATAAGCTTATTACTAAATGGCTAAATTACTAAATATCTCAAAGCACACTTATCAGTTTCTTAGAAAGTTAGTGGTGAAAATGTTTGAACCCCCTTAAAAGAAAATCCAAAGAAAAAATGATCATTACGTAACAATCAGCCCACAAACTGCCGTGATGACGAACACAACGTATCTGCTTCTCTGCGGTCAGCCTTGCTGCCTTCTCCGGCTTTTCTCCACAGCCCCTTCTTTCATTCATCTCCAGCTGTCCCCGATGTAACACTCCTCCAGCTGCTCCTCCCTGGTTGGTGGATTTTCCTTCATCTCTTCCTTCAGGGAGCTCTCTTGTCTTTCCCTGATCTCCCTGTTTGTGCAGATACAACCTTTTGTAGTAAGTTAATGTTTCCCTCCAATCAGAGCCACCAGGGTTTGGATCTTTGCCAGGAAGCTTGTCACCTGCGGTCAGGTGCGCTGTTTTTTGCTGTTGAAGACAGGAAGCCGCCACTTACACTTGCCATATTGAAGGTCGCGGAGGTGTCATTACTCTCAGTGATAATGTCATTTATTGTTTTTCCTTGCAGTCAATCCCCATGGTGCGAACAAGCACGATGGCGTCAGTCCACACTCTTGCGCCAAAACATTGTTTCCATCAGATTGTTAGGTATGTTGATCTTCCTGAGTCATCCTTCCTTCCTGTAAGGGACTACATATACGAAGGCGTGACGGTCCTGGGTCCTGGAGTTTGACAGACTGTAGAATCTCTTAATAATGTCTTCTGCGTCACCATCTTTCGCAAAGATCCCCGGATGTGTCATCACAGTAAACAGGCACATTCTCAACTATAACAACTTTCTTTTCACAATTGTTGCAGGACTCTCGTCAGCTTTCATGCCTGATTCAAATGCCTGTTCTACAGAGGATTGTGTTTCCCACTCAAGCTCTTGGCCTGCTCCAACCTCTTCCCAAAAAGCATGATCCTCAGGGGCATTTGCCTCTGTTCAATCCAACAAATGAGGAACACTTTATTACAGATATAACAACAATAGAACAACAACAGTGTTTGTCTTAGATAGTGTTCTCCCCTTGTCTTCCCATCTTCGCACTGGCTGTTCTATGACTAATGGTCAACCTTTGATCTTTATAACACTCTATCTTTCTGCGGTGCGAGCCCAGAGGGCTTTACTCAAGGGTGTGAAAACAGTTACATTTAGCATTGCGTCATCACAAATGTCGCAAATAAATTCACGAACATTTTGTTACAGTGTTATGCATACACTGAATTGTGGCGCAGTGCAGTATGTTGTGAGTGACAGTCCCTGGTCAGGGTGTTCTTGTTCTGACTTGCCTGCAGCTGCTCTTGGTACGATTGATTCCTGCTGTCGTTGCCATTAGCTTTATTTCTGATTCAAAATAATTCCTTGATGAGAGAACAAGTGGTGGGTGGCTACAGTTGTCCCCTAAAAGATCAGCTGATTATAAACCAACGCAATGGTCTAATTTCAGTTTACATAAGTTTTGTAGACTGTACATCCAGAAGACATTTCTCTTTATGGACAACTAAACAGAAAGCTTAACCAAAATAGCAGATTAATTTGTAGATAATAATATGATTTAGCCTAGTATACAGATTGAGAGGAGTTAAGAGGCCATTTCAGACTTACCATCTTCCGATCCTGTAGTTCCTGACTGATGGCATGCTGCAGGGTTAATGCCAAGAAGCAGGTCAAGCTACTGTGTTATCACCAAAAGCCGCCCAAATATAATGTATAACAGCTGGTAATGTCCTCAGTGATTATTCTTCTTGATAAAGTCTGACTGGTCTTTGTAACGGAAACCATCTCTCTTCCCCCGCCTCTCTTCCTGTGCTGTGGACACGGACATTGACTTAGTGGTTTTAGTGCACAGGTTTACTGGTGAAGGGTCGAAAAATGTTTTCATAAAGATATTAGTGGCATGAAAGTATTGTGCCAGTGAAACTTTTCACCTTTGAAATATGATTGATTTAAGCAGAAATACGGTGATTTGATGGTGGAAGGAGAGAAGTTTCTCATCAAGGACGAACTTGTGGGCACTAAATGTATTTAAAACATCAGATATTTTTCTCTACACAAATTGCTAACTTATTAATCATTAATAGATATATATACTATTCAAAGTACTAATAAAAACAATGGTTTCTTTTTAATTTAAAATTTTTTGGAAAAATTGAACATCCAGAGAGCCTCCATTTCCCCCTTTATTTAATAATTGTTTTATTCCTGTGCCTTTGATCTCTGATGGAACCTTTTCATATATAAAACTGGTTACGGACTTTGCACACAGCAGAATTACTGTTTATGGATTAATTTACACATTGAGCAAGTTGAGAACAGAAATCTCAGCAAGGAACACAAGTGGAACAAATTAACACATAACGTAAGTAATTTAAGATTATAAATTAATTTTGTCCAGTGCTTCCCGGAGGGAAGTTTGTCAATTACAGCTATTGTCAACTGAAACACAGTCTGTAGAGACAAACAAAATCACAGGCTATGGTGAAATGGAGCAGCTATATTCAAGTGGCTGTGGACACTGAAACAAGCTACAAGATGGAATTTAAAAACCCGTGCCAGTGCCAAAGTATTGCCCCCAGCCGTGCTATGTAGAGGAAAGTCCAGGCTGCTTTATCTACAAGTCCAGGCTGCAACAGAAAAACAAAGGACCAGCCTACAATAAACAAACGAAATCCTGGCTACAGTTACAGACCAAAAGTCGTGGATACAATTACCAGGCAGCGTCTGGATACGTAATTTACCAATATTCAGCGTCTATAACTACCAATGTACTTGGATACAACTACCAAAAGCCAGGCCTTACAAAAACTACCCAAGGAAAAAAGCCTAGAAATTAACTGACAAGGACCACAGCCTGGCAGAACCTTCCCAAGGTCCAGCTACAAAGTACTGACAACTGCAGGGCCGGCCCCCCATGAGGCCTGGTTCTGCCCAAGTTTCTGCATCTGTAAAGGGAGTATGTCCCTAGCCACTGTCATCACATTGTTGTCTCATGGAGAACGTTGGGTAATAACCACTCCCAAACCCCCAAACCTTAATCTAAAAAACAATAAAAAAAATACCTAACAAATACATAAAGCACTACATTTATTATTGATCAAATTTGGACTCTCACATTTCCAGCAAGATACCAATTGATTGTTTATGAATAATTTATCATTGTCAAAAATATTAATGTCAATATTAATTAATTTTCATGTCAAACATTCCATTTTTTTATTGCATCAAACACCACCTGCACAGGCAAGCCTTCAGACAGTTGGTCTCATATTGCAAGGGCAAGTACAATTCAATGTTCTTGTTTTCATCATAAATAATGATATTTCACAAGTTGATTGTACTCAATAATTAATTGAGCGTCAGTTAACATAGAGAAAAATAAACGGCTGGAATTTTCTTTCTATCTCATGTGGAGAAATGGGCTTTCTGTATGAGGGATCGATACAGTGTGTTTCATCGTGGCAGAGGTAGAAGTCCACAAGTTACATTCTGTCCTGCTTACAAAAATTATTTTGACTGTTTTTTAAAACATCAGTCATTTTAGTCATACTTTTGTATTTTCTATTCACCGACATTTAAAGGTTGTCGTTACAAACTAAAACAACAGTCACATGATGATGTCATGATGAACAGGGTGAAGCCGCATCAACTGAAGGGCCCAGATCAGCAGGCTGCAGCGAGAAGAAGCTGCTTGTGCCACTAGAGGGCAGCAGAGAGGAAGACACTCTCAGCTCTTCCCAGCCCGCAGTCAGATACCATGTTCTCCATGTTTACAGGATCAACTGACACATGCACAAAATTCAGGATCCACAAATGTGCAAATTAGTTTTTACTTGAGAGATCCAGCAGTGATGAAAATCTTGGTCACAGCAACAAAATGTGAATTTGAGTTTGTTTGGGCACAAATATAGCAGATTAACAATTTCTAGTTTTTCTTCACTTACCACAAAGGCTCATTTAACATTTGTAAATCTTATACACACAGGTAAATAAAATTTGCACTATGTACAGTTTTAACCAACACTGCTTATTTGAAGATTGGATGTGAATTAGAACACAAGTGAAAGCAGATTGAGTCTCCATTTGGTTCTAAGTGAAACTTGCTTGTTTGGGCTGTTATCACATTCACTGACTTGGTGTAATAAATACAAACATGAAGATCATTTTGAATTGTCTCTGGGATTTATCTTCTGTGACTGCCCCATATTTGTGCAAGTTATGTCAGAGGAACTAATTTTAGGGAAGAGGGTGATTTGGATAATTGTATTTGACTTCCAACATATGGGTTTTTCTTTCATCTTTCAATTAACACACATTTCTTCTGTCGCTTTAATCTGTATATTGGAAATAAAACACTCCCATGTAAGAACGTGAAAGTAAACTTGTTTATGTACATTGTGTGTTGTCCACTAGCTTCCCTAGGGCTGGTTCAATTTGCGATTCACCGTTAGGAATGTCAGACGATCGCGCTACTCCAAAACCACACGTGGCGTCTGGTTTGACAACGTAAACGTGAATGACGGTTTGGCTCGACCGCAGGTGTGAAACTTTTGGAAACCCTCTCTGAGACAGCGTTTGGGACGCCAGCGGGCTGTTTTTGCACTAGGTCTTCGACAGAAATCACTGTGAACAGCTCGTTACAATGGAGTCATTCTCTGGAGTTGTCCAACTCTTGGCAGTGTTGTCCTCACTGCTAACCCCGCTGTCGGACCTCTTTAAAGTACTAGTAATTGGAGACTCCGCGTGTGGGGAAGACCTGCCTTCACACCCGACTTGTGCCCGCGCAGTTTCCCGACAGAGTGGATGGCAACCATTGTGGGGGTGGACTTCGTGAGAGATTGGCGACATTGATTGGAGAAAAAATTAGTAACGATGAAGTTCTTCATTTTGCCTAAAGCAAATTAATGAACCAAAGTGTTCAGGAGATCTGTGTGCAAGTCTGAAGCAAGGCAAACTGTTTTTACGCAGCAACCAAGCAGTTCTTTTATTTTGAAAACGTTCGATGACTAAGTGCCTATTAAAACCAGGCCACTTGTAGGTTTTATTTTGGTACTTTGCTTCCAACAATTTCAGTGCTCGTCAGTGGGCTCAGTCTAACTAGGGAATAAGTCTGCACAGACAAAACAGAAACCACTAAACTCACCAGGAGCTTCGTTGTGAACCAGAGGACATCACACAGATTCCTACAGGCTTCTTAAAGAATAAACTTTTTGTTTAAAACAATGTCTTTATCACTGTTTATATACTGCACCTTTATCTCCTCTGTTAGCTGTCAATTTATTCTAAAGGCGCTGTACTACTGTCTACACCTGCGTTGAAGCTCTGCTGGAATCAACACAGACTTTATTTGGTACTCAAACTGACCCTGAGTTCTCCGGGCCATTGGCAGAAATCAGCAGAGCTGCTCTGTGTTTGAGAACGTAACACAGCCTGGAAATCACTGAGGATTACATGCTTGATTTTAGTTGAGCTCTGACTCCACATCAACAGATTCATATAATGCATCAATCAAGTGATTTATAACTGGATCCTGTAGCTGTAAGGTGTGTGACGTTCACTTTGAGAACTGGCGCGATCACATCAAACATATAAAGGCCTTCTGATGATTTTATATCAAATTTGTGGGTTGTTAGATAGTTCATGCTGATTCCTGAGTGTTTTGAAAACGACCACATGACAGAGAAGTGTTGTTGAGGTGGTATCTCCTCTT
>NW_019174485.1:114192-267009 GCF_002260705.1 Seriola dumerili | reverse complement strand
CAAATTTGACATTGTGGTTGTGTGTGTGTCTGTCACCAGATGAAGTTTATTGTGGACACCCTGGGTCAGCCACCAGATTATCTGCTGAACTGTGGACAAAGAAGCAAACACTTCTTCAAGATTCAGGGCAGCTACAACCAGCACACCTGGAGACTGAAGGTATCTATCTATCTATCTATCTATCTATCTATCTATCTATCTATCTCTCTCTCTCTCTCTCTCTCTCTCTCTCACTCTCACTCTCTCTCTTTGTAGACTCCAGAGGACTTTGCTGCATTTACTGGGCACTATTTCAGAGACACCAGAAGTTTTCGCTCTCTGGATGCTTTAGAGAAGGTAGGTGGTCTCTTGTGAGCAGTCAGTTGTTAATGTAATCTTATTACAAGCATATCTTCAATGGATGCCTTGGGAGCCTGTATTTCCATAATCCAATAAGGGTATTAGACATATTCTCAACTGCTAAAAATGTCTTCCTGTTCCAGCTGTTGTATTTTAAAAACAAGGCCGAGATGAACCAGGTGCGACACTTTGTGGACCTCTTAAAAAAGATGCTGATGGTGGACAAAAATGGGCGAATAATACCCCTGGAGGTGCTGGAGCATCCATTCTTCTCTGTGGAGCAACACACTGACAGCACCCAAAACATAACCATTACAAACCTGACAATGAACATGGAGGAGCTAAACGTCATTCAGGAGTCGTCCTTACAGAGGAACAGTATTGCATCCAAGGATTGCATGACTCCTCATGAGGAAACAGTTTTTACCTGTCCAGAAAACATCTCTGCAAAGCTGGAGGATGAGGAGGATGTAGCAGCACTCATCCAGCCTGGTTAGTCACATGTCTAAAGCCCTCACAGTCTCCAGGTGATTATTGTTTTGATCAAATTAGCATTGCATTTCTTTGTGGTTTTCAGATGTCGTAGTGAAACTGCAGACAGGAGCTGTCTCCACCGTGGAAATGAAAAACCATGAATCAACATAATAACTTTAGTAGCCTATTTTTAACTTTTCAATGTCATTTGTCAATAAACACATGGACTGACTTCAAAATGTGTTGATGATGTGTGGAGATAAGAGAAAGTATAACAGAAAATACAGTGATACAGTTTTTTTCTACTGCAAAGCATGATGTTCATGTGAGGTTAAAGTTGTAGAGGTGCTGAGCACCTGTAGTTCAGTGGCATCTGAATACAGTGAAACCAACCTGCTGACGAGGGCCGTGTGATGGATGTGGCTGACAGTTCCTGAGCTACTAAACGAACCTTGAGATATATTTTCAAAATCAAACTGAGAAACATATTATAGCAAATGATCCAAAAGAGAGTCAGAGGGAGGCAGGGATTGTGGGAGTTAGGTGTTGATATGAGTCAGAGGGCACTCAGAGTCCTGCTGGACTTCAGAGGCATCAGCTCGACACATGGAAGAGGTCCTGTGAGCCGGGAAGGAATGAAAAATGAGACGACGGCTCATCAGATTTTAAAATGTACCTAAAACATCAATACACAAGAAACAAACACAACAGCAAAAAAATTCTCAAAATATATGTTGACTGAATCTTTTTTGAATTCAGCGGATCAAAGGCCCGATAAGACCAGCATTTAAATCTGTGAAAGTCACATTCATGACACTGACCAATGACAAGCTAATATATAGCTACACCAAAACCAATCAGAAACAGCTCAATGAGCTACTGTGACTAATGCTACCACATTCCCAGTTGACAAGCATGTTAGCTGTTTGTTGGCCAATTAGCCCTGTGAGTAGTCATTACATCACCAAGCCCCCAGAACCACATATTTCACTAATCATCATTCATTTAATCAGTTATTGTCAAGAGGAATCCACAGTCATCCATTTATGAATGAATTCAATTATAAGAACATTAAATTAGTTAGAGGCTAGAATGAACTATAAGTAAATATGCTTAAGATGTAACAAACAAATACATGTCTTCAAACCAATTTAAACTGTAATAAAAGAACGAGCCAAAATATCACATGGTTCAATCTCTGATCAATTAGAATATAACAAGAGGAAAATTTTAAATATCACTTTAAATGTCTAAATCCAAATGAAAAGCTCTCATTAAGTGTGAGCAAACAGAAAGAGATGACCATGTCCTGCAGCTTTGCAGAGGTGGAGTCTGAAGGTCAAGGCTAGACACACTGTTGGATATTACTACAAGATTACAACAAGATGATTAAGTCTTAATCACGAGGGAGCAAGAAAGGTATAAGATTAAAAATACAATATTTATTTTCTGATTATAGGCAGATAGAGACATATTTTAAAATGAAATCTGTTACATTCAATGAACATCCAGCATAGCATTGAGTAATAGCTTATTACTAATGGCTAATTACTAAATATCTCAAAGCACACTTATTCAGTTTCTTAGAAAGTTATGGTGGAAAATGTTTGAACCCCCTTAAAGAAAATCCAAGAAAAAATGATCATTACTACAATCAGCCCCACAAATGCCGGATGACGAACACAAACGTCTGCTTCTCTGCGGTCAGCCTTGCTGCCTTCTCCTCTTTTCTCCACAGCCCCTTCTTCATCATCTCCAGCTCGTCCCCGATGTAACACTCCTCCAGCTGCTCCTCCTGGTTGGTGATTTTCCTCATCTCTCTCCTTCAGGATGCTCTCTTGTCTTTCCCTGATCTCCCTTTCTTGTGCAGGATACAACCCTTTGTGGTAATGTTTCCCTCCATTCAGAGCCACCAGGGTTTGGATCTTTGCCAGGAAGCTTGTCACCTGGTCCAGGTGCGCTGGGTTTTTGCTGTTGAAGACATGGAAGCCGCCATTACACTTGCATATGAAGTCGCGGAGGTTGTCATTACTCTCAGTGATAATGTCATTTATTGTTTTTCCTTGCAGGCAATCCCCATGGGCGAACAGCACGATGGCGTAGTCCCACACTCTTGGGCCAAACATTGTTTCCATCAGATTGTAGGTATGTTGATCTTCCTGAGTCATCCTTCCTTCCTGAAGGGACTACATATACGAAGGCGTGAGGTCCTGGTTCCTGGAGTTTGACAGACTGTAGAATCTCTCTAATAAATGTCTTCTGGTCACCATCTTTCGCAAAGATCCCCGGTGTGTCGATCACGGTAACAGGCACATTCTCAACTATCACAACTTTCTTTTCACAATGTTGAGTGACTCTCGTCAGCTTCATGCCTGATTCAAATGCCTGTCTACAGAGGATTGTGTTCCCACTCAAGCTCTTGCCTGCTCCACTCTTCCCAAAAAGCATGATCCTCAGGGGCATTGCCTCTGTCAATCCAACAAATGAGGAACACTTTATTACAGTATAACAACAATAGAACAACAACAGTTTTTGTTCTTAGATAGTGTTCTCCCCTTGTCTTCCTCATCTTCGCACTGACTGTTTATGACTAATGGTCAACCTTTGATCTTTATAACACTCTATCTTTCTGGTGCGAGCCCAGATGGCTTTACTCAAGGGTGAAAACAGTGTCACATTTACATTGCGTCATCACAATGTCGCAAATAAATTTCACAACATTTGTTACAGTTGGTATGATACACTGAATGTGGCGCAGTGCAGTATGTTGTAGTGGACATCCCTGGTCGGGGTTCTTGTTTCTGACTTGCCTGCAGCTGCTCTATGTGTACGATTTGGATTCCTGTGTCGTTGCCATTAGCTTTATTCCTGATTCAAAATAATTCCTGTGATGAGATGAACAAAGTGGTGGGTGGCTACAGTTGTCCCCTAAAAGATCAGCTGATTATAAACCAACACAATGGTCTAATTTCAGTTTACATAAGTTTTTGTAGACTGTACATCCAGAAGACATTTCTCTTTATGGACAACTAAAACAGAAAGCTTAACCAAAATAGCAGATAATTTTTGTAGATAATAAATATGATTAGCCTATATACATATGAGAGGAGTTAAGAGGCCATTTCAGACTTACCATCTTCCGAATCCTGTAGTCCTGGATGAGGCATGCTGCAGGGTTAATGGCAGAAGCAGGTCAAGCTACTGTGTTATCACCAAAGCCGCCAAATATAATGTATAACAGCTAACTGGTCCTCAGTGCATTTATTCTCTGATAAAGTCTGACTGGTCTTTGTAACGACCATCTCTCTCCCCCGCTCTCTTCCTGCTGCTGTGGACACGGACATTGACTTAGTGGTTTAAGTTTCACAGGTTTACTGGTTGAAGGGTCGAAAAATGTTCTTCATAAAGATATTAGTGGCATGAAAGTATTGTGCAGTGAAACTTTCACCTTTGAAATAGTGATGATTTAAGCAGAAATACGGTGATTTGATGGTGGAAGTGAGAGAAGTTTCTCATCAAGGACGAACTTGTGGGCACTAAAATGTTATTTAAACATCAGATATTTTTCTCCACACGAAATTGCTAACTTATTATCATTAATAGATTATATACTATCAAAGTACTAATAAAACTAATGGTTTCTTTTTAATTTAAAATTTTTGGAAAAAATTGAACATCCAGAGAGCCTCCATTTCCCCCTTTATTTAATAATTGTTTTATTCCTGTGCCTTTGATCTCTGATGGAACCTTTTCATATATAAACTGGTTACGACTTTGCACACAGCAGAATTACTGTTACTTGATTAATTTACACATTGAGCAAGTGAGAACAGAAATCTCAGCAAGGACACAAGTGGAACAAATAACAACATAACGTAAAGTAATTTAGATTATAAATTAATTTGTCCAGTGTTCCCGGAGGGAAGTTGTCAATACAGCTATGTCAACTGAAACACAGTCTGTAGAGACAAACAAATCACAGGCTATGGTGAAAATGGAAGCAGCTATATCAAGTGCTGTGACCACTGAAACACAGACTACAGTGGAATTTAAAACCGTGCCAGTGCCAAAGATATTGCCCCCAGCCGTCTATGTAGAGGAAAGTCCAGGCTGCTTTATCTACCAAGGTCCAGGCTGCAACAGAAAACAAAGACCAGCCTACAATAAACAACGAAATCCTGGCTACAGTACAGACCAAAGTCGTGGATACAATTACCAGCAGCGTCCTGGATACAGTAATTACCAATATTCAGGCTTCTATAACTACCAATGTACTGGATACAACTACCAAAAGCCAGGCTACAAAAACTACCAAGGAAAAGCCTATAAATACTGACAAGACCACAGCCTGCAGGAACTTCCCAGGTCCAGCTAAAGTACTGACAACTGGCAGGGGCCGCCCCCCATGAGCCTGGTTCTGCCCAAGGTTTCTGTCTGTTAAAGGGAGTTTTTCCCTGCCACTGTCATCACATTGTTGCTCATGGGAGAACGTTGGGTAAATAACCACCTCCCAACCCCCAAACCTTAATCTAAAAACAATAAAAAAAAATACCAAAATACATAAGCATACATTTATTCATTGATGAATTTGACTTGACATTTCCAGCAAGAACAATGATTGTTTCTCCCACAAGACATTACATATGAATAATTTATCATGTCAAAAATATTAATGTCAATATTAATAATTTATCATGTCAAACATTCCATTTTTTATTTGATCAACACCACCTGCACAGGAGCCTTCAGACAGTTGGTCTCATATTGCAAGGGAGTACAATTCAATGTTTTGTTTTCATCATAAATAAATGATATTTCACAAGTTGATTGTACTCAATAATTAATGAGCGTCAGTTAACATAGGAAAATAAACGGTGGAATTTTCTTTCTATCTTCATGTGGCAGAAATGGGCTTCTGTATAGGATCGCATACAGTGTGTTTCATGTGGCAGAGGTAGAAGTCACAAGTTACATCTGTCCTGCTTTACAAAATATTTTTGACTGTTTTTAAAAATCAGTCATTTTAGTCATACTTTTGTATTTTCTATTCACCACATTTAAAGGTTGTGATCGTTACAAACTAAAACAACAGTCACATGATGATGTCATGATGAACAGGGTGAAGCCGCATCAACTGAAAGGAGCCAGATCAGCAGCTGCAGCAGAGAAGAAGCTGCTGGTGCCACTAGAGGGCAGAGAGGAGACACTCTCAGCTGCTCCCAGCCCGCAGTCAGATACATGTTCTCCATGTTTACAGGATCCAACTGACACATGCACAAATTCAGATCCACAAATGTGCAAATTAAGTTTTTTACTTGAGAGATCCAGCAGTATGAATCTGGTCACAGCAACAAATGTGAATTGAGTTTGTTGGGCACAAATATACAGATACAAGTCTAGTTTTTCTTCACTTCACAAAGGCTCATTTACATTTGTAAATCTTATACAACACAGGTAAATAAAATTTGCACTATGTACAGTTTAAACCAACACTGTTATTTGAAGTTTGATGTGAATTAAACACAAGTGAAACAGATGAGTCTCCATTTGGTTCTAAGTGAACTTGCTTGTTTGGGCTGTTATCACATTTCCACTGACTATGTGTAATAAATACAAACATGAGATCATTTTGAATTGTCTCTGGGATTTATCTTCGTGTGCATCCATATTTGTGCAAGTTATGTCAGAGGAACTAATTTAGGAAGAGGGTGATTGGATTAATTGTATTTGACTCCAACATATGGGTTTTCTTTCATCTTTCAATTAACACACATTCTTCTGTCGCTTAATCTGTATATTGGAAATAAAACATCCCATGTAAGAATGTGAAAGTAACTTTTTATGTACATTGTGTGTTTCCACTAGTTCCCTAGGGCTGGTTCATTGCGATTACCGTAAATGTCAGACCGATCGCGCACTCCAAACACACGTGCGTCTGGTTTGACCACGTAAACGTGAATGACGGTTGGCTCGACCGCAGTGTGAAACTTTGGAAACCCTCTCTTGGAGACAGCGTTTGACGCCAGGGGCGTTTTTGCACTTAGTCTTCGACAGAAATCACTGTGAACAGCTCGTACAATGGAGTCATCTCTGGAGTTGTCCAACTCCTTGGGCAGTGTGTCCTCACTGCTAACCCGCTGTCGGACCTTTAAAGTACTAGTAATTGGAGACTCCGGTGTGGGGAAGACCTGCCTCACACACCGACTGTGCGCCGGGCAGTTTCCCGACAGAGTGGAGGCAACCATTGGGGTGGACTTCCGTGAGAGATTGCTGGACATTGATGGAGAAAAAATTAAGGTAATCGATGAAGTTTCTTCATTGCCTAAAGCAAATTAATGAACCAAGTGTCAGGAGATCTGTGTGCAAGTCTGAAGCAAGCAACTGTTTTTACGCACAACCAAGCAGTTCTTTTATTTTGAAAACTTCGATGACTAAGTGCCTATTAAAACCAGCCACTTGTAGGTTTTATTTTGGTACTTTTTGCAACAATTTCAGTGCTCGTCAGTGGGCTCAGTCTAACTAGGGAATAAGTCTGCACAGACAAAACAGAAACCACTAAACCACCAGGAGCTTCGTTGTGAAAGAGGACATCACACAGATTCCTACAGGTTCTTAAAGAATTAACTTTTTTAAACAGTGTCTTTATCATGTTTTATACTGCACCTTTATCTCCTCTGTTAGCTGTCAATATTCTAAGAGGCTGTACTACTGTCCTACACTGCAGTGAAGCTCTGCTGAAACAACACAGACTTATTTGTCTCAAACTGACCCTGAGATTCTCCGGATGGCAGAAAATCAGCAGAGCTGCTTGTGTTTGCAGAACTAACACAGCCTGGAAATCACTGAGGATTACATGCTTGATTTTAGTGAGCTCTGACTCCACATCAACAGATTCATAAATGCATCTAATTCAAGATGATTTATAACTGATCCTGTAGCTGCAAGGTGTGTGACGTTTCACTTGAGCTGCATCACATAAACATGATAAAGGCCTCTGATGATTTTATATCAAATTTGTGGGTGTTAGATAGTTCATGCTGATTCCTGAGTGTTTTGAAACGACCACATGACAGAGGAAGTGTCTGTGAGGGGTGACTGCAGATTTGTTTGTAACTTCAGGGTAGAGGAGTTTTCAAGCTTTGTTTCCAGTACATTTAACAAATAAGAGAACAGACCAGTCCGTGTCTTTGGTTCAATGCGAATGTGTCGTGTAAGAAATCCTAAAATGTCAGTGGCTGTTTTAAAGGGTGTTCAGAAGTGTTAAATATTGTGTTTTTATTAAATGGACAGTGACTGACAATATTGCCAGAGCTTTTTTAGAGACTTTTGGTATAAGTATAATTCAGGTCTCAAGTCAATCAAGACAAGTCTTGAGTTGCTCAACAAAAGCTTTATGTCAGTCAAGATAGGTCTCAAGTCAAGGCTTGAGTCAATCAAGTGTCAAGTAAAGTGTCAAGTCTTTCAAGACAAATCTTAAGGATTTGACGGCATGTCTCAAGTTCAGTCTCGAGTCGGTCAAAACAAGTCTCAAGTCCTTGAGGAGTCACAAGTCAAGTCTCAACTCAGTCAGGACACGTCTTAAGTCAGTCAGGTCACATATAAACATAAACAAATTCAAAGTCATTTGTAGATCCTCCAGGTCTTTGTAGGCTGACAATAAAAATAACATGGCATCTGAAATTGTTCCTTTCAGAACCACAGTAAAGCTGAGACCAAGCAGTTCAAAGCGTAGACCTAATGATCAGATGTTTGAGCAGTGTGCATTAAGCAAGGCCCTTTTTCTATATTCCACAAGGACTGCTGTGTAAAAGCTGCAGTGTTTACAAGGTGAACACTTGAAGGTTTTCTGATTTCAAGTCTCAAGGTTAAGAAATCAAGGCTAAAGTAAGTCAGGTCCAAACACGAGGTTGGAACGTGGAACATGGATTTGTCACCATACGTTTTGTGCTCATGTGCTAAATGTATCAATTATGTTAGAGTCACATGGTTTATCATTGTTTTCAACCGTCTTGCAGAGAGATCTGACTTTCTAACTATCAGATCATGTTTATTCCTTTTCTTTGTTCCCTCTCAGTGGTGATTCAGTGTGTGTGTGTGTGCGTGTGTGTGTGCGTGTGTGTGTGCGTGTGCGTGTGTGTGTGTGTGGGTGTGTGGTTTGGGGTTGTTCAACACATGATTTCTTTTCCTCTCCGTGCCTTCTCATTTATTTCCTCTTTCTCATGTTTTTGCCTCTACCCACATCCTCCTCAGTGCCAGTCAGTGAGAAGATCATACATGTTAATGTGTCATTTTCCCTCCTCCTCCATCAGCTCCAGCTGTGGGACACGGCAGGACAGGAGCGCTTCCGTAAGTCCATGGTGCAGCACTACTATCGAAACGCCCACGCCGTCCTCTTCGTTTACGATGTCACCTGCCCTGCCAGCTTCAGGGGACTGATTTCCTGGATAGAGGAGTGCAGGCAGAACTCCCTTGGACAGGAAATCCCCAGGTAACTGCATCAGCTTTCTGTATGTACTGCTACTCACTAAAGACAGGAGACAGTTTTTGATTTAATCGCATCAAACGTTTCTTCATCTTATAACAATATTACTTATTTTGTGTAACCCTAATGTCATCTTCCTTCATTATTTGTCCCTTGCTGCTGCCTATTCTCCCCGCAGGTTCCTGGTGGGTAATAAGAGTGACCTCCGTGACCCCAGTAGGACTGAAGGCCAGGTGAGCCAGGAGCAGGCGACGAGGTTCGCCAAAGTCCACGGCATGATGTTTTTCGAGACGTCCGCCAAGAACCCGCCATTGAAACGTGTGAACGGACAGCGAGGTGACATGGAGGTGTCATATCAGCGGGATAAGGTGGAGGACATCGTCATGGCTGTTGGTGCCAAACTGAAGCGACAGAAGAAACATTCAGCAGCAAACGCTCTCATGCACAGCGGGTCCTTTAAGGTCCTGAGCAAGAAAAGACCAGAGAAAGAGCTGTGGACCTGCTGCTGAGAGACGGAGAGAGAGAGGGCAGACTTCTCACACTGAAGAATGGGACTTTTTAGCTCTTTATGTGTGTGTCTGTATGTGTCTGTATGTGTGTGTGTGTGTGTGTGTGTGTGTGTGTGTGTGTGTGTGTGTGTGTGTGTGTGTGTGTGTGTGTGTGTGTGTGTGTGTGTGTTTGTGTGTGTGTGTGTGAGAGAACATATTTGATAATCTTCATTTTTGACCAATTAACATGTGACATACAGTTCTCGTCAGTCCCACAAAGACCTTTAATATTTATAAAAATGTGAGAATATATATGGTGTGTATACATGTGATCTTATCGTTTAAAATTGTTGGAAAATAAAAAACTGTGAATGTTAACATTATTTGGCAGACGGTTTGATCCAAATGACCTTTCAGCACAGTGTTTATTTTCTGCATGTGTGGTCTCACTGGGAACTAACTGGGGCTGGGGTGAGATCCCTCTCAGTCTTCATTTGTTGTAGTGCCGTTTGCTACAGCAGTTAGCTGTGCACCATGAACCACCAGACCTGGTTTTCTCACAGCACTGAAACACTATCCACCTTCAGACATCTCAAGATGGTTGTAGAAATACAGAGTTGATCATATGAGTGTTGAAAATACTGTAACAGCTGGCAGTTACTGGCAAAGTGGCTCTATAGCCATTAAATGTGGGTTTAACACAGAGACCTTGGATGACATGAGGTATTCATGTTTTGTTTGTTTTTAGTTCACTTCCATGATTCAGAGCATGGAGTCTGGATCTGCAACTGCAAACCACCTACCACCACCATGAGCCTGTTTAACACCTGCTGCTAAATTTACTATAATTAATAATAATTATTGTAGCTTTCATCATTACTTTTATCAGTAGGAGCATTACAGTTACCATTATATTATTTTTGCTGTTACTGCTGCTACTGTCACTATTATTAATATTACACTTATTGCATGGTTCCTCTGCGCTCTCGCTTGCTCTCTCTCTTTCTCTTCTGCTTGCACGCTCGCTCGCTTGCTCGCTGTCTCTCTCTCTCTCTCTCTCTCTCCCCCAACCCAACCAGTTGAGGCAGGTACCGCCCACCCTGAGGTCGGTTCTCCTCGAAGTTTCTGCCTCTTAAAAGGAAGTCTTTCCTTGCCACTGTCGGTAAGTGCTCTGTCTTGGTGGGGATAAAGAGAAGGTCTAGACTTGTTCTATTTGAAAAGTGCCTTGAGATAACTTCTGTTGTGAATTGGCGCTATACAAATAGAATTGACTTGACTTAACTACATAAAAAAGCAGAAAAGGATCACAACTGGACCTGCATCAAGTGGACACTACCATGACGTCACAGGGGCTTTCGGAGTTATCTGAGTTTTTGACTTGTAAATAGCGTTCACCTCAACTTCCAAGTTACAATTTCAACTGCGGGATAATTTTTTGGAACACTCCGATTTATCCAACTTTATATTTAGTAATATGGAGGTGCCTGAAACTGACTCACTTCAGCCATATACCCTTATTTAATGTTATTTAACCCAGATTTATTGAATATGGTGTTATATTGCCAGAGCAAAGGATTTAAAAAGCATGACTGCTCTACCATCCATGTAACCCTCCCTCCCCTGCAAGTCAATCCCAGGTAGAATGGGTTTTACATACAGAAATTTGTGCCATCAGAATATTTTAATCAATACTATACTCAAAGTCACAGAGAAATGGCAGCTGCAGCATCTATAGTTTCTGTTAAGTGACATATTTCCAAATGAAACTGAATATGCTTTTGGAAATGTAAAATAAATGTTGCCAGTTGACATCTGAATGAACAACTCAAAGATATGATATTGCTCAACTAGCTACTATGAGCAGCAGGACAACGGCTAAGTACAGGTTTGCCAGTCGACTGCAATCACATTTGATTGGATAAATTTATATACGTTCCCCCAAGTGCAGGATTCTCCGTTATGAGAGTGTCTCGACCCATTATACTGTATGTTGCTGTGTATACAAGTAACTTTGGTGCAGTAGTTTTAAGATTCAGAACCATCTAATCCTGTCTGCTAAGGGTTCTCCACCATAGCACTGTGTCCAAATGGACAAAGCGTCACAGCAGTCTTGCAACGGTCTTGTGCATGAGCAATGTGGGCGATGGAAAGTGTATCACATGTGCTGTAATTTTGTGTGTAATCGATGATTCAGAGGTCATCACATGATGAGGGCAAACCTCTTCTGCTCAACAGAGAGGTATGTGCAGCTGAATGCGGGTGAGTGTGCACATGCAAGTGTCACATTGGTGCAACATTCACCAGTCCAGTGGTAAATGTTGTTCTCTACACTCAGGAAAGATGATAAGAGAAGGAGGAGATAGGGTTTTTAGTAGTTTGTTTACATTTAGCCAATTTGTCATGACAAAACTTTTAAATAAAACACAATGTACAAAATAAGTAAAAAAAAAAAAAAAATCATCTTGAAGAACAAGCCTATTGTATTTATTAACAATATTATCATCATAAAAAAATAATATATAAATAAGTGTTGTTTCACTTCAACATTTCAATCCTCTTTGTTTTCTTTTTGTGCTTAGGAAAGGAGTATTTTTGTGCTATAAATAAAGTTGGTTTTAAAAAAAAAAGCCTATTGTGTAAGTGTGTGTATTGTATCGTGTGTGTATTGTGTAAGTGTGTGTATTGTATTGTGTGTGTATTGTGTAAATGCAGTCAGATTCTCTCAGCGCTTCGGTTGTCTTTTCCTAAGTCCTTATGAATTTTCCTTCACATCTTTCCTTGACCTCAGGATGTTTTCCATTGAAGTCAAGGGACAGTGGTTAGGAAAGGAAATTATTTTTTAATAACCAATAAAGATTAACTAATAAAGTAGGCTATAGTAGAACTGTATCTATTAAACCAAAAAATAGTGATGGTAACTGTAACAAAAGACCAAAACACAATGCTGACCACAAACAATCCTGTCACACAAAGTGTTTCCATTGCTAAAGATTAAGATGGAAATCTGGCAAGACATATAATGAGATTTGTGTTCTCACATACACGCTCATGTTTGACATTAGTTGCTAACTTTTAGACATTACAATTACAAAGATAGCTGTAACTCTTCCTAATCTCTGAATACAATATGGCTAGCATAGCTGCTAACCTTTGGACATTACAAGGCTACATTAAGCTTTATTAAACAGTGCCAGTAACATAAGATGCAAATTTTGGCCTTATAGATTAAACAGTAACATAAAATGAAAACATGTCAGTAGTATTGGCTGCTAACTTATAGAAAACAAAACTAGCATGAAGCCAAGCAGTGCAATGTCACATCATAAGGCTTAGCATTAGCTGCTAAAGATCTAAAATTTGGACATTATGGCTGTGTCCTAAATCACTCACTGCTCCCTATACAGTCCACTATAGTGAGTTTGACATTTTGTTGTGCTGTCCGAATGTATAGTGAGAATTATTATACATAGTATAATACATAGTGGACACATAGTTTCCCACAATGCATGATGAAAAGCAGCCTAGTACACAACCGATGGTCACTAACCAAGCAGTACCATCATGCATTGCACTCGTACTGAAAGAGGGAAAAACAGCTTTGTCAAAATTAGCTGATACTTTTGGAAATTTCAGGGGTAGAATTAACTAACCGTTGGACACTAGGCTAGTATTGGCTGCTAACTTTTAGACCTTACAGCTACAAAGATAGCTTTAGCTCTAGTAAGAGTGCTTTATATGTATTTATCTATATGTATTTCTTTGTTTGTTTTTTATTCTACAGATGAGATCACTACTCCTCTACATAGGACTCCCTGGATAGTATTTCAGAAAAGTCAAAAATACTGTTTCAGAAATATCAATTGTGATATATAGCATACTATTTAAAGGTCAATGCAACACTATGTATTATGCTCAAATTGTTTGGTTGCTAGAAAAGGCCCAGCCTGTTTCCACCAGCCATTTACAAGAGAGGAGCAAAGTCTTCAGACCACTGAGGAGTGCAACAGGTTATTTATTGACATGCAGCCTGTAAGTTTTGATTTTGTTTTTCTACTTCAATAAAGGTGGACATTTGTACTTGCTTGATATGCTTGAAGGTAATTTAGGGCCATAATATTTGAAAAATACTAAATATAACATTAAAACAAACAAAATAAAAAAATCATGAATGTGAAAACAAAACTTATAAATGATCAAATAACCAAACATGTAAAGGAAAGAACCAAATGGTTAATGAGACAAAAATGTAAATGAGAAAAAGGCAAACAGAAAAAACTGTAAGCAAAGAATAAAATCTAAAGGACTGAACTGAAATCTCAGTTCAGTGTTCTCATATCCTCGGTTTATGTTTACAGTATCATTTTCTCATTTATTTTACGTTCACATTGTTATTTTTTGCTTTTAAACGTTCTGTCCTAGATAACCCTGTAGTGATTACAGGACTTCAGGAGCTATCTATTTGATCTGGATCTGATTTTTATGACAGCATTACCTAAGTCTCTTAAACACAGAGGCACGACTGAAGTTATTTACTTTGCCTGTGAGATCTGGTGTCTGCACAAGCTGTGTGGGTTTTAATGTTAATGACAAACATTAAAGTAATATTAACAATAATAAAATGATTATTCCAAACTACTTTTTCAAAGTAGGAGTAGTATTTCTAAATTTACATTTCGTTTACAAAGTGTAGTGCCGCCACCTCATAAACAGGGCAGATGACAGTATTTGGGCACTGGAAACTTTCCAAATAAAGCAGGTCAGCAGGCCGGAGTAGGTGAATGTGAATTTATTAACAAAAATATTGCCAAATAGAAGAAAAATGAACCCCGAGAAATTCAACAAAGAAAATAACTTAAGCTTTAACGTCAGAGAAATAAAATCTGCAGTCTCACAACAAGCTGCCATCTGCTCTGTCCCTCCCTACTGTCACCTGATTGGCATCTGATCTTCTCCTTTTCACCTGACTGGAGCCTACCACCAGCTCAGGTAAGTATGGGGGGGGCAAATCCTACACATGTCTGTCTAAGCACCAAACCCCATACAACCACTACCTACTAACTTCTGTTACTGCTGACAATTCCCACTTTACAATAAGCACCAGATATTGTAGAAGTTTCACCCCAGTGTCACCTTGTGCAGAACAGTTCTACCCCTCTTCCCACATACTCATGCCTAGTCCCTAGCTACTACTAAGAGGACCTAATGACACACACCTGTTTCCCCTTTCCCTGACTGAGCTGCTGATCAACCCCACTCACCCACACAAACAACTGAAAATATACAAAGTGGGCCGACCCTTCCAACATACAACAACCTACAAACAAAGATCAACCACATCTCACAACCAATGTATTGAATAACTGAGCCTGAAAAATGAATAGACACATCCAACTAAAATACTGATGAAATAACAATGACAAAACCAGGGCCTAGTGAAAAGGGGAATGGAGCAGCCTTTTCACACAAAGACTGAGTTTGAATAAAAATGTTGTATTGTGTGTGTTTGCATGATTATGGGAAATTATTATTCATCACACAAAAATAATAATTGTCATATAATATACCATTGTCATAACTACAATCATTATTATTAAATATAAAAGTGTTAAGGCAATGAGAGAGGAAATAACCCCGGGCATGGGTTATATTTTACCCAGACTAGTTTATTTTACTCACCAGGTTGGATCAAAATATTGAAACATGGGTCAAACCAATTCAGCATATGTTCTGTCCCATATGGTAGGGTTAACTTTGTCTTGTTTGTTTGTTTTTTTGAGTGTGCACAATGCAGGCCCACAATAACACTCTGGCACAAGTGTGTATTATGCAACCACAGCTCACTGTCTCTTGCCACGCAACCAAATGGGACTGTAATCCACTTGGAACCAGAATGAGGGATGTCTGATCCTCCTCACAATCACAGCAGAGTCAACATGATGTCATATCCCATTCTGAAGAGTGATTTCTATGAATGATTAGTGAATTAGACAGCATATCAAAAACTGCAAAAGTGTTACATTCAACAGGTCAAAATCTGCCTCAAAAGAGTCCAAACACAAGCATTAGAAAATATTACTAGAAATACATAAATAATTACAGTTAGAAAAGTTCTTCTAAAATAATCCACAGTAAATGAAAAAACCTCAGATTTCCATAGAATATTATTGGAAATCTTTTTTTTTTGGCTTCAAATGCTTGTTATTTTGCCTCGTGGCCTGTAGATGTCGTAGTGGTGAGCTGATCTTTTTTGAAGAGGAGGTGTCTTCATCATCAACTGAGCGCTCCTCCTCGTGTATCTTCAAAACCTGCTGGAAACGCACAGACACACACACACAGAGACAGAGACACACTCGTGAACCTGCCACCGATAACCGAGCAAAGATGTTCTGCAGACGGGCATGGCAGAGAGTCGGGCCGCTGGCACGGAGGGCTTTCAAACCCACACCCAGAAATGGTGAGTCGGGTTATTGTTAGAGACTTTTCAATTACTGCTCGATTGTGTGTGAAGTTAAGTGAAGTAATTAATTAAGTAATCAGGCACGTGCGTTTTAGCAGTTTGGTTCAAATGAATGGATTTTGTGAAACGTTTTTCAATTAACTGTCTTACTGGCCAAAAATTGAATTCTAACAACTGTCTTACTTGCAACGTTAACTCTTTCAAATGCATGTTTGTAAAAGGATGATTTGTGCAGCAGTGATTCATTCAAATCTTTTAATCTTCTTGGTCATGTGAAAGTGTGTGAAAGTCGCAGAAACAGATATATTTGTGGGTTTTCCACTGTGCAGAGTGGAGCTGCAGCAGTTAGTCTGTAACAAGGAGGTGTGTCCTGCTTTGGGAACAGACAGTTCTCACACACTCTGGTTATGAAAACGTGCATCGCAGACAACAAAAAAAATCGCTTTGATTTTATTTTATTTTTTTAGTTTTTTTTTATTTTATAGGCTACATTAAGCACGCTTCATTTTTGCTTCAAATGCAAGTAATCAAGTTTCTAACATGTAGTCCAGTGTTTTTGAAGAATTTCCAAATTTTCACAGGACACCTTGTCAGAGTAACACGGTGTCCCAGCACTCTTTAATGAGCAGGACCACATGGAGATCAGCTATCCTCTACACAAGTTTCAGCCTTTTATTAAAAATGCTATTTGCAAAATAAATAAAATGTACAACTCTTTATATAAACATATATAAAATATTACATGGATAAATAAATAAGTAATTTATGTTTGAAACCTGACTTTGGAGAGTTTGCATGTGAGCAGAGGGATTTGAGACTTGATCGCTTGTATTTTCAGGACGCTTTCTCTTTTCACGCGTTCCTGCCCAGATCATCCTTCATTTTGTGCTGTGAGCATGTGGAATTCAGCCTGAGGGCAAACTGCTGCTTCAATTTCCTGTTTTAAAAACGTGTGGCAAAGTCCTGACTGATGCTGCACAAACCTCAATATGACATGGAAGACCATAGTCCATGATGGAAGCTTTTGTGCGTCCATCGAAGTAGATCTCGACAAACTGGTTGCTACTTTGAAGCTTATGTAGTGAATATAGGAAAGGGAGCAGAGGTAGATGCTGTAGGCTACTGCGCTCTAATTACACAGCACACAAACAGAGCACAATAGCCTGTAGGTAGTACTTATATGCAGCAGGACTGTGTGACAGGTCCTGTCATGGTTGTCCTGCTGGTCTGCATATTATCCTCTGTCCTTCTGTCACACCGAGCACATATACACTGACAGACAGAGGCAGGAGTGCGCACGTTCATCCAACATGCATGTCCACATGTGTCACTGCCGCCCATCTTTGTCTGTTGTTGCCTGACATGCATGTCCGTTTTTACAGGCTGGAACCTCACCACAAGGATTAACTGATTACCTGTATAAATAACCTGTACTTGGCCTTGTCCCTGCATGGTGCTGCTGTGTCATGGGTATTAGAGGAGGAGGGAGAGAGGACTTACTGCTGCATTTGCTCAGCGTTCATGACAGGACAGTGTTCAGCTCTGTTTTACTCACGTATATTTATCAGTGTCTCACTTTAGTGGTAAATGTCAATACTAAAAATGTTCTTCATTAAAAATGTAGCTGGCTCTGTCCAAAGGTAACGAATACAAGTGTTTACCAAAATGGCAAACTCACATTCACTTTATTGGTCATAACTATTTCTTTGTAATATTGAATACCCAAAGCTGCAACATCCTCTTGGAGGCAGTGGAAACAAGTTGTGACCACAACACTGACATATCGTCACCTTTAAGTTGCTTTTAACAAATTGTTTCTTATTTACACATCCAGCAGTTAAATAGCAACATACTCACTAATTTGGGGTCGTGTTTCTGGCCACCTGGCAAATATAAGTCACTCTCTTTTAGCTCTGTTTGTGGTCTCCACTGACTCCCAGCTCCTAAATGCTCCATCGTCGCTAACTGTGTCTGTCTCCTGTTTGGTGCTGAGCCGGTAATGTACAGTAGCTCTTTCTGAAAACGGCACCATGAGAGCGGTGACAGTGAACCAAAACAGTACAGTTGGGGGTCGGACAGCTAAACAATGAGCTAAAACAGACTATAAAGCTCTGAAACGCTAATGGGGAGCTGCAGGTTCTTCACTACGTGCAACCACTTTCACGTTCTTCTCAAAGTTTGGACTTGGTTCTACGTACTCGTAGCTGTTTCACCTCTCAAGAGTTCTGACTGACTGATGAGGATGTTACTCGATTCATTAGTGCTCCTGGTGCTCAAACAGGAATCATTAACTGATGAAACCAGTTTAGATATTATGAAAATCAGTGACGGGTTAGAAGTGTTGTGACTGCAAGGTGAACAATCATTCAGGTCTTTGTGTACATACAGGATGTCGGTGTTAAAGTCACAGGAGGAGTTATGATTTACCTGAACACATGTATGAAACATGGCAAGAACGAAAAGGGGGCGGGTTGTACCGTACATCGTGCTCTCTCACTGCTGCAGCTGGCCTGCTCAGTTAGCTGAGTAAACCATGTGCAGAGGGTGTAAGTCAGGATATCATATGTACTATTCATGTATCTACTCTTTTGTGTGTGTGTGTGTGTGAGACTAGGTAGGAAGAGATTAGGCTGAGGCAGTGTTTGGGATGCAGGGTGGATTTATTTATGGCCTCCCCTGCATGCACCACTGGCAATCCTCTAAACACCAGTAAATCTTTTTACAGGACTTACAAGCCGCTCCCCGATCCACCACAGTAACAATAGCCCATTAAGAAGCCTTTAACAGATCCCCTGTTAGTCCTGACATATGTGTTTAGGACTAGTTCACATGAATTCAAGTCCAGCAGATCGTTTTGAAATAGTTTGTTTTGATGCAAGTCTAGGATTGTGACGCAGGAAGCGTTTCGGTGTTTGTGTGTTTGCTGCGGGGGGATTTAATTTAAGGGAGAGTTCTGTGTTTAGCTTGGCTACAGCTAAATCTTTCCATCTCCTCTGCTACAAATGACCAGAGATTCATTGTGTAACTGGATTAGCGGACATGTTGACACTGTCAGAATGCACTGGTCTTTGTGCCAAATGATGCTTCTCATGGACTGACAGTTTCACAAATGAAATACCACTAAATTGTCAAATGAATCATGGTTTGCTTTGTTTCATTTTGATTAGGGATACAATACAAATGTCCTGTGTTCAGTCATTGACTCAATGACGGCGCAAATAACTCGTTACAATCTGTTTTGAAATATTGTATTTATGAATAAATGTAAATCTCTTTACTAAAGGTCAGCGTCCTTGTTGATTTACCATACTAACCCTGTCACTCCGCTCTCCTGTGTCTCTCAGCGGCTCCAGTGCGACACATGGCCTTTGGCGTTCCTGGTGGCTCTACCAACATGACGTACTTCCTTCTGTGTGGAGGAGGCCTCACTGCTGCAGTCGTCTATGTGAGCATCAAAAATTTCAGATTTTTATTGATATTTTATACTTGTGTTGTTCTGCTATGATTTCTATGACTATCAGGGGTTTTCTTGTGTGTGTGTGAAGTACTTTAAAAGTCCCATATTTTACACATTTCGATTGTTTGTTTTATTTGAAGATATATTTGTGGTTTTAAGAACCAAAAACCATCTCAGTGTAGTTTTACATCTCCTCTCTCAGGCTTCTCTCTGGAGCTCTAGTAACAACAGGTCAGTGAGCCAATCAGAAGAGAGGGGGCTCTGAGCCTCTCTTCTGATTGGCTGACTGTTCTCTGAGTTATCAAATAAAAATATAGCAGATTTCAGGTAAACACTCAAGAGAAACCAAATTCTGTCGTGGTGGGCGGGGCATGGGGCAATGGCTATGAGCAGTGATAGCTTTGCTGTGACATCACAAAGTTACAGAAGTCCTGACGGCTCATTTTAAGGCTCAGTTTCTGAATACAGCCTGTTTGCATTTCTATGTGGAATGAGCGCTTTGATACTTTCACAGTATTAATATAGAACCTAGACCCGCTTTATAAACAAAAAAGAAATCTCACTTAATACAATATGGGGCCTTTAATACAGTGTATGTCATCACTTGGTCCTTTTTCCAGGAAAGTAAATTAAAGCGAAAACGTAAGAATGTAATGATTGAACCAGTTAATTTGTGATGATCTTTCTGAAGTTTTACACTATGGTGAGTTTACTGTTGTAAGCTGGGAGCAGCCTCAGGACAGACTGCACTGTGTTCAGCTCAGATGCTGAAAGGCAAAGAGAAAGTTCTTTGTGCTTTCAGACAAACTCTGCCACATGCAGCCAATGTCTGGACAGACCTTCTCCCTGTTTACTGTCAGGCTCTTGGTAAATCACTAGTCTGTATCAGCTGTGCTGGTTCATGATAGCCAGAATGTCAGTGTTAAGTGACATTTTGTAATACCTTCACCATTTTATACTGTTATCGTTTGGTGTGTGATGGAATGTAAGAAGTGCATATCTGCCCTCCTTCCCTCAGGCTTACAAGACGGTCAACGGTGACAGTGAGCGCTATGAGGACAGATTGGCCAACATGGGCTCCCCAGCAAAGGGTCAGCTGCTCTCTCTCTCTCTCTCTCTCTCTCACTCACTCACTCACTCTCTCTCTCTCTCACACACACACACACACACACACACACACACACACACACACACACACACACACTACACTCTCACAATCTCTGGAGCATAACATTCAGTACAAGAAACCTCAAACTGTGTGGTTGCATTTACCAAAGATAGTGCAGACAGCCCAAAATATAAAAACAAATTAATTTGAATTTGGGGATTTGTCTAGACTGAAATGAATAGATTACAGACATAGAATATTTCAGTTTTATCACCTCCACACATTTCATGAGAGATTGATTCATACTATACAGAACTTTTACTTTTTCCCAGATCACATGATGACACAATCTTTTTTTCTTTGTTGATATTTTTGTATCTGACAGCCTCAAAACTCCGATATCCAGGTTTTAATCAGGTTTTAAAACATATGATCAAGAGCCATGTTTTTGCTTCATCTACACAGTATATGTACTGAGTATTGATGAATGAAATGGTTCAAATAAAATGGTTGAGAGTTGTCAGATGAGGTAATGAACAGCCTCTGTAGCTTTTTCATCTGATACGGACAAAACAGAAGAAGAGAAAGCAGAAGATCTCACTGTATTTCTGAGTTGGTTCTGGCTTTACCACCCAAATATCAAACATGGTTGAATGATCACTCTCAATAGCTTTATCTGCCTGTCTGTTTTGATTTCTGTCTGCAAATTATTTGTCCATTCAGCCACTTTGAGCCTGGAGAGATTGTGGCTCTGCGCCCAGAGCAGCTAACTAGCCTGTGATGGGGATAAGCGGCCACTGTCACCGGTTCTGTTGTGTACATGCGGCCTGGAAGTGTTGTTTTTGGTCACAAATAGTCTAAAGCTCTGCTCCCTACAGCGCTGGAGACGGTACTGATTTGGTCTTTGAACTGGCCAGTGATTGTATTACGTAACTGGGCAAAAATCTAAAGGAAACAAAGTCACAGAAACATCTTAATGCACACAGTGATGGTGATTAAAGTGATTGTGATCAAGGTTCATATTTCCTGACACATTATCTGAGGAGTCATCACTGAGTGTCTTTGCTGTGTAATTTAGTGTACAATTAGGTGGGTTGTTGGACCTGTTTTGGCTCCTTGTTAAAACACTCACTTTAATGTTCTGATATTGGAACTGACAGCTAACCCGCCGCTTCCATATGAGATTAAAGAAAACATGTTATCATAATGACTCTCACTGGATGTTGTGAGTATAATAAAGACGGCATTAAAGTTGAGGCTCACTGGTGGAAACAAAACTGTTGCTGTCAGGGCAAAAGTTTAGTCACATTTTTAGAGCTGTACCGTCCTGTAGTTCCTTATTTTAGCCTAGTGTTACATCACAAGTCTGTGTCGAATCAAATACGTGTGAAGAACTGCAATTCGTATCAATATCACATCCATTGCTATTAATGAAGTAACGTTTAGTATGCTGTGGCTCTTCATTTCCCCATTCAGCCTTTCTCGCAGTTGTTTCTCTGCTGTAACACAGACTTTATATTTATGTAAGCGCAGGATCAATCTCAGATGATCCCGCAGTGGAAACCAGACAAATCCCCGTCGTCCTAACATGCGGATTTAGTTAGTGTCCAAGTGTTAACTGTTGTTACTTTCCAAAAGCACGACTCTGGTGGGACTCGAACCCACAACCTTTGAATCACTTCTCCAGAGCTTAACTAGAAGTCCAATGCGCTATCCATTGCGCCACAGAGCCATGTGTTCAACAGATGAGCAGGAGGACTACATCGACACTCAGAGGCACTGAAACTCATTTCACTGTCGTAGTGGAGCATGAATGTTTTCATTATGACATTCTTGTTTCACTATTTCAGTTTAACAATGATTGCTCCTTTTTTTTTTTTTTTTTTTTTTTTTTTTTTTTTTTTTTTATTTTATCATTACCTCAAATAAATACAAGTACAAATTTTTTACTTTTTCTTTTTTAAGGATACTTCTCTATCTGTATAAACCAAAACTGCATTTCCTTTAGCTAGAGACCAACCAGTCAGTAGCAACAGTGACGCCGTCAGCAGTTATTTCTGTCCCTCTGATGACTTGTTAGGATTAAGGATTATCCTCCTCTTTACTCATATTATGTTGACAGTTTTAACAGCAGCTGCGCCACCTTTTAGACCTTTAAGACCTAAGCTCTTGACCTTCATCTGTATGTTACCAGTGGACAGGAATTTGAGGTCAAATAGTTCAAATCGCACTTTTTTTCCTCTCCTTTTTTTTTTTTTTTTTAAGAGGTCTAAAAAAAACTTTATTGCCCAGCTGGCCAACTGCATTATGGGAGGCAGCTGGTGGCTACGGTTTCGGATTTTGTCCCTTTCCTTTGGATTTCCAGTGCTTTGATGTTCCCAGGTTAAGAACAGTTTGACCTCTTCACCTAGCACTCATCGCAGACATGTTTGTCTCATCACGTCCACTCCATTCTGTGGAAAGTTAATTTTCTGGCCCAAATATTGTTATTCCCAGAGCCATTAGTCTGTATGCATGAAAAAGTATTTACCCTCACATCTATATCTGTAGCTGCAAAGAAGGATTTTCCTGACTGTCAGTTATCTGCAGGAAAAACTGAAACACGCGTCCAAACAGCCGAAACAGGCCTAGAATTCTACGGTACATTACACTAGCTGTTAATTTTCATTATGCACATAACAAGTAACCAATAGCTCTGTCAAGGAAGGTTGCATTCACACATTTCTGTTTACAACCTCTTTCTCTGCAGCCTCTTCAGCACCAGAGGCAGCTGAACCCGCGCCAGTGGAGGAGGCAGCGCCGGCCATCGAGGTCGTCTCCGAGTTGGTACCTGCTGATGCAGAGACGGCTGCTGAACCTGTCGTCGAGGCCGTGTCTGAAGAAGCCTCTGAGGTGACCGTTATCGAGGCTCAGGTGGAGCCAGCAGTCACAGAAGAAGCCGCTCCACCTGCAGCGATAGAGGAAGCTGCTCCTGGCGCTCTGGAAGTCGTTGCCGCAGTGGAGACACCAGCAGAGGCCCCCGCAGCAGAGGCCCCCGCAGCAGAGGCCCCCGCAGCAGAGAGCGCTGGTACGGCTGCAGTAGATGAGGTCCCTCCTGCTCCCCCCGCTGAGGCAGAGACTGAGCCTGCGGCCCCTGAGGCTGAGGCCGCCCCTGCTGCAGAGGTGGCTGCATAGAGCTGTGATGGCTCAATGTAGTTTGGCCAGAAAGGAGGGCGAGGAGTTAGTTGTGCTGTGTCCCACCTCTCTTGGCCCAGGAAAAAAGGACTCATGAACCCCTATTTTAGTAAAGGAGCATTAACATTTAGTTTTCACTTCCTGTTGGTTAGTGAATACCACTTTGGGGTTCATCTGTCCGGTTTTCAGGTGCCTTTCTTCCCTTTACCTCACCCCAACCTTCAGAGCCAAACCATAAGATTTGGCATTAGGCTGTCTGAACAGATTCAGTTTGGAAAAATCAGGGTTAGGGTTTCTATAGAAATGATCTTCACCAGAGCAGAGCTAATCCAAACGATGGTTTGGCTGATGTACAGTTAATAGAGGAGTGTTGCAGTAGGTCATATAAGGGATAGAACAGAGTTGATAACTAATGTTGTTCTCTGTAAATTAATATTTGAAGTGCCCTTAGAAACAGGACATGGTCCTGCATCTTGTTCCTTTACTTTACTCTAAAGATGTCAGCAGGGTGGATGGATGCAGTCCATTTAAGAAACTGTTCGTCTTGTTTCTTTTGACATCCTTTGCACTTGGTCTTCCTCTGCTCAGCAAATTCGTACTTCCAGCTATGTCCTCGTGAATCTTTGCCTAGGTTATGATTATAATGAAAACAGTACTGAGATGAAACATGAAGTCAGTCTGCTTCATTCAGATTTAACTTTCACTGTGAAAAGTGACCAAAAACCAGCTAGTGTTTCTTTTCTAGTCTGCAGCTCTCGTCTGGTCTTGATAAAATCCTTTTTTTTTTTTTTTTTTTTTTTTTTTTTTCAGAGTGAGACAAAGTTAAAATGGGATTTTCTTCCTCCTTCATTTTCAGAATTTTACTTTGTCTTTTTGTCCCAATACATTCACATACTTTTATTTCCATTATGACCTTATTAGTTATCTATCTGCAGCTACACCAGCCTGCACCTGCTTCATATAGCTCACCCATGTGTCTACATCATGACAATATTTTTTCCAGCCTTTTCTCAGAAAGCCATTTTTCTTCAGTGTTTTAAAGACACTTCTGCTCCATCTTGTCTCTTTAACTGTGAAACTAAACTTTCAGGGAACACTACAGAAAAGGAAATTGATCACTTCTACGTCTGAACATTGAAAGTTGTCATTATGATTAATACAGTTACTGGATGATAAGTGAGTTTGAAGTGTTTCAATAAAGACAAAGTTACTCTTTTTTTGGTTCAATATCGCATTTTTATTCTTGTGTGGTGAATGTATGTATAATTGAAGTTATGATTTTTTTAATTTTTTTGTTTGAATGTTGTTTGCATTTATCAAAATTTTGGGAGGTTTTGTCCAAAATTGGATCCGAATCAGTATCTGATCTGTCCAGGGCTACATACTTTCAACACTCCTAGATGCTTTTGCTTGTTGCTTTGAACACAACATGTGAAGAATGTGACACAGTAAATATTGTGATAATTACACTGTAGATATAGAAGCACCCTCCTCTGTAGAAATGTTTCCCTTCCTGAAGAATCCCTGTGCCACGTTCATGCTCCTGTGAATCCAAGTGGAAGATTGACTGACAAAGACCTTAAGAACTATGCTCAGATCGTTTCTGATCAAGTGAGTGTGTATAGCCCTTTATCACAGGCATGTCTCAGAAGATTGAAAACTGAAAGAAGAGTTTGCTGAGATGTTAGTAGTCCATCAGCAATCTCATCATGTTTTTCGTGTGCAACAGCAAAAAACAAGGTATAAATCTAAGCGAGAGACACAAATGTACCTACCTATCACCCAAGTGTATGTAATATATTTATCAGAGTAAATATATTCATCATGTATAGCAGGTAGAGACAGGCAACATTCAGAAAACAGGTTCTGCTCAACAAGATTTGGGGAAAAAAATAAATTAAAAAAAAATTAGGTTTTTAATAAATCCTTGAACCACCACATGTTTACAACTATACTTGAAAATTCACCATGGACTTCATTGTTACAACATAGATTTGTATCAGCTGTTTATTTACATTGACGAGTGACTAGTGCAGTGTAAAGCTGCCTCACAGACAGGATAAGACTAATCCAAGATTACAGTGCTCATTTTTAGGGTGTCCCTGTGGTTCGTCAGGGTGGCGTGACAGACCGGAACATCACAGGACACCGAGTGACAGACTACACCTCTGACTCCTATTACATTGTTTACCAACACATAAATGCCATGTAACTAAAATCTGCGAACGCTGTGTGGAGATCACCATTAAATTCATCCAGGGTTATTCCATATCTGTAAAGCTATATTAAATGTTTCTATATTGAAATACAGTGCTATCAAAGCAATTCTCAAAGTGTCAAGAATGCTCACCAGCTATACCTTCTGTCTCAGGACAACCTTTTCTAAAAGGAGGAGCATGAACTGGGCAGGTAGTCTCCTGTAGAGTCTGTGGTGGCTGTAGACCATCCAGTGATAGGCATGTGGTCAAGGTAAGTGGAATTTAAACAAAACAGCTCAGTATATCACTAAGAAAATAATGGACTATGTTTATCAGATGTTGAATCAGATGGTGAATATAAAAATACAATACTATTACAGTACAGGTTTGCATCATACAGCAGTCACAATTTTCATATTTGATATATATTTTGATCTTGATATTAAAGGAATTTCCCTGCATACTGACAACTGGAATGTTGTTTCAATGAGACATATCTTTCTCAGCCGTTACTTCCTGTTCTCCTTCCCCACTTCAGAGTCTATGCCAGATCTGCTCACAGCTGTGAAGATCCTGGCCAGCTCCACAGTTGAGATTGCGGCAGCTTCTGTTGGTGAGACGAGTCTGGTGGAAGCTGTCCGACAAATGGAGGAAGAGGGAAAAGGTTTGGACTCCACATTGGAGGTGGTAGAAGGAGAAATCCTGGAGGTGACCGCAGAGGTGGTAGCTAAGGAAGCAGCTGAAGAGCCAGCTGTTGTAGTGAGCGAGGAGGAGCTGAAGACTGCAGAGGCTGGTGCTGTTGAGGAAGTGGCTGATGCAGAAGCTGTAGAAGCTCTATCTGCTGAAGAGGTGATGACCGAAGAGGCATCTGCTCCAGCTGCAGCAGAGGAGGAAGCAGCAGCGTCTCTTCCTGTGGAAGATACAGCTTCAACACCCACAGTGGAGGAGGCGGGAGCGGTTACGGATGAGGATCAGACAGCGGACCCCGAAGCTGCTCCTGAGGAAGCTGTCTCTTCGACAGAGGCCTCACCTGAAGATACAGCTGAGGAAGTCACACCTGCAGAGGAGGCCACCACCACTGCTGAAGCTGCTCCAGAGAATGAAACGCTCCCAGATGAGATGACGCCCGCTGCTGACACATCAGTGGAGGAGGGAGCAGACGAAGCCTCAGCAGAGGAGACAGCTGAAGTTGGGTCAGCGTTTGTGGACACGGCTCAGCTGGCTGCAGCCTCCACTGGATCAGATCTGGAAGTTCTTTCAGCTGCTGAACCAGAACCTTCATCAGAGGCTCCAGTACATGAGGCAAAGCACTGCCACTCCTGCCACTCCGCTCCCTCAGCTGGGGAGGAGGAGGTGCCACCTGCTGCTTTGGGAGAGGAGCTGGTCAGTGAAGGAGAGGTGGATTTAACACATGAGGCCAAGGAGGTGGTGTCACTGGTGGAGGGACAAAGTAAGAACACACTGGCTCCCAGTCAACAGTTTCTGAACACCCCATGCCTATCTTAGCATCACCTTCAAAGTTACATAATATATATTCCTAATGTTTTGTCACATCTAAGGCAAGGGAATCATTACAGTACTGTTTATATGTTTAACTGATAATTTTTTGGGACTTTGTATAAAAGTGGAAACAACAGAAATGAGCAGATTATCTTGATTCATCAGCCCACAGATGTCCAATTTTGATCTTCCTTAGCACAAACAAGCCTTTTAGACTGAAAGTGGATCATTCAGACAGGTTTATGAAATTACACTAATGAATGTGTAATCCCATATTATGTTAATTATCTACATTCAAAACTTGAATGTAACTTCAAGCTGATGAATCACAGCTTGTATTAGACAATATTTAAAAATAATTGACTAAGGTATGTTTGTCCACTGATCCCCTTTTTTGGTAACTTTGGTAACACTTGACTTTTTTAGCATTCATAAGCAGCATATAAACATTAGATATATAATTTATGACTATAATATAGTTGTAAGCAGCCATATATATTTATTGATGTATGTAAACTACTGTCATTCACTGTAATCCATAACAGCTGACGGCTGGTGTATAAAGAGAAACTGAATGACAATATTGTAGAACACAATTGTAATATTTATGTCTTCGCAGGTAAAGTTGTTGACATTAATAAACACTTAATTATGTCATTTTATATTTGCTTATAATGACATTATAATCTTTGCTTACTGCTTATGAATGCTAAACAGGGGAACCAGAGTTTCATTATTTTTTTCACCAGGAAGAGTTTGACATTTCAAATCCCTCAGGATTTCAGCCACTAGATGGCAGCACAGTAAACATTTACACACTGACTTGTACCTCACAGGTGTAACTAATAATAATTACCTCATTGAAGTAATTATACATAAATTAATGTGTTTCAATACACAAGAGACTCAGAAAGGCAATCAGCTAAAGAAAGATGAGATGGACATGTTCACAGGGTGACTTTCAACCTGTGTCTCCTCTGTTCTGAGCTGACATCTTTAATGATGCCCCAGCTGACACTTCAATTTTTACATGAAATAACCTTTCAATTTGAAAGCTGTCAGATCCTAAGGACTCTCAATCAGTGCTTGATGAAGGCGGGTGCAATGAACAGCCCACCTTGTTAAACCTACTTAGAAAGTTGCATCAAATGTAAAAATGTTAAGTCCATCTAAATTGTTTTGTTTATAGTTTTCTGCTATTTTGAGTCTTGAACACTTTACTGCTGTTCACTTTATCCCTTGAAAAGAAAACAGAATCAGAGTCTACGCTGTGTTTGGCTCTGACCAGATGTATTTCTGCCTGTATCCACAGAGCCAAAGGTGTCTATCTGGACTGTAAAAAGCTGCTCAGTGATGTAATAATACAATTAAAGAAGGTAATCAGTTAAAAGCAGCACAACTATGAACGCAGCTGTCTGTGTTGAACTAGAGATAGTAGAATGGACATCTTCAGGATAAGGATTATTCTCAGACAGCTACATTTAAATGCTCAGAGCTGGTGAGGCCAGTGTGACTCATAGACACTCCAACACTTTCACTTATTACAGAAAGTGTTTCATAATGATGCACGTTATGAAGACAACACAGATATGTAACACATGTCCATTCTACTTATTTAATCTAAAGTATGTTGCAAAATCATATAGTCTTTTACATTAAACTAATGAATTTCTACTGTACAAAACTGGTGTTGTGCTTTTTGTTTTTGGTGCAGCCACAGAGACGATGATGGTGGTGACAGCCCAGTCGTGACATGACAGACAGTGTGCCTTCCACAACACTCGCCTCTCTGTCAAGCAAGCCAGGATGATCCACGAAAACAACACGAAGAGAACTAACCACAGGTTTAACTAACTAATGTGTCCTTTCTGAAATGTTATCAGAGTTCCTTCTATGTTCTCTTTCTGTTTCTGTTCAATCTGTTTTAGCATTTGTGAAACGACTCCCGTTACATCTCTTGTCCTCTAGGTGCCACTGTTGCAAAGCTATTCATGACCAATTTATTAGTACAGACGTTTCTTTAAAGGTGTTATAATAGGCAGTGGAAATGTTTTTTGTTATAATGCTGTGTTAGCCTACCATTAGCTACAAATTACCATCATTTTTAAGTGAGAGTGCACTTTTCAGCCCAAATGACACCATACAGATATGCATTTTCTCACATTTGTCATAGTACAAATGAAGGGTTATACTTTTACTGGGACACTAATTTAAAAGTTGTATTAAGTGATGCATTCCTAGAAGAAAACATCACAAAAATACCAGTGAAAAATATTGCACCAATGCTGATATTTGCTTGTTAAAGCTGATATCAACTGATGTCACTAGTATGCCCATATTTTGTCGCATATATTTGTATCTTTTGTGTTATTGTTGTCTATCTTTTACCTTCTGTAACGAGGTTGATAAATATATTATAAGTAGGTTTAAACTAATATAAATTAATTTGTACCCTTTCACGAGATCATTATATTGAACAATAACATGCCTCCATTTCTCTAAGAGTTACAGATGGATGCTTTATTTTAAATATATTTGTAGGTAAACATAGCCGACCAGTTTGTTTGTTTCAGTTCAGTACAATGTCTCTGTTGTCCTGAAAACGTGTTCACATAGACACTTTAAATAAAGTTATGTATAAACACTAACTCAATTTTGCTGTGCTTGAAATGATTCTCCTGTTAACCCGTCCTATATATTAACAACTGTGCTATAGTGAACCACTTGGTGAAGACATAACTATTATTCGATCTTTTATCCAAGCATTAAGATATTATGTTGCATTTTTTTTTTTACTTCTGACCATCATGAAGAAGAATATAGCCTACATAAAATATATATAATATGAAGAAAATAGATTATTTTAAAAACCAACACATTATTTATTCGATTGCTATAACTTGTGGAATACAACAGAATGCTGTTATTTTCTTAAACAAAGAAAATAAAACTCTTTAATAAAAGTGAAATGGATTAGTTTTTGCTGGTGAACTGTGATTGTTTATTGTACGTCATGACGTCATGAGTGTAATTTGCCTGAACAAGCGGAGTAAACTGACAACCGAGTCAGTCTCCATTAGTAGAGAGGAGCAGCCACAAAGCAGCGTCTTTATCCTTTCATTATCCCACATGAAACACTAGGAGCAACGAGGTCTTCAGACTCCTCTATCTGCAGGCTCCGGGGCTCCTTGTTATGAAAACAGAAGGCTAACGGCAGGTTAGCTAGCGTTACCATTAGCAGCGAGACTCCTCCGCCTGACAGTCGACAGCAGGGCAGAGTCGTCCGGAGAGGAGGAGAGGTTACTGGATGTCACACACACACACACACACACACACACACACACACACACACACGCACACACATACAAACACACACAGCGCAAACTCCCATTAGCCAGCCAGCTAACGTCAGGCTGCTCCCTATAAACTAAGTTTGTTACCAGCAAGAAGCAAAAAGGAGGATTTTACGGTAAGTGAGGTGACCTGATTAGCTAGCATTAACCACATGGTTTGTTGGGTTTCTTTTCTGGCAGCATGTTTTTGTCACTATGCTAACTCAGCTAGCTAACGTTAGCTAAGTTAATGTCAATATTGAGTTTCTTTTTCTATTCAACTGCCGCTTGTGTGCGTCGTGTTCTCAAAAATGATATGTTCTTGAAATGCGTCCTCTAGCACATAATTTCCTTGCCAGCTAGTTATACCATTGTCACATAACTATGTAAATAAAGAGAGCGCTGGCTACTAATTCATTGATAAGGTTAGCTGCAGTGAAGAGCAAAGGTACCATCGCACCAGCGAATTGCCCCCGAGACTGGCTGTACATGCCTGACATACTCTTTATGTTGTATTTTATGATGTTCATTTGTGAGCAAGGCAAACAGGCGGGCAGCCAGCTGTGTGACTGTGTGCAGGGGGTTGTAACCATAACCAACTTTGGTCTTGGATGTGACCGCATTACCCTTTTTCATGTGTCAGAGGTATTGTCACAAGCAAACAAGATTAGTGTCAACACACTGAAACTATATTGGCTTTGTTGGATAGCAAGTGAGTGCATGGTATTGTTAGCCTGCAATATGATGTAGTAACAGGTGGAGATAAGTAGGCCATTGATGCTTGTGGCTTGCTGTCAACATGGCAAGACTTTATCAGTAGCGTTTTCCATTTTCTCATTGCTTGTTGAAAATTTGAATAAGTCAATAGCTGGTATAGATATTTACTTCCCTCCCTAAATTACTTCTTGACATTCATGTAATTTAATTCATCCAGATTAAACTAAGTTTAAAGTGTAAAGTTAGACTGTGTTGTCTGGAAAGACAAGCATCATTCAAGAGATTTTTGGGTATTTTAACTGATAATTACTCAGATGATTAACCCTTCTTAAAATTACAAACACTTAATATGCCAGTAATCATTTAAAACTCAAAATAAAACTTTCAGCTAGTGTTTGATGGATGAAATACATTTAATAGTTCCTCCTATAATTATCTATTTAATCACCACCTACCTGTTGATACTATCTTTGAGGACTCTATTAATGTGTATAATCTAATGTCCTAGCACAGTATTCCTTTTTAAGTTACAGGTCTGCAGATTCCTGGAATTTACAGTTTTTATTTTGTGTAGTGAAATAGTGTTATTTAGTGTACAGAGGCCAGAGGCTGCTGTTTTCAGTGTGAGCTGTGGTGGAGTTTCTCTGCTGGTATTGGTAAATGATTGACTAGCCTGCCTTTCGCTCAGCTGGTATATCCTGCACTGTGAGCTAACAGTAGAACTGCGGTCTGAAGGTTTCTGCTGGGTGGCAGCAGTCATGCCTGAGTGGTCTGTGTTGGAGCTAAATCATGAGAGGCCTGTTGAAAGAAAGACCAGTTACAGACACTGAGCGCAGGGATTGGTACAATGGAGATGGCTGCATGATAGGTTACAGGAGATGAGGATGAGCGCCGATAGAAGTAAAGCTCAAAGGTTGGGCTTGGATGTTGCAAAGGTAAGCTTGTAGTGTATATGTTGAAGAGTGCAGTGGACTAAGATACACTCCCTCTGAGGGTCATTATAAGCTAAGCATGATCGCTATTATTTTACTGTCACTTTTCTGTAAATCCTAACTGTATCACTCATTTTGGTAATTTTCATGTTTTGTCTTGATTTGGACACCCACGGCTCCCTTGTGCTAATTTTAATAGGGTTTTGGATTAAATAGGATGATAAGCTCTATGATGATTCCAGTGTTTAAGATAGAGATGTCCCAATACCGACACAGATACTGAGTACTGATCCAATACAGTTGCGATGAAAAAAATTAACAGCTGTATACTAATAACGGTGTGTGGATGTGATATGAATGCTATCATTGTTGTATGTCATGGCTCAGGTTAAACATGAACAGGTACATGAATGCCATAGAATCTTTCTATTATTTAATTTGACAGACAGTCATAAAAAAGGGTTAGGGTTATAATAAAATAATATAATTATATAATATAATAAATAATTCCTACACTAGTCCTACACTATTTGCTGACATACATCAAATAATCAATGAAAGCAATAGGTATATTAATCAATAATCAAAATAATCATTATTTGCAGCCCTACAACATATTGTTTGATTTTTTAACTACATATGCACCTACTATAAGTAGTGTTGGACTCAAATCAAGTATTTTAACAATAACAGTTGGTCACATTATGCCAAGTCATATCACCACCACTAAGGTTTAATGCTGCATTCATGTCATGTTAACAATGTAAACAATTTTGCTTGTTAATGCAAAACCTTTGCATGAAACCATTTGACAGTACGATGGAGGCTGGAAAACTTTGTTGTTTAAAGTGTCTGACAAAGAATAATAATTTCCAACTACATAATGTAAAAGGCCCACTTTACCAAATGTTTGACTTGTCAAATCTAAGGAATTGAGTATATCTTACAGACAAAAGTTAGTCATGTGATAGTTAATTTAATTTAGTTTAGACTACTTGTTGACATATGTTTTGCACTATGCTTGAATGTTTGCCAATATTTTAGGCTGTTTACACAATGGTGTCACCCACTCCTCTTTAATATGTCACCACTGAAATACTAGACACTATAATTTGTATTGTGGAACAAATATTTCAGAAGTTTTGGACTTATTTTGACCCAAACTCATTTTTTTAACCAAATATCTTAAACCCTTCAAAGCTCTGGAAATGACTCACAAGAAGCTATCATCTGGACTACAGTAATGATCATTGAGTCACAAGAGAAATAACACAGCTCGAGGACATCATTGTAGCAACTTAGTTACAGTGAAATGTGTCCGTATGGGCTGATTGGATATCAAGTAAATCCAGCCATATATTTGCTTGTTGTGTCATCAGTGTGTGTATGTGTGTGTTGGTGGAGGGCAGGGCAGGGCACAAGGCAGGGCGTTGTATCTTTACCAGCAGCCCCAGTTACTTGGAACAAAAGCTCTGTTGTTGAAAGATCATGTGACTCTGTGTGTGTGTGTGTGTGTGTGTGTGTTTGTGTGTGTGTGTGTGTGTGTGTGTGTGTGTGTGAGAGAGAGTGTGTGTGTGAGAGTGTGTGTGAGTGTGATGGTGAGTGTGAGTGTTCGTTCCACCCTCCTTGTCATGTGATCTGTGCTCAGGGCAGGGTCTGAGAAGTGCTGAATCGCTCTGAGAGGTTCCTTCCACTCAGGGAACAGGCAGATGGTGAGCATGCAGGCAGGGATAGGAGATGGATGGCCGGCTGGATGGATGGATATCGGATGGATATCGGACAGAGAGGAGGTGTGTGAGAGAGTCAAACAGACAGAGAAAGATGCAAAGAAAAGTTCTATTGCTTTTTCTGCAAGAAAACTTCTCTCATATTTGAATTCTCCTCATTGTCTCTTTGTGGATGTTTAAACCGCAGACAAGTAAAGATGCCAGCCGGTGTTATGAGTCATATCAACTTTTCTGTGAAAAGGCAAGTTTGTACTTTTTTTCATTCGCTGGAATGCCATGGTGGGAAAGTTGCCCCGTCAGGATGACTGTGCTGTATCTCGTGAAGTCTTGACATTGCTACTGACTCACCATGAACCAGAGCAATATCTGTAATAAGCTCAAGCTGCTTGTCACCCTGGTAATCATAAGTTAAGTGTTGATTGCACACATTCATTGCTAAGACATGTAGCTGTATCTCTTATCCAGAATTACTTTCACTGTTGCAGGAATACTTACTACTTAATACTATATGCCAACATGACTAGATGCTAACTGTAAGGAGTGAAAAGGTCACGTTGATGGACTGCTTTTGACCTGTAAAATGATTAATCCCTTTGCTTGGTACATGACAAGTATCTGCTGGTGGATTCCAAATGAAATAGTTTGTTGAAATGGTACTAATGAAAGCTCTCGACTCATTTATTTTTGAGCAGAGAAGCTGCAATCCGGCCACACGTTCGCAGTCGTCCAGAAGGTCCTGTAATACTTGTTTGAATCAATGCAACCTGCAGGTCCTGTTTAGGAGACTCAACTCCTAACAGATCCCACGAGTCTATTTGCTGTGTGTGTGTGTGTGTGTGTGTGTGTGTGTGTGTGTGTGTGTGGTGTGTGTGTGTGTGTGTGTGTGTGTGTGTGTGTGTGTGTGTGTGTGTGTGTGTGTGTGCGCACGCGTGCGCATGTGATTAAGCCATTTCAGTAAGCATGTTGCATACTCCATGTGACAATGCACCTTGTATTATGCGGTTGGAGGGACTGCATTTGTCCAGTTAGATGAAGTTCTCTGAGTAGGTGAAAAGTTTTTGCCCAGGCTGATCCAAACAGATCTATACTGTGACTTTAATGCCAGATCCTTCTGTTGACCTAGGGAAAATTACATGACAGTCATCACATACAGGACTTTGCACTATGACACAACTTCTCTTTCTGACTGGCTTTCTAATGAGAGGAGTTATATGGGATTGATAGATTACAAAAACCCAGTGTGTCACAATCTCCAACTCCTCCATAAACTTACATAATAACTTCTGTCAGTTTAATAGTAAAATAACAGCACACAAAGAAACACGTGTACACACGTTTCTGTGCTCAACATTGCCTGAAACAACAGGTGAAGCGTGAAATATTCAGGAAAAAAAAGTTAGGATGGGAGATGAGAAGATTGGACACGGGGTTGGCCTTTATAATTTAACTTCAGAAAAGACACTCTGTAGCATAAAGTTACAAACGGTCCTGTTCTGATTTTCTGGGACTCTAGATACTTACATACTATCATAAACAGTATGTAAAAGTCTATAGATAAGTGCCTGCTGTATGTGTTTGAATAATTGAACATAGGGTTTCCATCTGAGCTGAGAGCATGTTGGTCTCAGTAACGGAGGGAACACTGGCACAGCATGGTTCATCCATTATACAGCAGTTAGAGTAACCGAGCATGTGCTCACACACACCATGTCAGAGGACGTTGTGCAGTCAGGCTGTTTCAGTAGATTTGTACAAAATTAGAAATGCCCTGGATCATGCATGAATTTTACATTGTGTTCTGGGTATTTTGAAATACGTTACTTCTTTTACATTGAAAAATGTTGAGAAATTGAAGTGTCAGTGAGAAAGAGTTATTCCTAATTCTTGTCTTTGTGCCTACAGAAGAATTTAAAGAATTTTTTTGTAGGATTATCTTTAAGCAGAGGGTGGGCACCCTAGGCTGTTCAAGTGGGTAGATGTGCTGTGATCGAAAAGGAGAATAAAGTTTGTTCTGTCTGGTACATTGTTTATGTTAAATTAAAGGGCGCAGTATGCTTCATCAAGTGTTATCCGAGCACGTCTAAAGGCAAAAGTGTTTGTAGTTGTTTTGAAGCCAAAGTGAAGCGCCTACTGTCAGAGAGAGAGCAGAGAGGATTGGACTAATAGGAATAATGATGCATACTTTCAGACAATCTCTCCTCGTTAAAGGTGTTGTATTTGGTTTTCCACATGAAAAGTGATGGAAGTAGTTGAGTGAAGATTGAGAAAAAGAGTTTGCAGGGAGAAATTTATGCTCTGTCACCTCCACAAACCTGAACAATTGCTGCTTGGAGTGCTCTAAACTCTGTCCCATTTAGTTACTGTCACTACACCTTTTAAGCTTTCAAGTCTTGCATGGCACATATGCAAATTGCAATGAAAATGTGTGTATATTGACCTCTCACAATTCTTAAAAATTTTCAAAATAATTAGTCCCTGATTTTAGACATAGATGGACAACAACAGCTTCTCATTTCTAGCTGGCACAGGATTTTTCCAGCTGAAATGAGAACCATCACCAGTAAATTTTATCAGATGTAGCTAGTTAATTAAGTTAATATCAGCTCCATGAGTTAGTTAGAAACATTGCCTCTGGTTGACTTTTCATTGTTTCTTGACTTGTTTTAAAACAAAAACCCTGTAAAGGATCTTAGGCGTGTACTTGATTGCTGCATACATGATATCATGCTAAAAGACTGAGGCCAAAGCAGCATGAAAAAAAATTAGCATCCAAAGAGATGATTCATGTAGAAGACAGGAAGCTGCTTCTAGTATTACAAAGTATGATAAGATCACACTTATTTTTGTTCCAACATGACCCCATTTTGCTTAGATAAGGTACTTGGACAGGGAAGACAGAGGTTAGATTTGTGCTTTATAGTATGTGTATATTCAAGGAGTATGTTTCACTTTTAATGCAACAAGAAAAGGGCTTTGAGGATGAGGACTAACCAGTGTTTTTCGGTAAACTTAATGCTTTTCGGATAATGAGTTCAAATGCGGTTGCTGGAAACCTTCCTCAAATTCATTAAAGAGCAGAACCACTAACATTACCCTCAACTCTGATAAAGAAGAGTCAAGTATCAGCTCCCGCACAGTGGATGCTCCATTGTGAATTAGGCTTTTTCTTAAAAATAAAAATCTGTACCCCTGTAAATAATGTAGTATGAAAGGTACCCTTGCCTTGAAAGTAATGTTGGGTTAGGTTACTAATATAGTAAGTAAGTTAGCTGTACATGTTAATATTTGTAGCTTATTGTAAGTTTGAGCAGAGAAACACACTTTGATTTGGTGTTTTTGGTCTTGGAAAGGCCAGAAAAGGACACCACCCTCCCTGGAATAGCCTCACGTACGCTGCTGTTCCTGGGATTTAGTGAACTATCACTTCTGATGTTGCAAAGATGTGGGCGGAGGGGGTTTCAGATGCTTGTTTGATGATTCAACAACCATTTTATTTGAATTTTATTGAGTCCTTAAGTTGTGTTATATTATTTTTCACTCCATTTTGAAACCTGCATACTCACCAAATACCTCACTAAAATCTCAGTAGGTTAGTGGCCAAGAAAGCCCCTTAAAAACTGAACATAGTAAGAGTAGGTTGAGCAGCAGTTTAAAACAGCATCATGCTGTGTGTGTTTATCTGCCTGTCCCTTTTATGCTCCAGCTTTTCCTTTGTCTTATATCCCATTGTCACCACGCAGAGCAGCACAGAACAGGAACTGAAGGCCCATGGTTCTTAGCAACTGTTGCCATGGGTCCAGTCCACCCTGCCTCAGTCTTCCACTCGATACTGTGTGCGTGTTTTGAGGGAATGACTTGGCTTCCTGTCAGTGCATTTCTTCCTGTAATAGCAGACAGGCACTTCCTGCAGGCTGAAGTCAGAGGGGAAGACATGAAAGAGATGCAAGAGATCTCTGGCCTTTAATGTGGCCTTGGATTACATTTGGGACGGATGGAGGAAGGTGTAGAGACGTGTTGGTCAGATTTCTTTTATTTTGTAAAGAATTCTTCACGTTGTTAATTGTGAGCAGTCAAGTTTTGCTAATCTCTGTTTGTTTGACAGTGACGTATCTGGACTTCATAATACTTTAAAGGAATAGTTTGGCATTTTGGGAAATATGCTTGCTTGTTTTCTTGGCAAGAGTTAGATGAGAAGATCGTTAGTACGCTGAGGTCCGTACAGAAACAAATTTCCCAAAATGTTAAATTATTTCTTGATTGATCCTCACAGGGAAATTTTTTTCACAAGAGAATTAGCAACATTAGCAACTCTGAAACTTCGAGGCATTCACTATTTGATCACAGTGAACAGAGAAATAGCTCGACTTCAGTTCATCCCACTTTTGACAAACATATATTATGCTGCAAGTTTTGTTCATCAAGTGTTTCTCATCTCTCCAGGGGCTGTTGTTCGCCACACAGGTGGAGGCCACCAGACGAGAGCTGTGGCAAATCGCTGGTTGTGTGATCCCCGAGGAGCATGAGTCATGACCTCAGTGGTTCTGGTCGACACTGGTGGGACAGTGGTGGAGTATGTCACAGCAGAAGAGGACCTCCAGCAGGTTGGTTGGACACAGACACAAGCAGAAACTAGAGACCATCTTGCAATGGGATCACCCCAGGTGCCGTCAACATGCAGAAGTTCATTACTGGTCATTGCTACATTATTACAAGAGTGCTCAGTAGTTATTCCATGAAAGTTTCTTAACTGCATCTTGCACAGTTGTGGACGCTGTCACACTGACGAAAATCTGTCCATGAAATCAACTCCACCTCTGTGGTAGTTCTCACTGCAGTAGGTGTCTCCAGGTTTATGTTTTGCCCTGATGACACACACATACTCACAGACTCACAAGGTGAAAACAATACCAGCAACTGGCTGGTAATAACACTGCCTTATTTTGTCATTTCTGAACTCATTCGTTCCTGATAAAGGCTTACATTAAACCTCTTGTTTTTGACTGGTCTTGCTCTCCTCTGTCCCTCATTGCCTTTCTCCAGCAGGAGGGAGAGTATGAGGTGGATCTGGAGCTGGAAGGAGAGGTGGAAGGCGAGTGTGAAGCTGAGGAGGCCTATGAGGAGGTACATGACAGAGAGGAGGCTGAGGACTACCCAGCAGTCATAGTGGAGGAGGTACCTGGTGCGAGCCTGATCGAAGAGCAAAGTTACTCAGCCCAGGTGTTGGTGTACGATGACGAGGCGTACCTGATGCAGGAAGTGGGTGATGAGCAGGAGGTGGAGACAGAAGGGGATGCAGGTGAGGTATAAATACGCCTGTATTTATCACATTGGATTTAATGTTAACTTCTTAATCTTCCTTTTGCTGCTGTAGGGTAGTGCATCAGCTGACTATGATGCAGTGTCTGTTACATTACACTTGCAACCCACTACCCGGAATGGCCAGAGCAAACCTTGGTCCTTAACTAACCTGACTCACCCTTCTACCCGACATGCTGAGAAATTTGGCTCATGTCTCTTTGATATATCCTGCTCTAACTGTTGATGCATCATTCCCGTTTCCACCAGGTCGCTAAGGTTTCATATTATTGGGAAAAAGAAATTTCACCTGTTGTGGTACTGTACACACTTATGGGCTGTGTGTTTCAAAAACAACACATTGATTCTGGACTATTGATATATTTATTAATCCAATTGTCTTTAACTAACAAGCTGATAGTTTGAGTTTACCATGAGCCCTGATTTGCTTCACATTAACACAGTTGTAAGGATTTATTCATTTACATATTTCCAGCCTGTGTGATTGCCAGAGCCATCAGTAAGATTGGCAAATCAACAAAAAATGGGAACTATTTTTTCCCCGACTTTGTCCTGGTACTGAATCCAAGTCAAAATTGACTCATTCATCATATTACACTGTCCAGCATATTTTTTAAAATACTGTTTTTGTGGTGTGCCTGTGCCTTTTATCTGCAGTGTTGACGACCTGTTATTTTGGCTTTGTTCAGTCTCCTCCTTTATTTCTTTGGTACATCTCTGCTTTCTCCATCTCCTCACCCCTGACTTCAAAGCTTCTTGGGCTGACGCATGTATTTTTTAGTGAAAAGGTTTTCCAGTCTATTTTAAAGGTTTCAAAAAGAATTTAACATTTTGTGAGTTCACATGAATCTAAAATCCAAGGTCCACACGTTGGGCTCATTAATTCAAACTTAGAAAGTGTTGCTTTTGTGTATTGTGGTAGAGCTGTCATTGGGCATATTTATCACACGATTCTGCTGCCAGCTCCATTGACACAATCTGGTTAAGTAGGCTGTGAGGGTTTTAGACTCCTGTGTCCATGTGCTGCCACCTTGTGGATATTTTTGGTCAGTCACAACTTCATGGACAGGGAAGGTGTGTTAGTTCAGTAATCAGCTCAGTGCTCATCCATTAATCTCTTTTTAATAGTGACTAATGTCCAGTCCAGTGCTGTGTTCATCAGTCTGAAACAGTCAGACAGAGGCTATATAATTTTTAACTTATGGACGCTGTATTCATGCACACTGTCCCAAATTACATCATCATTTGCACATTATCTAAAATAGAAGAATCTTTGAGCAGGATCAAGAATTTATCATAATTACAGAAAATGTAATTAATAGTTTTGACCATTTCACACATTGTGTCTGCTTGGATGTCAGGAATTCTGACCTGTATAGTATAGTATAGTATATATATAGTATATATATATATATATTTTTTTTTTTTTTTTAAGCCTGGTTCCAAATGAAAAATGTGCTGTGTCAAGCTCAATGATAAAGTGATTTGGTATGTTGGAGACTGAAAATGTAATGGTACTGGGTATCCACCACCATGGATTGTGACCATTAGTTGAGAAGGAACTTGAGTGTTCAAAATGCCTCACTATAAATGCATAATTTTTGTCTTTTCGTATAGTTCATTACTTTGTGTCTGTTAAATCCCGGAGAGACAAAAAGACAGTTACATCTAACAAAAGAGCAGGTGCAGACATCTGAAAAAAAGTCTGAAAATGCATACATTCTGCATAAAAAGCATTTCCACAACACATTAGTACTACACCTGAGTAGGAAATAATCCTGTATAGTTGTCAGCTAAAATGTAAGAGTTTGGGTAATGTTTTATGACACTCACACATATATTGCCTCAGACCTTAAATTATAAATCTTAAGAATATTTTGGACTTTGAAGACTTAAGTATTTAGTTGGTGTTGACCAATCATTTTTTAATTAACATTTAAACTTTACCTTCCACAGTTCATACTGCTCACAGGCAATTATCTTTTGGAAAATAAATAGTTGCATGGCAAAAAATACATGCTGTGAAGTAATCCTAGTCCATAGTTTCAGTGCAGAACAATGAACACAAATAATCACAGTCCTTACAAAACATTTGTGTTGTTCATTGTTTTGAAATGAAATGCTTTAGATGCACTGTCTTGTTTACAGTTTTTAACCGTGAATTAATTGTGCAAACTGCAGCTTTGTTGTGTTGTAATTAGATTAATTTGTTCCCTGTGTTTACGAAAACAGTTATCATGGTACAGCTTTATTTGACGTAGTTACTACGCAAGCGAGGGAGGGCGAAGGAAGGATTTCCTGTGTCGGCGGCGGAGGGATACATTTCGGTCGCCGTAACGTGTCGCGTTGAAATCGAGATTTCCCATTAGCGGCGGAGGGATCTGAGCTAGTAGCTTCCCATACAATTCAGTGAGAAGTCAATGTGAATCTGCAGCAAGGGGAAAACATGGCGACTTCACAGCATGGGGGGCACGCAAACCAGCTCGATCTACTCATCAGAGCCGGTAACGTAACTTTATATACTCGCAATCCCGACACGGGAGCTAACATTAACGCGCGGCTTGAGTTTTTAACGTCGGCCGCTGCCCCTCAGTCCGCTGAGGAGTGTACTGAAGTAATGGAGGGCAATCAGGAAGTGATCACCTTGGTAGCAACCTGCATGGCGATGCTACACGGTTTATCAAACCCGGTTTAAGAGGGGAAAAACTTTCGCAGGGCCTGCCAGTCTGCACAGTTGGATTGTTGTCTGCACGAAGTGTGTTTTGCATGTTGGAGCAGATTTTTCACATAGCAGCGGGATATAGAATAACGGTTTGCAGATCGGCTCTGCACAACCAGGAAGTGTAAAGATGTTGTCTTTCCTACGTCTTTGCCACGCTGTCTGAGTCGGAAGGACATGTGGGTTTATTTTTACTAGCATCAACCTGGTACACACTGTCACATATCACCTTTGTTAGTGTTATGATTGACGTATGTCTTAGTATTTAACCGTGGCTGGCTTTAGTTTGTTCCGTTTGTAGAAATAAACTGCAGTAATAGTCTTGTCCCCGAATAACTGTTAATTACCCCTAAAAGATAATTGTGTAATATTGTATTTTTATGATTTTTAGCTTTGGGCAGCTCATAGCTCATACTCCCCGTGTCAAAGGTTGTGATATATTTGTTGGATCGTTTCCGTTATCGTGTTGTGCTCTGTGTGACTGAAGCGTGGGACGGCCTGATTCACTCGCTTTCTTCCTTGTACTTGTTTCAAGTGCGGCTTCAGCCTTCGACCATACTGACCTACAGATACGCATTTTACGTGATTTTGTCCATGTGTTAACTGTTTTTGTGAATGCACGATGTGTAGTGAAAACACCGCTTCGTTTCCACGTCTGTTTAATCGCAATATTTAAAGTATTTTCGTCCCATTTCGATGGCGGAAGCATTGTTTATGTGAGTGGGTGGGGTGTGCCTCAGATTGACTTCCTCGTCAGTCCAATAGTGTGCGGGGGGCTTTAAAACGTCAGTAAGAGTCCAATCAGATTTCACCGGGGGCGGGCTGTAAAGCGAATAATGAGCCAATAGGAGGTGAGGCGGTTGTTGAGTGACAAGAGGATTTGTGAGCTTCTTCGAAGAGAACTGGAGGGAAAGGATGAGGAGTGTAAACACGGAAGTCATCGAGAGGCAGCACTACTTTTTGTCGGACTTGCTGCTATTCTTGGCGCCTTTACATAGTAGTATATGTTCATAATAGACATGTTCTTAACTTAAACTATTCTAATGCTTTTACCCACACACATTGCTAATTTACTACAACATTGCCAATGTTTGTAATGTTTATTATTAAATGATTCAGTATAAATCACAGTCCTAACAAGTTGGACAGACTTGAAATGAACAGAACAGAGTTTCTATATGTACTATGTACTGTGCTCTCTGACCTCACACCTATTGGTGGTCTTATTACGGCACAGCTGCCTGGTTGCAAGGGCAGCTCAGCAGGCTATAGGGTCTCTGCTGGGATGGTTACCAATATGTCCTGTTTGTTTGTGAGCGGGACTGAATGAGTGAAACAGTCTAAAGATAGCCCACTCCTCTCTCCTGTTCAGTGTCCATTGCCTCGTTGAGATAGCCAAACATGGACAGGACAGGATAGGACAGGATGGAACAGGATCTCGTGTTTCCCACCAGTGATTGACAACAGCAGCAGGTGCCCAGGGTTCCTTCTCAGGGTCCCACACACCATTTCTTTTACAATGGGCTGAATTCCATTTTTGAATCAAACAATGTTTTGTCTTTTTGCACCTTATCTTACCATGTGTGAGACAGTAAACAAGGACTACATGTAGGTTTCTAGCTGCGTGCATGCAGATATGGGAGGGCAACTGTAGGTGTAGTTGATTTTTCATGCCCTCTGTGAATATTTCACCTGTCAGTCTTCAGTATTGTAAGCAACTCTGGTATCAGCTTCAGGCAAAAAGCAAATGTGCAGGGTAAAAAACTGTCAGGATAGCTAGTTCAACAAATGAAAAGAGGCTAGAGAGTAAAGACATTTCCTACAGTGAAGATTGTTCTTTACATCATTTCATACTGTGTCTGGATCAAAGTGAATGTGTTGACTACGGAAAATGACATATCAGTGTCCTAGAGCAACTGGATATTTCACTAGGGGGCACCATATAGTTGCTCGGTGCATGTTGTGCAGCATTGTGTGAAAGAATTGTTTGGTGTGTTTATTCGAAAATTATTAAGATGATGTTATTAAGATTATTAACATGTAAATGCAGAAATTGTGCCATTTTATCACAAGTGGAACTTATGTTTTGTTTTGGTGAAACTGGCTTCACTGGGCTCAACCAGAAACTTTATTTTCCCTAAGCTATTTGTTAAATTGTTCTGTGTGTGTGTGTGTGTGTGTGTGTGTGTTTCAGTGGAGGCTTCTGTCCATGGCACTAGTGTCCACTGCTCTGACAAGACCATTGAGGCAGCAGAGGCTTTGCTACGCATGGATTCACCGTCCAGCCTCAGAGAGGACCGTAGTCCAGGTAACACACACAAGCTAATACAACAGGAAAACAGTATTTATAAACCTGAAGCTGATGCTTGTAATGTTTTATAAATAAGACAAAGAAAATCCAAGGAATTTTTGAGTCAATTTTTTTTTTAATACCATGATTAATCATCCAAAACGATAAGAATTTAGATTCTTGTCGGTATAGTACAACTTGGGCAAAGGAGCTTTAATCCTTACGTACTAACAAAATGTCATAGTCAAAATTCTCATCAACCAAACTTTTATCAAAACTTTATAATGCAAATTTTAATTCTTCCCTGTTTCTCTCCTCCATCCAGAAGCTTTTATCCCACCATGCGTAGCAACGCCAGACTTCCTTCACGCTGCCATGCGTCCCGACATGATTGCAGAGACAGAGGTCGAGATATCGACAGAGGACTGCTGCGAAGAGGAAGATGAGGAGATGGTCACTCTGTTGGAGGATCCAGAACCAGAACCTGACCACGGGCCTGTCAGGAAGAGGAAAGGTAAACAAAAACAATGTGTTTTTTGCCAACAGAGAATTCATCTATTAAGTGACTTCCTGGTACTTCAAAGCTGTGAAAAAGCCTATGAAACCTTCATTTTATGCAGTTGTAGACAGTGTCAGCACCATATTGTGGCCAGAAGGCAGGTAAAACTTTTGAGAAAGGAAAAACTATGTTTTGAATGTTTTAAACCAAGTTTTAAATGGAAAACATCTGTGAGTTTTATAATTAACAGTACCTCACAAAGCAGGCTACAGACCTTAAACCACAACCTTAAATTGCACTGAACAACATAATCCAAGAGCACCACCTAGTGGCCAACTTTTACTGTTGAGTCTCAACTGAGAATCATTCGTTTCGGAGCAGTTGACACTAATAACATTGATGAATGACAAATTCCTCTTTAAAATATATTCTTTTGTAGCTGGACGGAAGCCAAAGACACATCAGTCAGCTCTTTCCAACAGCTCACCAGACCTTGGCATCAAGAAGAAACCAAGAGAAGGAAAAGGTATCTCATAGTAGTAATGTTACTGTCCATCACTGACATAGGTGCATACATTAGATCCAGCTGTTGGCTTTATTGTGTTATGCTCTGATAAAGATGATTTTGCATAAAGCTGTGCACCAAAGTTACTTTGATTTTTAGCAGGGAGCACCACCTACCTATGGGAGTTCTTGCTGGACCTCCTCCAGGACAAGAACACCTGTCCCAGGTACATCAAGTGGACACAGAGGGAGAAGGGCATCTTCAAACTGGTTGACTCAAAGGCCGTGTCCAAGCTTTGGGGCAAACACAAGAACAAGCCAGACATGAACTATGAGACCATGGGACGGGCACTCAGGTGAGGAATCTGTGTGTGGTGGTTGGACTGCAGCAGCAGGGTCAGCTCTGTAAACTGAGTGAGTGATCAAGTTACACCATTGGTCAGCCGGCCAATGGTGTAACTTCCCCAATGGGCGTTGCTCTTTCAAAATGAATTGGTGCAGACAAGTAGTGTTGCCAACTTTTTTTTCCTTTAGTGATTATTTTGTTTTTCTCAAAAAAGTACCTTGAGACAAAACCAGCTACATTTTGGACAAACCTTGGCCACTCTCTGTATAGGAGAGTTGACAGTAATGCCTTATAGCAAGAGGCACACATCTCCGTCTCTACTCTGTTCCGTGAGTGGCAGAGACGCAGGGCAGTAGTTTGTGTCTGTGCTCTGTGTGAGAGACAAAAAAAAAGATATTCTGTTGCTTCTGAGTGATCATTTTACAAGTAAATATAGCTGCAATCACAGCACAGTCTTTGTTTTACATTCATATGTATGGGGATTTACATGTCAACATATAAATGAGAACAGCTTTATTGGGAATTAGGCTGTATGGAAATAGAGAGTAGAAGAGAAGCAAACAGACAAAGAGCAGAAACCAGCTGACACTATTCAGAATGGAAATATGATTTAATGACACCAGTTGTTTGCAGCTGTTCCTCAACATTTTTCAACTGATAATTCAGATGAACCTTTTTTCCTCAGATATTACTACCAGCGTGGCATCCTTGCCAAAGTAGAGGGCCAGCGGCTGGTTTATCAGTTCAAAGAGATGCCCAAAAACATCGTCATCATCGACGACGACAAGGCGGACATGACTGCCGCTGATGATCTGATCGGCTCAGACACGGCTGCATCCTATGAGCGTGTGCCGCCGCCGCCAGACATGCTGCTCCAGGTGACCGAGCTCTCGTCCCCCAAGAAGCCCAACATCCTGCGGAGCGGGAACAGAACCAACGTGGTCCAAGCTCCTGTAGCTACTGGGAGCAAGATGGTGGCAGCAGGGGTTCCACGGATAGTGACGGTTTCTGGAGCGCCAGATGAGAGTCAGACCCAGCAGTCTCACACAGCCATCATCCCTACTGCCACTGGGCCCAGGTTAGACTCCTGCAGAGGAAGCAGGGCCTTCAGTTTGGACACTAAAGAGTGTCTCTTATGAGGAGAGCTTATGTAAATGTTGGCATTTCTCCCCAACTGTAAGTACAAACTTTTGACTCTGCTGACTTACCTCTCGTTTGCAGGACAGTGCGGGTGGCTATGCAGGTACCTGTAGTCATGACAACATCACTGGGTCAGAAGATCTCTACAGTTGCTGTGCAGCAGCCGGCAGGAACAACGGGAGCAGCCGGCCACACCACCCTCCTCACCAACACTCCTGCTATCGGTGCGGCTGCCGGTAACACCAACTCACAACAGAAGGTTTGTACATGAGGAAACTCATTCACTTACATGCACTTTTGCATATTACTTCAGGGTATCTGCACTACAGCTCACTACAAGTCCAGGTCACATTCAGCTGATTAATTCTGTCATTTGGAGTTATTGTTAATATACTACTGTGTAATATTGAAAATATTGAAATTATAATAAATAATTGTAGACCTTATCATCCCTACTAGTCTTCCATCATACTTTCATATTTTGGACGATATAATTCTGAAACCGGTATTAAATTCCATTCAAAAGTGTTTAATTTAAACCTTGTACTTATAGATCCATTAAGGAGATTATTTAAACACATGTCCTTGGTTTTTAGTCTTAGTCTTTTAACTTTTATGAACTCTAAAAAAAACTTTTCTTTTTGTGTAGGTTGTGATCCAGACCATCCCCACAATGGTCCCAGCCACAGCGGAGAACGGAGACAAGATCACCGTCCAGCTGGCCAAGATCATCACAATCCCAGCCCACCAGTTAGCTCAGTGTCAGCTCCAGACCTCCACAGGCACAAACAAACCAGGCGTGGGAGCCTCCGCAGGGGGCATCAGCCTCCTCGGGAGCCCCTTGACCGTCCGGGCCCTAGCTCCTGTTAGCGTTGCCCCAGGAACACAAGTGATGAGACTCACCGTCCCAACGCAGGCGCAGCAACAAACTCTGATGGTGTCGCAGCCGGGAAGCATCGGCAGCGGGGCGGGGGTGGTCACAGTATCAACAGCCAATCAGACGTTGACAGCACAGCCTCGCATCATCAGCGGCGTCATTAATGGCTCAGAGCTGGTGATAGGAGCGCCAGCAACCACAGGAGTTGCAGTGGAGAAGCTGAAGGCTATGGGAGTCCAGGTCCAGGCGGTGCAGATGCCGGTGGCAGTCCAACAGAACCAGGCAAACCCCAAAACTGTCCAAAATGTTCCATCAGAGGACGCTGAGGTGGTAATCAAACTGGAAACGCCTGATGTGACGATAAAGACAGAAGAGCCCGAGTGTTGAATTGCACACATTTACCAGTACCCATCTTCTCCCTCTCCGCCAGAGACAGTTAGTTTGTAAATGTCTGCAGTCATTTTTACTCTTGTAATAACCAGCAGCAGTCTATGAGACTTTAAAGACTCATGAAGGCCTGTTTTTAGTCCTCAACCTGTCTTCACATCTTCCCTGTTGCTGCCTAGGACTCGAACAGAACTAAGCCGGTCTCCTTCACAACCACACAGAAACCTCTGACTGTTGTGTTCGGAGCACAAACTGCACCCTGCAACATAGGAATACACAAAGACTTCAAAGGGAGTTGTCGGGAAAGGCAAAGGGACCAACCTTGATCACTACAATTTATGCCTCCTAAATGCATCTGACTCAAATTGGGGAAAAACCTTGAAAATATATATATATATATATTTATATATATATATATATATATATATATATGAAAAATAAAAAAAACTGAAACACTACAAAAGGAGGCAAATAAATTACCAACCAACCAAAATGTGAAGGACTGTCAAAAATAGAAGAAAAAAAAAGGGGGGGGGGGGGTAATGAAGCTTCTTTTGTAGATGGCATTTGTTTCCAATTTTGCCTCTATGGATGTTAAAACCAGCAACTTATTTTTTTTTACTTATATCACTGTGCAGATCAAGTGTGGGTGGTGCTACATGATAGAGAGCGAGAGACAGAGAGAGAGAGTGGAGCTGACAGAAGCTCTAACAAGGAACGATATCAGACAGACAATGGTTGTGTATGTACATATTTATATATATCTCTACTATACAGTTTACGGAGCTAAAGTTAACAGAACAGCCTTAGTTTTTAATTTTAATTTTCTTTTTCATATATTGTCTGAACAGTAAGCTGAAATTTGTTTTTGTGTTTTGATACCTTGTACCAAGCACAGTATTATTGAAACTAGGGCATCTAATATTTGTTTTATCATTAGTTCCTCTGTTTATCAGGCTGTTAATGCTCATATAGGGAAACAGTAACATGTTGTTGGTCAGTGACCGGATTGCTTGCAGTGTGTCTTCCAGCTTCTAGAAAAAATCTCTAGGTTTGACTTTCACATTTATTTGACAAAAAGATCTTGGCTATATCTCAATTCTTGTATTTTTTTGTTTGCTCTCCTTTTCACAACCGTACAGTCTGGCTGCATGGAAATGCAAAGAATGTGATTCAGGGCCAGTGCATGCCGCCATGTCTCAGAAAAAAAGAATCCAGAGATCACCAATGTAATTGAGCAGTTATTATAATTTTTAAAAGAGAAGCAATGAAAATCGCAAGTTTATGCAAAATACCTGTGAATAATATTCAACCACTGTGGATCCCAGGTCACTTTACTTCACCCTTAAAACAGTTTGCCAGAATAGTCTGTGCCATTTTGGCCCTACATTTCTTTCTTTTTTTTTAATCTAAAAAGAGGGACAATAGAGAGAAAAATGTTTGTGTTCAGACTGAACTGTTTGTATATTCAACATTTGAAGTATATTCTATTTTGTTGTACTCTTGTTTCAAAGTGTATTCAAGTAGATTTTACTGAAATATAAAAAGACATTTGAAACCCGACAGCGGCCGTTTTCATCATGGTTTTTAAGTTTCATGCTGGAGCTGATGTGAATGTGTGTTTAAGATTTACTGCTTTGGATTTCATTTAATTTGGCTTGTTTGTAAATGTAATTTTGTTACTTTTTTCTCATACAGAGTTTATTTTTTACAAACCTGTACATGTCAGCAATCACTCGAGATAAAATGGTTATGGTGGCCTACATTTATTTAATCAAATCTGAGTGGAACTAACCTTATTTTTAATCAGTGATAACATTTACTTTCTCAATGTATCAGGAGAACTCTGAGTGCAGACTTTCTGTGGTTACGTTTTACCATCCAGTTGCTTGAGTTCACAAATGTTATTGTTTCACTGATTCCTTGACAAAGATAAATCACTTCCCCATGATTAGACAGTAGATTGATACGATTCAGCACTGACACAAATGTTTTCAACTGCCAGAGTGATATTCAGGTACACTGTGGCCGAAAAGGTCATGCCTCCGCCAACCAGCCAAGTTGCAGGAAATATGGTCATGATCTTCCATTCCTGAGTTACAACACTGAATAATAGCCAATAGGTGTTTTTGCAGAACATTATGATGTCACAGTGATGTTGACCTTTGACCATTTGGATATAATAATAATGTCATCATTTCATCATTTTATCCTATTAGATGTTTGTGTTAAATCGTGTCATAATGAGTATAAATTCATGAGTTATGACCAAAATTGTGTTTTCTGAGGTCACAGTGACCTTTGACCACCAAAATCATACAGTTCATCTTTGAGTCAAAGTGAATGTGTCAAAGCTGAAGAAATTCCCTTAAGGCGTTAGTGAGATATTGCAAGAATGGGACAGACGGACCGACACCTGAAAACATAACGCCTGCGGCCCGGTGTTAAATCATGAGAGTTTTCTAAAATCTAAAATAGACATCTGCAACACAAAACATGAGTGTCAACAGAAATGCTGATTAGTCAGGTCAGATGAAGATCAGGAAATCACACAAGTGGAAGACGGGTGCAATTGTCATGATGTTATAACAAGAGCACACACTGTACAGTGTGATGTCTAAACAGTCAATGAAAACAGGAACATGAATAGTACCCGTGTGTGTGTGTGTGTGTGTGTGTGTGTGTGTGTGTGTGTGTGTGTGTGTGTGTGTGTGAGTGTGTGTGTGTGTGTGGACACTGTAAGGACTTCAGTACCTGGCCAGAGGATAGTCTTCATTTCCCTTCCTAATGGCATCTTCTAGCCGTCTGTCTCATCTCCAGTTTAATAGACCCCTTTCTCCTGTTTCCATCCGTTTCTCCTGTTTCTATGGGCACTTTAACAGTTTGTACTGTAAGAGGTGATGTGGTAATCTTTGTCAGTAACTTGCAGCAGCTGGTTATGTTGCAGATTTCCCTGTTATACTGATAGTAATGTTTAGACAGCAGTATGTCGACACTCACAACCCAGACAGCTGTTTATAGGCTATACATTCACATTGCATTACATTTGAACTTATTAACATGTTGACGAATGGAGTGAGTAATCTTCAAAGGGACAGTTCCCCCAAATAATAAATAAAATTTAAAAAAAAACTTTTTTTTTTAATCACATTGCAAAGTTTTATACGGACTATTTCTTTTGTAAAACACTGTTTACTTCTAAAGTTCATCAGTTATTTTTTCAGGAAAGACATGCTTTCATCATTGCTTCCATTGCATCAATGTAGAGGCAGAAATCTTTGGACAGGTAAAACCAAAACTACCTGCATAGTTCAACCACTAGTGGTAAGAGAGAAAATCTTTTTCTGTAATTTGGGTGGATCGACCCTTTCAATCCTAAACCACTAAGTAACTAGCAAACCAATGACTGAGTAGTCTGAGAAAGCAAATATGAAATGTACACATACTGGAAAAGTAACAGTGGTCAATACGACACAAATGAACAGCAGAAACTCTTTATTCTCAGTCACTCTGTAGCACATTGGCAGTGTGAAGCACAACATTTACTACAGTTTCAATTAAACACAGTTTGATCTTAGGGTTATTGTAAACTAATAAAAACAAAAAAGTTCAAATCCTATTCATTAGTTTCACTGTGCAAATTGTTGGAGCACAGATGAAGGTACAGGACAGTAAGGTGATGTAGAAAACACGCAAGCACAGTGTTAGAGTTTGAGGAGGTAGACTGCATCGTTGCAGCATGTAACTCTGCAACTTCACTGTCATCAGCTATCTGACTTTTCTGCTTCCCGCTCTGGTTTTGTCAGCCTCCTGTCATCATCCTCACTGTTTCACTCGCACGCGGCGTCTCATCCGCGCACCTACTCGTGGAGTGAAGCCAACCATAAGTCAAACTTGACTCAATGTCCTTTCTCGTGCTGATTCGTCACCTTCTCCTCACTCTTTCTCCTTAAAGCTGAAGTCACAAACCAGAGAGAGATGGTCAGATGGATAGCTAAAGGACGGAAGCCTGTTTGGTCCAATCTGTTCTTCAGTGGGCATGTCCAATACAGCGTCCACTCTCAGCATGTCCTGACTGTACCAGATGTAGTCCAGAGTGCTACAGCATTCGCCTGTAGGCCGAATCTTCCAGGTCGTGTACTCTGGCTCTGTCAAACCGTCTTTGCTGAGTTTCTTATAGGCCGAGTCCAAACTGAGAGGCGATGTGATAAAGTGTCGGTACACCTCCTCAGTTGGGATTGCGTTGAAATCACCGCAGATGAGCAGGGGAATGTCAGAGCTGGGGTCACCCGCGGGACCGCCGGCGTGTTTCTGGACCAGATTCTGGAGGTGTCGCAGGAGGTCGCAGCCCTGAGTGCTGCGGAGCCACTCCCAGCCAGAGCGGGCTTTCAGGTGGGTCACAGCGACGCACATACATCTCGCTGTGCTCCGACAACGTAGCAATGTTAATATGGCAACCTGTGGCAAGAGAGCAGTGTGTTAGAGTAGCCCCCTTGAGTAGCTTTTTATGAAAGAGAGTGAAATCTCACCCACCTGATTGGTTGGAATCCTCATGGCGGAGAGTCGTATGTTCACACTATCCAGGAGCTCGAATCGCGACTGATCGAAGAACAGTGCGCAGCCGTCAGGGCCATTGTTGCCCTCCACATCCAAGCAGGGCGACCAGGGCTTGGGGCAGAAGTTGCTGCTGTAACCCAGGCCTGCCAGCACCGGCTGGAAGGTGTCATAGTAGTGGTCAACTTCCTGCAGACACAGGATATGAGGTCGGTAGGTGAGGATCTCCTCTAAGATGAGATACTTCCTGCGGGACCAGCTGAGGGCCTCCAGGGGACACTGGACAAAACTGTCAAGTCCCTCACCCAGAGCTGAAGGACAGGAGAAAAGGGGAGATCTGACTTGAGTATTCAGTTTCACTTTAACACGAGCAGCCAAATAATGCTTCATTGTTAGGTTAGCAAGTCTTCGATCAGGATCTCCGCTACCATTTTGGAAACGGTCATGTTCTGAGACCTTATTCACTGAATGCAACATAGTATTACATTAAAGCTGCTGGAACTGAGCTGCAGAAACAAAAACATTAACCTAAAAGACACTAGTATCATCATAACTCACTGGATCTGACACATTCAAAATCATATCCTTTATTTATTAAGTTCAAATCTGTCAGTATATCAGAACCTACAGTTCAGTGTGATGTGATATAAAAGCCATGTACCTTGGGCCAGTATGTTCCATTGCATCACTCTAATGGGGCTGCTGGGGGCGCTGTCTCCATTATTAAGATGAACGAACTTCCTGTGGAAGCGAGGTGGTCTGTCCCTGAGGGCCTCCTCACACTGTTGAAGCAGGTCCGCTGGATCAAGGGGACACACAGAGGACCCCCTCTGCTCCTGCAGGACAGACAGACAGGACACTTAACTCTTACTTCAGCTGAGGGAGGAGATTTGAATATATACTGCATCTTCTGTGCCACTTTTGGAAAACTGCACTGTGAATAGAGGAGAAGGACTCACCTGGCAGAAATCTGGATCCAGGTTTGTGTCTGTAGGCTGGTGGGGGTCCGGGTGGGATGGAGGGAGGGGGAGAGGAGAGCTGCTGCTGAAGGCCCGAGTCACAGTGCTGTACAGCCTGGTGGCTCCTCCACCCATTGGACACACTGGTGAGGAAGAAAAACACAGGGGTGTGATTAACCAACCAACTTTGCCTGTCTGTCTGCTGATGGAGTTGAGAAGATAGTGTACAGTTCTTATTCACTGAAAACAGCCGCCTGCAACTGGAAACAAGAGGTGGGAGTGAACCAAAACATTAAAGCTACCGGCCACAAAAAAAACAAAAAAATAACCAATAACCTAAAAGACACTTAAATGTTCCAAAGACGTGAGCAGAACTGCAGAGTGGGGCGATCATAAAGGGGATTAATTAGGATGAAAAAATGCATGGGCATGTGAGGATGGAGAAAATTAAACATTAGGCATATCTGTTAGTCTAATGTCACATTTATGGTGCAGGAACTGAGCTAGAAAGATTTCTTAAATTTCAAACACATCTGTAAATGAATGTCTAGTAATACGTTTGAATAGCAGGCGGCACTGTTCTCCAAATCCCTATAAATCCTCAGATAGTTTATTCACTGTTAGCTGACCTTCAGCTCAGATAAACAGAGGGAGTGAGCACCTCGGGAACAGTCTCAGCTGTCTAGTTATCTTGAGCAGCAACTGCAACAAACCCCAGTTTTTCCTTTCTACCGCGTGTCTCAGTGTGATTACATGGGTGAAGGTCAGCTTGCCTTTTGTTCTAAAAGAACATCTGTCTGCTCACGTGTGACCTGAATCATTAATGCAACATAAAAATAAGGCCGATGCGTCACGACTTTCAGAGTATTAACAAACAAGTTTTAACAAATGAGCTGGCATTACATTTTTTTCCACATCACAGGCCCTACTGTTAATGTACAGTATCTCTAGCACTGTGGTGACACAGTTTAGACCTCTAATAACTGATTAAAAAAACAAGTGGGAACAAGCTGTAAACACAACAGCGACATGTCATCCCCTTGTCAAACAAAAACATTAAAGTTAAAAAAAAAAAATCTAAACAGTGAACTGAAAAATGCCAAAACACTGTTGGTTATAATTCTCTTTAGGTCCGTCACTATGAGCAACCACTTTCACATCACACTCAATCATTTCATCCATTGTTAATATAAAAATATTGATCAAAGCAGCTTTAAATGCCATGAATAAACTCTTATTGTTGTGTTACCAGACAGTTTTTTCATTAGAATAGCACTTCAGTTTTAAATTATAGGTTAGCAGAGGTGATGTTGTGAATATGCACCGTCATGTGTGCACACACAGATAGACACACACACACACACAGGCACACACACAGGCACAGGCACAGGCACCATCTGTTCCTCTAGTTTATGCCTCCATGAGTGTTTTGCGTGGTGGCTGCTTGTGGGAACTTTGAACAGCAGCAGGTCAAACCAAAGTGGGTCAAACTGACTGGTTGTTTTTGCCAAGAGACACCATGCTCACTCAATTCCAAATAAAGCAAACAATAAATAATAAGAATAATACTAATGTTATTTAAATGTCATAAACAGCATTAAATCTCCAACTGCTCTCATTTACAGCAATAACGCTAAAACAAAAAGTAGTAAAGATTTATGCTTTCATTTTTTAAAAGCAGACATATCTCAACTGATTAAATTCCAGCTAGAGTCCTGATTGCTCTCCACAGAGAATAGCCACTTTAAAGGTAATATGCAATGAGTTCTTCAAATCTTTGGAAAAAAAATGTTGTGCATGTTCATGTGCAAACTGAGACTGATCTTAGTTCTGTCATATAAATTCTGGTGACTAACTTCTCCTCAGCTCCTCTACAACAGAACTATATGATTGTAAAAGGAGAGATGAAATGCTGTTTGACCACTGATGTGATCCTTTCCACATATCGAACAAATCCTTTGGACCCTTTGTGCATTTAGATAAACATAAACAGACCTTTTTACTCTTTTAGACATTGATGGTATTATGTATTATAAATATTATAAATATAACATAATAGTAAAGTATCTATCTATCTAATATTATAATATATACATGTCTTCCACCTCAAACACAAACATGATCACGACTACAATAAAATGAAGAATAGCTGCCTCTTACCCATAGTTTCCATCACTATCCACGGCTATGTCCACTCTGCACTTCAGTAAAATGTCCTTAATGCTACCGTCACCCTCACAGATACTCTATGTTACTGTGAGCAGATTAAAGCTTCCTGGCTTAGCTCAAAGTGTTTTCACTTCAACAGGAGACGACGGCACGTGTTGTCTCTGTGTAGACGCAGAAATCTGACTCCTCATTGCTCACTGCTGCCTTTAAAACCTCAGCGAGGGTGAGAGAGAGGGAGAGAGAGAGCGATTAGGAAGTATAGACGTCATCAGACCATATGGAGTATTACAGGTCATGTGCTGAGGGAGAGAGGGATATACTGCGCGATCCAAACCGCTGCTCTCTCAGTCACAGACACACAAACACACACACACACGCACACGCCAGCTGAGTGTGTGGCATACATATTACAGATACATTCATTATACAGACTCATGTGGAGACTGACACACCCTTGCTTCAACACAAATATAGAACAAAAACACAAGTAACATGATGGACACTCATAATCATACATATAAAATTGTCATGTTAGTATGTGTCTACATAGATCTGCACAACGTGAATGTCCAGATTCTGAGTATGTTATTGTGTATGTGACTGTCCTGCAATAATAGCTTCCTCAGTTTGCATGGTGTAATAGCAGCCAGTCAGCTTATCGTTAAATATTGCATCAGTGTGGGGTGTTATTTTCCACACACACAACAAACACATTGTACTTTTCCAAACTTACAAATTAGTTTGATGATATTTTGGGGGTCCAATCAAAGTTGTTTATTGAACTGTACAATTACAACATGCAGCGTCTAGCATGGCTATCCATTCAGTCTTGTTAGAGCTGCATACGTTTACAGGTTGTGAACCGTTCAAACAACAAGAGTGATTTTTTCCGTGCTTGTTTTATTTAAAATTAGAGCCTGAAGGGGTAAATTTATCCAGGAATTCACACAAGAAAGCAGATATAGGGTTTTTTTTTTTATCTATTTCCCTCAGATTTAACTTGTACGCTCTTGGAGAGGTCCTGCCTCCAGGTTGAGGACTGCTGTTTTAAGGTATCACAAGGCAAAAAGGTTGCTAACCACTGTTATGGAGGGTTATGTGAAGTACAGTTTGCCCTCACTGCTCCCTCACAGGTTATTGTCTGCAAATTCTGTTGTTGTTAATGGCAGCTATCATAATGTAGAACAGGTTCAGTCTAGATGTGAGTCTTGTGTACATCAACAGAATGTGTTTAAAATGTTGCAGCAAACAGTGTTTTTGGCTTCACCAGCATTTTGTAGAAAACTGTGTGAAACGTGTTCCTCTATGAATATAAACAAGACAAATTCCTGCACTTGTGTGATCCAAACAGTTCTGATGTTGTACAAGCAGAGCCGTATTAATCCTCTCTACCCGGATCCCTCAATCCAACTCAATCGAGTCGAGGAGTGAATGTTTTCATCCTCCAGTGTATGACTTTGACGTCAGTGTGGCAGCACACAGACAATCAGATGTCGCCGTGATGAGGAAATAAAAGCTCTGTCGATTTGTAACTCATTTCATGTGCATTCAGACTGCGCACAGTCTCTTCACCGCAAGTCACAACAGTGATTTCTATGGTATGGATGTCATTCTTAAGCAGCAGGTAGTACACAGGAAAATAAATAATCTGCCACAAGAACCACAAACAACTGATATCCAAACAGACTGACTGAGAATTCACTGATAATGTCTGTTTGTATGTCTGTATGTGTGAGTGCATGCTGCTTGGAGCGCACTGTGATCATATCCTATGAACAACCTCTTATGCCCCCAGGCAGAATAATTTACTCTAGAGGACTGATTGAGTGCATGAGATGAGACCACGAGCAAGAGCGAGGTTCTATGTATATATGTGTATGTGTGTGTGTGTGTGTGTATGTGTGTAAGAGAGAGAGAGACTGAGTGAGTTGTGTGACTGTATCCTTTAGTGGCATATTGACATTTCCACATTGAAGGGCAGCTGCCTCATTACATTACAATATGTGGGTGAGATTTTATGTGCATGCGTGGTGTGTTCTGCAGCAGCTGATTCCAACAGTTTCATCATGCTGGTTGTTTATCTGTGATCTCACTGACAGTACCACTGCTGTGGATATAATCTGTGTATAATCAAAATCTGAAAACATTAACATTTTCAGATGTTGTGGAGAAATTTCTGTCTGGACCATAGTGTTGGATCAAGTGACAGGCCGACAATGTTATCCCTACAACCACACTAACAGCATAAAAAATAAATATAGCAATAAATATGTTTTGTTTACATTCATCATAAACTACAGTTATGGAGGTGAAACTGTAATCAGATTCATATACAGTATTACCAGTGTACTTATAAAGCCATTAAAGCCTGTTTTTAACTGCAAATAACCCTTATTAACACCACTCCCAAAATGATGCCATCTCTTTTTTCTTATTTTCTTACAGCTTGCACTAACACGTGCAGATGTATGTGCGTGTCATATCTTGGCGGACCTGACAGTGAACATCAATTACGTTATATCTAGTTTGTGGTGTTAAATTGCTCCTTACTCTCTGACCTTTAGACAGGCTGTCTCCTCCTCTGCAAAGCTGTCTCAACATAATCTACAGCATAAAGGAGCCACTCTGTCCACTTTGATCATTTACTGTGTCTTTTTATTACACGAACATCACAGAGCTTCAAAAAGCGCTTAGTTTGGAGTATTACCACCAGTTTGCTGGACTTTTTGGTATTTGGTAACAAGGATACAATATGTGAGAATATGAGAATAAACACAGACACAAACACACACACATTCTCTACTTTGATACATAATGCAGAGTAGATGTCAAGGTCATATTCAAGTTGGAAACTAATGTTCTTTATATCAGAGCTAGAGACCTCGAACTCCAATGTGTGAACAAAAGCAGTGTGCCACCTCTAAAGATCACACAGGATAGGAAACTGCCACCACTCCCAACCTGATATCATTACATATACACTTTGTTCCCTATTTACAGCCACTAAGAACATAAGTGTTGCAGGTTGTCTCTATCTCTGTAAAGACACAAAAAAGAATTGACTTTGGAGTATGTGTTATGACTAAGAACTTGTTATAACTAAGACCAATAGCACACAATCAAGCTTTTCAGAATAAAAGACAGTTTTGATCTCAGTTTGCAAAATATAAAACATTACATAAGTCATGGAGGTTGATCATTTTTTTCGACAGTGTCCTTTAGCTGACTGATAATGTGGCAAAATCCAAGTTTTCACATGACAATGGAAAAATGTATCTGTGCTTTGGCATCAACCACTCGCAGACATAAATACCGATATGAGAGGGGAGCTGTAGGCAGGAACAGTCTGACAGAGAGATCACCAGAGACAATCCAAGTTGCATACACGCAAAAAACATTTCTAAATATACGCTATGATATAGTCTGACCATACCAAAAGAGCCACAGAAGCTGTAGCTGCCACACCAAATGGCACGAAGGAGTTCAAAGCAAAGTTTACTACATGTTTATCTGACGTCTTACCTTCTTTACTGGAATAAACTGATGATTTCCGCTCAGCTCCACTCGTGCAGTAGCTGCCTTGTTTTTCAGCTGTCTTTATTTGCCTTTATGTAGTCCTAACGGCGCGTGAGACAGAAGCAGAGAATGTACCACTGTGTGCATGTGTCTGCATGTTTTTGTTCAGAGCAAAGTGGGTGGTTGGTTGACCCTCTAACTGCAGGGCAAGGTCACAGCGGAGAGAAATCTGGTCCCTTCTGCCATCTGCTGGTAGGAGCAACACAGGAAATAAGTGTCTTTTGTCACCAAACTTCATGCAGCAAGTCTGAAAAGAAAATAAGATAATTCACAGGGTTCAGTCATACTGAATCAAACAAAAATTTAACATGGCCACTGGAAAAAAAGACTGACAAACATAACAGGCAGCAGTTTGAGAAGAAGTGAGGCCATGTTTTGAATTTTACTGTTTTTCTTTAAAAATTTCCCTTTTCCATTTTGTTTTAGTTTTTTTTTTTTTTTTTTACACCCAATGTAACTCTAAAATAACAGTAAATTTCATTAAAAAATACTAAATGCTGTTATAGGGAAAAATCCTTAAAAAAATGCATGTGAACAAAGTATACGATGGAAATTACTGTGCATTTAATGACACAAATAATAAAAGGAGCAAGCAAACAAACAAGCGAGGTGCTAACTGTGGCCCTGGAGAGAGACGCTAACTAGACTCAACTAAACATGCGGTATACATGCAGCATATAGGGAATACAAGTATATTAGCATTTGACTAATGGAGCATCACCATAAGAGCAGAAGAAAGGAAAGACTCCATGGTGAGGTGAGTGACAACCTTTCCATTTCTTACACTGACTCCAAAATATCCTTATTAAAAGCAATTGGTTTTAATGACAATTCAATCACAAGTGAATAAAGAGAAATAGTTACCAAGTAGTTTCAAAAATGGCCCAACACAAACACTGAGGTACATCTGTTATTACATTAAATGAGCCCTCTGCTCTCATTATACATAGCTATAGCTATGTATCAATCTATAATAGCTACTGTATGTGCCAAATGATGTATATGAGAAATACAGCTACAAAAAAAGTACTACACTCTTGACCTGTTAAAAGACTTTGTAAACAAGTCACAGCAGCAACAGTAAATGTATACTTTTCAAATGTTTTGGACTAGCCACTGCAAATGAACATTTAACTCTGAAAGTGGTTACCAATGCTTCCAGGTGGTATGTCAAGGGAGAAAACTACAACACAAATATTCTAAGAAAGGCCTCAATTCAGGATGTGACTATCTGGACTTACTGGATCGCTTTAGGTTTCTTTATTATGGTCAGATCTTAGAAAAGCTGATGCATAGTAAATGCTATTCCATTTAATAACTCAACTCTACCCCAACCTGTGATTTACAGCAGTCAAAACTACAAAACTTACTGAGCACAGATTTAGAAATGAACTAGTATATAACTGATTAGACCTTCTTCAAACATGCTAACACGACATGTTGACTTGTCACATCAAAAAGAGTGTGTTGCTAAAAACATTAACAATGGCTCTCTTCCATTCAAGTGTCCTGACAGTGAGTCAGCATGAACAATACCAGGATCCTGAAACTGAAGCAGCTAAATGGGATTCCGCCATCATTAATTATATTAGATACACCTGTGATTGTAAGACATGTCAAATGTCTTTACTGAAAAAAGCCTATTGATAAGAAAAATTAGAGATAAAATATAAAGAATTACAGTGGCGTCCAAGTGGCTTAATGGTCAAGTCACATACCACATGACCACAATGTCCATGGCTCGATTCCTGGCCAGGGGACTCTCGTTACAGGTCATAGCCCTCTCTCTCTGCCCTTGCTTCCTCTGTCCCTCTTGACTGTCAGCTATCAATGATGGCAAAATGATGAAAAAAAAGTTTTTGCCCTCTTATCATAAACTATATTCAATTTTAAACCTAAAATTGACTGAGATCTAACCAAATAAAACACGTATACTTAACTTATAATAGTGGTGTCAGATTTTTACTTGTCGTGGCCGGAACAGCACAGGTGCTACTAATAACATTAACGATGGCTCGTTTCCAGCAATGAAGGCGATGCAGACATGAATCATATTATCACACCCACCTGTGTTTGACAAGTCAAAATGTTGAGATAAAGGTCTATGTCAACAATTACAATGAAATCAAATCAAAAGAATGAGTTTGGATATTTTTACTTAAGTCTACTCAGGCGAGTTGTTATTTTGAGTATTTTTATGTATATTTAGTCTGAATTAAAAAAAAACTTTATAGACATGTCTTCGTATGATCTTGTTGCGTTCACTTTTATTAAGTTTTTTCTTTTGAGTTAACAGGTTATCTAAATTCATATTGTCACTTGTTGTGGCATAGAACTAGAATCACTTTTATCAACTCAACTGTGCTGGTCTATAGTTGTTTTATCTCCCAGTCGTTTGCTGAAATCTAACATTTGCTGGTGAAGGAGTATGTTCACATTTCCTAACTGCTGTCTCCTAGTCTTCAAATGGTTCAACAGAGCACTCACAGACATCAACAGAACACCATCACTGTTCTGACAGTCCTCAGTTACCAATAAATCCTCTTTCCATGCTTCCTGTAAACTGTCACACAGGGCCTTTATGTCCTGGTTGAAATGGTCAGTCTCCTGCCAGTATCTGTCTTTGTTCCTCCTGGCTCTGCTAACATCCTCTGTCATCTGTCTGATACAGAGATGCAGCCTGCTGTTCTCCATTCGGACCTGCTCCAGTTTCACGCTGTTGTTGTAGATGTTTATTTCTACAGCTCTCAGCTCTGAGGCCTGTTTTTTGAGAACATCCATGTAACTTGCTTGCGTTTCCTCCAGCTCAGCCTTCATCTCCTCTTTGGGCTGAAGCAGACAGCTGGTTTTCTCCCTCAACCCCTGAATGGACAGCTCCAGCTCGGTCCTCCTCGACCTCAACTCAGAGGTGAGCATTTTCAGTCTCCGGTGCCTACTTTGCTCCTCATTCCATCTGGCCTCCACCTCCCTCAGTACCTCCTCTTTCTCCTTCACCTCCCTCTGCTTCTCCTCATTGCTCCTTGTAATGCTCTCAGTCTCTGCAGCGTGTTCCTGTATTTCCTGATGGTATTTGATCTCTGTCTGTCTGTACTCCACCTCACACTGGGTCATGTGGCTCATTAGTAAGTTGGCATCTGTGCTCTTGGGCTGGCGCTGGTGGAGTGCTGCCTCCTCCTGTCGCAGCTCCTCGTATCTCCTCCTGGTGTTGCTGATGTCAGAGGTCATTTTCGCCACGTGTGCCTCCTGCTTCCTCTTCTCCTCCTCAAGGAGTCGTCTTAGCCTACTCTTCTCCTCCTCAAGATGGCTGACGTTCTTCTTCTCTGTGTCCATGTTACCACACAGCTCCTCCTGATTCCTCTGAAATACACGCTGGTTGATCGTGTCAGCTTCCAGCAGTGCTCTGATCTGCTTGTCCATCTCTTTGATGTCCTTCTTGTGTTTGACTATGGAGGCAATCCTTTCCTCCAGCTGCAGCTTGGACCGCTCAAGCTGCTGTGAGACGTGGAAATACTCTGACCTTACTTCACTCTCTTCATCATGATGGTGCTTGAATATCTCATAAATTTGAGCCAGGAGGTCTTGACAGAGCAACCTTGATGCTCGACCCTCCTCGATTTTACCCTCAACTGTGGAAATTTCGTCTTTAAGACGCTGAATGGCCAGGCTGAACGCTTCTCCCAACTCACGCAACTCCTTCTTAAGCGTTTCTCTCTGTTCCCTCAGTTCTTGATGTTTTTGGGTGTCCCCCTCCAGCTGTTTCTCAAACTGGCACCTTGATGCTGTTAGTCTTTGTAAATTGCTCTCTAGCTTGGCCATATCAGCCATTAGCCCTCCCAGATGGATATTGGTTTCTTGTCTCTTATCGTTAACTCTGTCCAGCTCTGTTCTGTTCCTCCTGATCGCTTGCTTCTGCTGCTTAGTTTTCCCATTTGTCTGATCCACTTCTCTGGACAGGTTGTCTTTTTTCACAGTGGAAGCCTCTCTCTCGAGCGCCATGTTTTGCTCCAGGGTTATTTTGTCCTGTTCCACAACAGCAATGCAGGACTTCAGTTCCTCTATCTTCTCCTGTGTCTGATCCAGCTGAATTTGCAAGCCATATTTTAGGGTGATTTGATCATTCAGAGCAGCAATGACCTCTTCATGCTCACCTTTAAGTTGTTCTCGCTGAGGGTACAGTGCTTCGTTTTGGCTCAAGAGAGCTTCCTGCCTCTTCACAGTGGCTTCTTGTAGCTGAGAGACTGTGTTTAGGTCTTTGTGCAGCTGCTCTATCTCCTCAGCATTAGATGCACGGGCTGCTCCAACGTCAGCCATGATCTCCTGGCTCATTCTTTCACGTATGTTGTTAATTTGATGTCTTAGCTTACTGTTTTCTATGGTTTCCACTTCTAAATGTTCATGGGCAGCACGTCGGTCCGACTCCAGATCAGTAATAGCAGCCGTCATCTCTGCCAGATGGGGGCTAGCTTCAGGTGCGAATGGTAGTCCCTCCTCTTTCATCTGTTTGTCCAGTTCCTTTAAATGCTCGAGAGCAACCATAACGGCCGGGAAGTCGGGGACCAAGCAAGAAGCCATTTCTTTTTAATCCAAATGTGTTTTGTTTTAGGTCTTTGTGTGTCTTTTGCTCGAGAGCGTGTCTGCTGCTTTAAAGTTCAGTTAGTTTCCACCTGCGGTAACTTGTGAGTGCAGTCGCCATGGCAACAGCTGGCCCACCACGAAGAAGGAGAAGAAGACAGCATGCTACGGCGAGTCAGCGAGACCACAATGTTTTTAGCCGTGGCTAACCGTCAGCTAACCGAGGAACCAAGCGACCGCTACCACTAAGCTTGTAAGTAACCACAGGAAACTAATGTAAACTGAAGTTTAGATAGACACGACACGGAGACCTCTGTGTTTGAAGCATGAAAAAATACGTAGTTCTACCAGTGAGCTTTTCGGATCTAGTGTCCTGAAAAACACAATGATTTAAATGTTGAACGCTAAACAATGGGTTTGGTGCTTACCTGAAAAGTGTCGCAATTCCTGAGCAGACGACCAACCGTTTGGGATTACCCTCGTTTACCCAACATGTGTATTTCACAAGTCAGACGTGCTTAGTATGACAGCTAGCGTCCAAACTGGGCGGTGGTAAGCGAGTATTGTATATATGGGAAGCACCCCATGCAAGCGTCTGTGTTGCCAGATTTGAAGATTTCACGTAATTAGATTGAAAAGGAGGATCTCAGATATTTGTGGGAGTTGCCACAAAGTTGGTTTATATGTATTTTCCCAAAGAACTTAAAATGAAAAAACGAAAAAGCCTCAGTTAGTCCTACCATTGAAGTTGTGAGTCATACAACAAACACACTGACTTGGGAGATGGATGGACTGGTGGTCTCACCATTTGAGCTTCTCTCACTAGTGGAAAATGGTAGTATTTTATTGGCTTTTGAGCTGCTTTTGAAAAACACGTTTTACCTCTGATTTTCTGATAATTTAATCTTGTCAGAAAGACCTACACAAGACTGGATTGTGGCAAAATTTAGATTTGCACCCCTACTCTAACCCTTTGGCCACTTTTTTTATCTCTCAGGTACAGGTCAGCCCAAAAAAAACAATATTCTAAAAAAAAAAAAAAAATAGAGCTGTAACAATTTGAAGCTTGTTCACACAACTCATTGCAGAAAACCTGCAGAGCTGTTCTTTGTTTTTTTATGTCAGATTGTTTTGCAAAATCTATACACACTGTTAAAATTAGTTTTTTGACACACCTGAAATTAAATCTAATCATGTTTTATGAAAACATTGAGAGCGTGGATTAAGGTGTATTGGGGAAAGGTCTCACATGGAATACCTGCTAGCGCAACACTTTTATACTGGCAATGAAAACTATAGTGTTGGTACTCATAGAGAAAAGAAAATTAGTAACATAGCTAGTCACTTACTCACAAATCACACTCAGTCCTCTTGGTTACTTTTGTTCTTCAGACCCAAAATAACAAACTCAGAGTGATGCCTCAGCATTTTTTGTCCATATGTAATCACTCCAAATGAACTCAAACTCCTCTTAGGCAGACTGCTTCAACAGAACTGAGTTTGGTTTGTTTAAAAAGGACTGTATGTGAAACACCCTTAGAGTAGATCAAAAAGTGGACCAACAGAAAAGGGACTTGTGGTTCACTTCAGCTCTGATGGAGCCTCAGTCCTCTTTCTGCTCACATTATAGTTCCTATGGAGCTCTCAGACCTTTACTGCTTTGGATTATGGGTAGCTTTCACAGAATCGATAAACTTGCCCTTTTGGGGCTTGACCCCTAATAATATAGGTATTAAATCTAGACTTTGAGAGTAGATTTTGATGTCCTCCTCCATAAGGTTTGTGTGTTGTGGTGCATATTCCCAAACAAATGTGCAATTAATCAAATTACCAAAAATGTATTTGTCAGACAGTGAGCCAAGGATCTTTTGGGCCCTTAAGGTTCTGGGGTCTTAAGGCAATTGTCTGCTTTAACTGGTTAGTAATCAAGCCTTGGTCCTATATTAATTTAAAGCAAATTTATACTCCTGATAATCCATTCTGATGGTTTTTCATTTGATACAATAAACCACATTTCTTTGATGCCTGTTAATGTTACAAAACTGGCCAAAGACACAGTGAAAAGAAATGTTCCTGCAGAGATAACACTTATAATTAACTGATTTTTCTCCTCCAATGCCTCACCTCACTTATATTTGGGAAATACATTTTTTAAGACATTGAAGTAAGATTTAAATAATATAAGGACTGAAATTTGTGGAGGTCTATAACCAACAGAACCTGGCAACCCTGACCTGTCGCGGTGTATTGTCGTCAGTCCACAAATGAAGACGTAAAAAGCACAGAAATAGAACATGTAGAAGTTGCATTATCAATCCACTAGCTCTCATCCTATCTGTTTTTATGAAAGCCACTGGAAATGTTGGGACATTTTGTTACATCGTTAGTAGTGGCATATTGACTACGAAACTGGAATAATTATATGTTGTAGTTTGATTTAAATGTGTTCATAATAATGAGTTATGAGTTTGAGTCTCATGATTTTCCACACAGAAAGTTCTCATCATCATTAACGTGTTAATGTTGCATATATTTATAGATTGCATCAAAATATTTTTTTATATATACTCTATGTTTTCCACGGGGTGTTCGTTCTATCCATCGTAAGTCTAGCAGCAGTGCTGCAGCCTGCAGAAAAGCAGAGACGGGCCACAGAAACATGGACCTTATCAGTAAACCAAGGAGCAAGTCTATCGTCTGGCTGTATTTTGGCTTGAAAGCAGATGAAAAGGGACAACCATTGAACTCTGGCGAGGCCATTTGTCGTTTATGCCGAAAAATAGTGCTTGCAAAAGGAGGAAATACCACGAATTTAAGAAGTCATCTGAGACGTCGACATCGTGCAGATTTTTTCGAGACCACTTCCTCCACGAGCTCTGCAGCTTTGTTTGAGGCGCCAGGTGAATTTTCAAATTCTGCACTGTTTGGTTTAAAGCGCATTGAATTTGAGTCTGATAGCACTGACCGCCATTGCAATACATGCATCCACCCCCTGTAAACTGACAAAATACAGTTGCAGTGGGGCTCTACTGTGGATTTTATAAAGTTGCATCGTCAATGTGGAGCAGTTAATTGGGGAAAAAAGCAGACCCTGATCCCAATGCTGCTCTTGCATGCACGCTCTTCACTAATTTATAACACACTTTAGACCACAGACCACACGCTACGGTATAACTTGTTTTACTTAGCAGAATATTTCATGATGTCACATAGATGTGAATGTATTTAACGTGCCACATATATGAATGCAACATTCAATTCTGACTATGCACTGCACGGGTAAATATTATACTGTCCAATGCTGAGTGTTGATTTTCGCCATAAAAAGCATCTGTAAATCACTTTACAGACGCTTTTACGCATGCGTAAAGAGAACGCCAGATACGAGCGCGAGTCTGTTTTACGACAGTCTCATCCTTGTTGTTGCCATGGTATCAGTTAAACAGCCATTCACGCAGTCCATTGTAAGGGGGCTGACGGTAACATTTGGGAATATTTTGTTATTAAATTATCATTTGTTTCGGGAGGTGTTGACATTGTATCGCTGGCATGACATGTCGTAAATAACAGTTCTGCGGTTGGTGCGATGATTGGCCATTGTGAGCCGCCATCTTTTGCATTTTAAAACCCATTTTCTAAACAGACCCGTCTCTTCTGTACAAGGTGATAATGACTGAGCTATAATCGTCGTATAGCACCCAACTTGACTACGGTTTGGTATCCATCCGCTTTGTTTACATGGCCAAAAATTAACACTTGCTGCGCTCGCTGCATTGAATTTATTAGCTACTACTCTAACAGCTGATGGAGCTAGCAGCTAACATTATGAACACAGACCAGAAGGATCCTCTTGATCATTTTGATTTGTTTGGTTCCGATATGACAACTAAAGAGGAGATCATTCTGAAAGAAGAGGAAGAGTCACAAGAAGAGGAAGAGTGTGAGGTAAATACCACTGACATTTTTAGGCATGCGATGGTATCAGACTTGGAGCTTGATGAACTTGAAGACAGCAGGACTGAAATAAGCAAGGTTACTAAGAAGCAGACGACATGGGCTGTTAACTGCTTCACAGGCTGGTTGGAGTCTCAGGGGCTCCAAGTGGACCTGACTACAGTGGAGAAGACTGAGCTCAACAGGCTGCTGAGACACTTTTATGGATCAGTACGCAACAGCAAAGGAGAGCTGTATGGGATTGCCAGTTACATTGCACTGAGAGCTGGGCTTAACCGTTACTTCAAAGAGCCTCTTGTCGGCCGTCCTGTGTGCTTAATGAGAGATGCTGAGTTCACATCAGCCAACAAGGTGTTCTTGGGAGTGCTGAAGAGAATTAGGAAGTCTGGTCGAGACATAACATCACACCATCAGGCACTGTCACTGGATGACATCCGCATCCTAAGACACTCACGTGCAATGGATACCAGCACTCCAAGGGGACTTCTGAACAAAGTCTGGTTTGATATACAGGTACATTTCGGCCGCAGAGGGAAGCAGGCCAACAGGAATCTGAAGCCAGATTCATTTGTAATCAGAAAAGACGAGAGAGGACTGAGATACTGCACTTTAATTTTTGGTGATGAGACAAAAATGTTTAATGAGAAGGACAGATGCTCTATGTTTGAGAAGCCAGGCAATGGACTCTGTCCCATTGCTTCTCTTTTAAAGTACCTTAGCAAACTCCCATCCAATGCAGCTGCCCTCTACCTGCAGCCTAAGAAGGAGCTAACAGATAATATGTGGTACAGTCACATCCCCCTAGGAGTCAATTATCTGGGCTCAATGTTGGCTCGCATGTGTAAAGAAGCAGGAACATCTGTGATCTACACCAATCACTGCATCAGAAACACACCCTTTCTACAACTGTGTGACGCAGGACTGGAGGGGAGAGAGATTATTACTGTCACTTTGCACAGGTAGGATGGGTTTGCTCACCTGTTGCCATCTTAATATACATTTGTCCCATTTCACTTGGTCAAACTGTGTAAATACTATATTTCTAACAGGTCTGAAAGCTCCCTCCAAAGTCACCAGACACCGTGTCTCAGGAGTCGAAGGCAGCGGAGTGAGATATTGCCAGAGAACTATTCAGCTGGCCCAGCAGGTCTGCCACCAGACAAGTGGGCACCCCTAACAGAAGATCACTCAAGCACACACATTCTGCACCACTGCTGCAATGGATTCATTATTTTAGTAAATACACTCGAGTGAAATATTCAGATAAATGTCTACAGAAAACGAATGAATCAATGTGATGCTGGATACAAGACGCTATACATTTGTCTTGGTGGGAGAAGAAAATAAAACAAATCAAAACAAACTTAAAGCTTCTGTCTTTGCTATAAACAACTAAAGTGTAAAATGGTCTGTATTTACTATAATATACAGTATCTAGTGTTGTATATAGTAGCAATCACATTCTAATGCAGTGACATCCTCCTGTTTTTTGTTTTTTTTTAAACCTAAAACAACCAAAGAAACAGTAAACATGCTCCATAAAGAGGACTGTCACCAACAACATCTCACCATATTTTACTAATTATTCCTTTATTTTCTAGGTTTGGATCTCAACCATGACGAATTTTTTGAGGATGTTCCATTTCTCCAAAATGCTTCGAATCAGAACTATGTCCCAGATGCTGTGTTGCCACCTGGGGAGCCGTGGCTCCATGGTGGCCCCTCCCGAGCAGTGCTATCCCTGCCTTCCTGCCTGTGCCTGTGCAGTGACGTTGGGTCTGGGATGTCTGGTCCTGGATCTTCTGGTGAGGAGCACATGGGAGAGATGAAGGTGTACGCCAAGTGTCACCTCCAGCAAGGTGTCATGTTTGGGCCCTTTGTAGGAGAAGTGTGCAGGGGACAAATGCCGACTAACCTCAAATATGCCTGGGCTGTAAGTAGACTGGTTTGACTCAACATAAAGAGTCAGTTTAAAATCAAGTTATTGCAAAAACTAGTACTGTTTAATGCCACAGTCGCATTTAAAATCTACTTTAAAATCCAAAATCCATGATATAATTTGTGTTGATAAACCAGCAGAAATTCCATATAGAATTGGTCATATTTCATATCGTATATCTGACATACACATCACTCCCATCTCCAGATTAGGGATGATGCTGCTTTCATCTACGTTGATGCCTCTGATGAAAACAAATCCAACTGGATGAGGTGTGTATAATGTTTCCTTTCTCCCTGTTGCTTTATGTTTTTTGTAATGCTGTTTGACATTCAGTCCTTTGTATTTTTTTTTTTTTTTGCTGGTCACAGTGACACTCTGTATATATATTTGCTCTATGTTTTAGGTATGTAACATATACGAGCAGTGAGGAGGAACACAATCTGGTCGTCTTCCAGTTTTACCGTCACATCTACTACAGGGTTTCCCAGCCCATCCCAGAGGGAGCAGAGCTCAGGGTCTGGATTGGCAAGGATTATGCCTCCCTGCTGGGCCTGGGGATGGGTGAGTTCTGTCCCACTGTGTTACTGTCATGTGATAGATACACACTAGCTGAACCATATTGGTCTTTCAACTGACAGTAGACTTAGATTTAACTAACTATTATTCTGAAGGTATATATAAATATCTTCCAGTAACCTGTACTTTTGTTTTTGGTGGGGCAATACAGGCGACAATGTGAAATGTGAAGTTGGAGACAAGGAGACAGCTCTGCGCCTCCTGCAGGATATTCAGTTGGTCACCCTCCCGGAGCCCAGCAGCACTTCCCTTTGGTCAGATCAAAGCCAGTCACAGAGCCCCATGCCTGTCATCAGTGATGTGACAACAATGTCAAACCCAGACACAGCTAATGATCCAGGTGGGATTTCTGCCTCTGCCCTCACCAACACCTCCGTGATCTCCTTCCCGTCCCCGAGCTCTCATCTGATGGAAAAGTATGATTTTATGCCTGGAACCGAGAAACTGCTGAGTAACCCAAGCGCCACACAGAACAGCCCGTGGTACTTTTTTGGGTTTGAGCCAGACCCAACCGGTCGGCCTCTGGACCGGAGCATAGCGGTGTGTAAACTGTGTGTGGAGCACGTGGGCTGTGCTGGAGGGGCAGCAGACCTCCAAAACCACCTGACCAACAAGCACCACATCAGACCACGTGATAGTAACAAGGATCGGAGTCTTCTGATAATAGGTAACGATCACTGTCTGCTGTCTGTTTGCATTGTATAGTAGATACAGAGTATCAAAGTTGCGAGGTTAAAGGAAAGACCTGGTTTATCCCAATTTGAACTTAATTTTCATAAATTTCACCATTATATATGAAAACATTTTACTCACCAGATCTGAGAACAAAGAACCATTTCTGTAACAAAATCCAGCAGCAAAAAATTATTAAAATGATCTAAACCACTTAATTTACTGGTAAAACTTAAAGTGAGCACAAGAAAAATGTTAGTAAGGTCAAATATAACCAGGAAGGGAGCAATTGAAAGTTATGGTAATAACTTTACTGTTCATTTGTCTTTAACCCAGACCCTGTCTTAGTTATACTACATGGCTAATTGGTACAAAACACAGCTGAGGCTGATGGGAATACATTATTTTTTCAGATAATTGGTCATAAACTTAAGTACTGAGCAAATTTTAATTTTGACCTGACAATGAAGCTAGATGGAAAGGAATCACCAAAGTTATTTAGGATTCATCATCTTCGAACCATAAATGTTTGTACTGAATTTTGTGCTAATTAATTCTGTAGATATCTATCTATAAGTGAAAACCTTGACCTGCTGACGGCACTAGAGGAAAAATCAGAAGACCACCAATGACGTTATGAGTCATCTTCTAGGCACCATGAACATCTGCACCAAATTTCATGGCAATCCATTTAATAGTTGCTGAGATATTTCAGACTTCAGACCAAAGTGGTGAACCACGCCACGTCATTAGTCAGGGTATAAATAAGGCCCAAGTTGTAGAAACCAGAATTTTACTTTTAACCATCCTAAAGCTCTTTTGTTGTTGTGAGGAATCTTGTACTTTGCCTTTTTTCCAACAAACCACTGCGGTTTACCCAATAAACGTGTTGAGTATAGTACAAAGCTTGGTGGATATTAGGGCCGGATGATTAATCCCACTTGCGATAATATGGCGATATGATAAAATGAGATTTTCTAACCGCAAAGGCTGCAATTACACTCTGATCAGAGCACATGCAAGCTAGAGTAGAGCGGTTGACTAAAAGGGAGCAAAAATTTGGCATGCTACACTTTGACCTGTGGTATAATGGCCTCAGGCTCGACAGAACCTGGCACTGCGGAAACTTTAGTGTCAAAGAGGAGCAGCACATCGGATGTGTGGAACTATTTGGGTTTTAAAAAAGAAGATGCTGCACAGCGTCAGGTTTTGTGCAGAGCCTGCCTTGCTACCGTCGCTACCTCAGGGGTTAACACTACTAACCTATATGTTTACGACTTTGATAAATACACTGGATAAGTGGTACAGCATGCCCTCCCGCACAAATTTTAGCCTGGTTGCCACACCATAGCTATATAAATAATACACGTTGAAAGTCACAGCGGACCTGAGTTTTCCACACTACAACTGACATGTGGTCAAGCCGTACAGCGGAGCCCTATCAGAGTCTTACGGTGCATTTCATTAATAAAGACATCGACCTCAAAGCTCGCTGCTGGGGAAAACATTGCAGCCGGCTGTAGAGAGGGGCTTGCCATCTTACAAGGCTATAAGTTAAACAAATCAGTCAATATACTACTGTGATTGAAGTAGTTAAATAAACAATTTATGTTTAATCAATCTAATATTGTGTTTGTTGAATAATACAGAAGATAAGGAACTTTAAAAAAAAAAAAATCTCATATTTAATCGCAATATTGGTGAAAAAAAAATGCAATTAGATTATTTTCCCAAATCTCTCAGCCCGAAGAGATACTTTAATAATCCCAGAGGGAAATTGCAGAGTTGTAGCAACCACTTAATATACAATGAGCTAGGTAATAAAATGCAATAATAGGCTAAATTACACAAATGAATAATTAAATAAAGTCTAAAAATATGATATTTATATATAAATAAAAGAATAAATAAAGATAGCTATGTGTACTACGTGAACAGTCTTTGTAGAAATGTGTTGTCAAACTATGGTAGATTATTTGCTCATTGAAGATTTGTTTTTTGTTTTTGTTTTTCAACAGGTCAACGCTCTCAGCCAATGATGGTTAACAGCGGTCTGGTCAGCACCTTCCCCCTGGTTTTGTCTACTCAAGTGACTGATGCTATCACCAACTTTCTCATCATGGATCTCCAGCCTCCAGCTCTGGTAGAAGGGGAAGGCTTCAGACAGCTGATCCACACCATCCTGCCCACCTGCAAAGAGCTGCCGTCACCCTGTCAGCTCGAGAACCTCCTGAAGGAACACCACACCAAAGGCAAGACCAGCCTTGCTCAGCTGCTGAGAAGGAAAACAGGAAGCGGAGAGACTGAGGAGACCTCTGACTACACTGCTCCCATCGAGTTTGAGCCCAGGAGACGTGGGCGACCTGCCAGCTATCGGAGGGAAGTTCCTCACTTTGTCACTTTAAGTGTGGATGTTTGGTCCCACAACTGGCAGGGCAACATTGAGAAGTACCTCACCCTCTGGGCACACTTTATAGACTCTAATTTTACCTTTCAGAACGTGGCCCTGGCAACCCAAAGACTGACAGAGAGTGGGGTGAAAGATTACACCCTTCGAGCAGTGGAGGCTCAAGTGAAAGCGATGGCACAGGAGTGGGGAATCTCTCAGCCCAATCTGGTCCTGCTGGGAGGGGAAGGGAGGAATAAGATGAGGCTGGGGCCAGTAAAGAGCGAGAAAGGTGGAGAGGCTGCGGGAAGCGTCCCTCACCCAAACTCAACAACATTTCTTGAGAGGGATGACTCTGTGTTACCTGAGGAACCGCATGGCTCTGAGCACGGTCATTCCAGTGAGGGACTACCATCTGTCCCATGTTTCTACAGCGCTGTGCAGGACTGCATTGAGGAAGTGATGTCACATCCTGTCATCTCCAAGACCCTCTGCCTATTCCAGGGTATTCTCTCAAACCTGTTCCAGCCACCTGCTCAACACAGAGGCTCATATCAGCATCATGTCCAGAGTCTGTTGCAGACCCTGACAAAACAAGAACAGGCAGAGCTGAAGTCGTGGGCTCATAGTCGGCCAGCGTGGAATAAGTTGTACCAGCTACTGAGCACTCTGCTAAAACATAAAAGTATTTTCTGTGATGTAATAAGAGAGATTAATGGGGAGGGCTTGTCTAAAGAAGACAGTGCTTCAGACACCAGTTCATCTGGCAGCTTCCACGCAAACCCGACCTCCAACACATCCTCAGCAAACGTCTCAATGCATTCTGAATGGAAGGTCCTGGAGGAGTTGTGTTTGGTCCTCAAACCTCTGGATGTGGCATGTCGAACCCTCGCCAAGGAGGCGTTCCCCCGTCTGTCCCTCATCAAACCCATTCTCATTGGCCTGCTCTCCCGTCACCTCGTATCCCGACCGGGAGATTCATCATCCATCTTAAAGGAAGTGAAGAGGATGATGAGGCGGAACTTGGCAAGCTGTTACCACAACCCTGTTGTCAACAGGGCTCTGTGTGTGGCATGTTCCCTCGACCCCCAGTTCCACGGGCTGGGGTTCATGGAGGAGAAGGTGAGTCATAAAGTTTAAATGAAGGAAACCGACTAGTGAATATCTGGGGGCTCACTTGAAATTCTTAACCATGCTGGCAGCATGGCACCTATTGGTTGAAGTCAACTGACTTTACCCTGTAGCATCAGTTTTTAATGAAATGTCTTGACAACTATTGGCTGGATAATCATGAGATCTGGTTCATTTAATTCCCCTCAGTATGAATTATAATGCCTTTTTTGATTAGTGCCATTATCAGGTCGAAATTTTAATTTCTCCAATACCTTAATGACCAGATACCCACACAAAACTAACACTCCCATCAGCCTCTGTACTTTGTATTTAGTCACTTATTAGCAAATGTTAGCATGCTGACATGCTAAACATTAACATATTAGCATGCTGTTAGTCTAGACTCTTAGTCTTGTTGATGCTAGTGCAGCATGATACCTAGGTTTCTGTAGTGATAACAAAATGCTGCTTTGGTGCTGCCTTACGTAAAGCATCCTCTTTTACATTTAACTAAGAGGTTAAAGAGGTTGTTGTTTAAACAAAAGCAGACATACAAGGACCGTGCTACAGTAAAATGTAGTCTGACATTGCTTAAGTTTGGATTTAAAATCAGGAACTGGTTGATAAGATGTCAGTTTGTGGTACTTGACATTTTTCAATACTCGGTGCTCTGGACAATTTTCAGTTTGTGTTAGCATAAACATTAATGTGTACTGAGAGATTAGTTTCCTGCTTATGACCACTTCATGTGTGTTTGTGTTTGAATGTTCGTTTGCCAACGCAGACTGAATGACATTAACTTTTGGTTGGTGTTAAACGTATAACAATGTGTCATGTGAGGAATAGTTGGGTACATGGATTAGATCTTTTTGGGATTATTTTCTAGGAGCAGACGGTCACTTTTGATTGGCTGAAGAAAGAGGCCGTCAGGATTGTGAAGGAGGACAGGAAGAGGGGCCAAGATAAGAAGCAAAGCCAGTTTAAGAGAAGCCCCTCCCCTGGGTCTCCAGAGTCAGAGAGTGAATTCCTGCGGAGGAGCAAACGCCTCAAAGAATCCCGCCCAATCAACTTCAGAGAGATCGAAGATGATGACGAAGAGAGCGATGTAGGAGAGACAGACGAAAACGAGTCCGCAGACCCAGGCTCTCAGGCCGGTCTGTCGGGAATGGAGTTCCTGCTGGGAGACCTGTTCTGCTCTGCCCCCCGGAGCAAGCAGAGCTCCGTGGAGGAGTCTATAGACATGGAGATGTCTGTTTTTAGAGCCGACAAGGGGGCCTCACTGGGAGTGGAGCCTTTGCAGTGGTGGAGGACGAAAGCAGTTCAGTTTCCACTTTTGGCCACAGTGGCACGGGCCTATCTGGCTGCTCCCGCCGTGGCAGGTAATGCTGCACAGGACTTTGTGCAGGAAGGAGCTGGAGCCACGTACAGAAAGAGAGCCAGCATCCCACCAGAGAGTTTGGACGCGATCCTGTTTCTCCACCATAACCACATGCCCACCACTGACACAGGGCAAACAGCACTGAGGAATGATGACAAGAACAGTGGGATTGAAAAGATCCCATAAACACACACACTCACACTCACACTCACACTCTCACACTCTCACACTCACACACACACACACACACACACACACACACACACACACACACACACACACACACACACACACACACATTCATTCCTTTTTCACAAACTCTGAATTTAACACTGTAAGCTACATGTGTAACACTTACCCTTATCCATATTTAAAGTTGATTATTACCATAAACCAAAGGCCCGACACAAAGTTAGCACACTGGAAAAGAGAGAAACAGCACAACGTCTCCATCTAGGATAAAAACAGGATGCTGAGGCTGAGGACACACACAGGTCAAATAAAAGTGTAAAATAAGTGCAATTTAGGAAAGGGATTGGAGATTGGACTTTATATTGGATTAGAACATCCTTCAACCATCTGAATTTTACTGATTGAAAATCTCATTTCAGTCTTGATTGTTATTACGGTCAATATGTGTAGTCACTAAAACTGATATGTTTTTTATTTCCTGATTTCCTGGAGACTGGAGAGAAAGAAGACTAACACTTAATGTAGTGTGTGTAGTCTGAACTATTCCACTACTGATTTACATTTAACTTTGTTGTGTGTACTTTGTAGCACCTAGTGCCTTACCTTGTTTTAATACTACAATGAAGTAGATTGAAAAGTATTCCTTTTTTTTAACCTTAATGCCAAATTTTAAGAAACATATATAACAGTGACGAACGAGGGTTCATGGTAATACTGTGCAAAAACTTTTAGCATGTGACTTTACTTTTGCACCATAAGTTGTATTTTGTTATGAATCAGTAAGTTATGAAAGATGGACTCCAAAGACTGAATATTAGCTCACTTCATGCTGCTTTTTCTTCATGTTACAGAATTCAAACAGTGTCAGTAAATGAACAATGGAACTTGGATCACAAGTGATCACTGAATAATGAAAAACACTTCGAAGCCAAAAAAAACAAAACAAAAATGTTACTTGAGTAGAATAAAATGTGCTCTCATTTCAGTTGTGGAGAAACGTTGTTTACTCCTCATTACCATGGGTCTGCTGTATTTCAGAGGGCAATTAGTTTGATGTGTAGTGAAACTTTAAAGTTACACAAAGTATAATGCACTTTCCAGCATTATATCATATACTGTTAACACGACGTCTGTATTGTTTTAGATTGTGATGTTGATGATGATCTTTCATGCAGAGTAATGGTTTTTGTCTTACTGTAATGTAAATATAGCAATCACATTCTTATAAAATAAAAATATATTATCGTTTGAGCAGTTTAATTATTAATTTTAATCATTCAACAATAACTGTGTATAAACAAAAACTATCAACACATTCTGGATTGTACAAAACATAGAAAAACTTGTGTCTGCTCTCAGAAGCATTAAAAAACAGGATATCATTCCACCTAGATTTTAAAAAAAAAAAAAAAAAAAAAAAGGGTTGTAATCCATGAACAGTAACAGACAGAAAAATGTTTTACAATCTGAAAAAAAAAAAACTTATAGACAGAGACCAAACATTTTATTATCCCTCTATAACTTGGATTCAGCCAGTCTGGGCATTGTCCTCCCTGTGGCGGGTTAGTTTCCTGCAGTGGATGAAGATGTAGACAGGATGGATAAACACCAGCAGAGTGAGGAGAGTCAGAGCAATGTCCACCTGCAACACATCAAAGCACCATACGTTTTACATAATCACACTACTCCATCAGTTTAATTTAACACGTGGACCTATGTTACATTTTGAAATGGATTCATTGAATACCAGTGGCACAGGCTTGGGTGTCAGTGTTGTGAAATGTATTCTTGCCTAAATGTGTCGCCCACAAGGTCAAAATATCAGCTTAGTATAACCCATTTTGATATTTAGCAGCTGTTTCTTTTGTACAACCACTTTCTTCAGCACTTACAAAAAAGGGGTCTCCACCCAGAGCTCCTTTGATGAGGGCGAAGCAGGGGTACTGCAGCAGAGAGACGACAGCAGAAATGGACATCACCAGGCCGTACAGCTTCCCAAAGTGACAGGCTGGAAAACTGCGCAAGAGAGAGAGAGAGAGAGACGTGTCATTTCCACAGATGAGCTATTAACTGTAACTTGGGTCGTGTCAGCTTGGCAACAACAAAATAATGTGTAGGACAAAAGCTTTGAATCATCATAGAGTTTCTGTTCAGTGTCAGTCGCCCTTCACCAATCATCATGTTTGTTTGTTTTTTTGACATTGTCATTTGACAGTGAGGCTGCTGAAGTGTCTTTCAGTCAGCGCTGGTGATGGTTAACGTCTGACCACTGATACTCTCTGCCAATGCATCTATTATCATTTTCTGACACTCCCTCCCTGTGACAGTACATCATTTTGCAGTGTTTGCTAATGGATCTGCAGTTCAAACAGCAACTGCTTTAAAGGTCCCATATTGTATAAAATGTCCATGTCTTTTTTTGTTTATAAAGCAGGTCTAGGTTCTATATTAATAGTATAATATAGTATAAAAGTATCAAAGAGCTCAATCCACAGAGAAATGCACACAGCCTGTATTCAGAAACTGAGCCTTAAAACCAGCTGTCAGGACTTCTGTAACTTTGTGATGTTACAACAAAACAGTCACCGCCCTCAGCCATGGCCCTAGACCCGACCCACCTTGACCCAGCGCCAGGCTTTGCAGGATTTTGGTTTCTCTGAGTGTTTACCTGAAATCTGCTACATTTTCATTTGATTATTCAGAACAGTCAGCCAATCAGAAGAGAGGCTCAGAGCCTCCTCTCTTCTGATTGGTTCACCGACCTGTTGTTACTAGAGCTCCAGAGAGAAGCCTGAGCGAGTATGTAAAACTACATTGAGATGGTGTTTGGTTCTTAAAATTACAAATATATCTTCTTAGAGATATTCTGATATTCTGTTACAAGTTACAAAAACACTGTAACTAATACTTTCCATCCTTTAAGTCACAATTACAGAAGTATGCTGCTCCTGTTAGTTAATATATATTGCATTTATGATGGCTCCAGTCTCACACTAGTGACAGGTTACTTAGTGTATCTTTGAAGTCTATGAGTCATGTACCTCAGCTCATCCATCTTCATAGAGGACAGCGATGCCAGGTAAGAAAATCAGACAAAAATGGTGATTGTTTACAGATTTGCTTAGTCAGCAGATCTGTAGGATGGGTTTTATGAATGGTCTTAATCCTACAAACTCTGTACTCTTCAATATTTGGAGTAAAATAATAAGTAAATAATTGCAATTTTACAGTGTAAGTGAAGAAACGACGCACATCACAAAAGTGCAAAGATACAAGATAGTGGCTGCCAGGACTAACAGCTACAAACACTGCGAAATGAATTATGTAATACTGCATCATGGTGACACACTGAATGTCAAACATAAGGAAACTGCAAAGAGGACCAGTGTTGCTCATCTTTTGTCAACAACAGAACAAACTCACTGTGAACAAGAACCAAACACTGTGGCCGTAACCAAGATGGTGCTTTCCGCAGGGCTGCTGTGCTTTTAAATGTTTCATATATTTTGTCCACCCCCGTGTAGATGTTAGTGTATGTGGCGGCTGCTCACGCAATGCTGATGAAGGCTGCGTTTCCGCCGTAGAGGAAGGAGCGATTGAGGACTTGTAGAACAAAGGTGAGATACTGCAGAGGGAGGAGACTGACGGAGGCGCACACGGAGAAGAGCAGGCACTGCAGGGAGGTCAGGAACAGAGACAGAGAGGAGGAGCGCAGGTCTGCCTCCCGCTCGGTTTCTCCTACAGGATGGAAAATGGTTGAGAAGAATAAGTGAAGTTGCTCTGTTGCACACACACACACACAAACAAACAAACAGCATGTCGTTCTGACATTAGTGACATCACTGATTTACCAGGAGCGAGAGGCTTTCCCTTGTGTCTGTCCATGATGAGTCCATTCCACGGAGCACACAGCACTCCACACAGCTGGGTGATGGCAAAAGCATTGGTGTACTGACTTACTGAGGGAGTAACGGTGGGAAGGAGACAGCCACGGAGAAAAAGTGAAAGGAGGTGGTGTTGGATGGTGACAAGCGAACAGAGAGAGAAAGAACAAGCAGAAAACCTTTAAATCACAGTCGGTTAACACGCGTGATAAATACGTGTCTTTTGTAATCAGTTACCCAGGCTGGGATCGTTGTTTGCCAGGCGGTTGAGCATGGGGTTGAGTGTGCCGATGAAGAGGTAGTGTCTCAGCTGCATGATGGACAACCACAGCAGATGCCACAGGAAGAACCAGGACAACACACAGCTCCGGAAACTCGCCGCTAAACACGTGAAAATTAACATTAAAGTCTGTGTTATGTTACATTTATTTAAAACTAGTGGTGACATTTCAAACATGTTTTGTCCTTTATATATGTGTATCTGCTCAGCACTCGGTTCGCAGTGATGCCATACATTCATCCGAGTGTTTTCTGGTAAAACAATCGAACAGCAGATCCACAACTATGCTGCATTTCAATAGCATAAGAAAAAATAAAAGAAGACTGCTTGCTACTGTGAAGTGTGTGTTTTATCATAGTGGAAAACAGGCGATTAGGAGAACAATACTGAGGAAGATCAGCGTCAGTGATCATTTCAAGTTTTTTTTATAGTTGCTTGCTTCATGGCCACACGCAAAGAACCTATTTTTACTTTTGGATGTCATGTTTCTCAAGTATCACTTTAAATAGATTATGATTTATTGGCAGTTTTATCATCTAACCATGGACTCCTCACATGACAGCGTGGATGTTGTGGAGAAGATGGCAACAGTCAGGATAAGTACCTTTTGCAGAGTCTCGGGCTTCCGTCCCGTCCTCAGGTGCTGCTGCTGGTGCGTTGTCCCTTCCACTGGACTCCTGTAACTCTGTCATCCTGTCTTCCCCAATCCTGTCAAACTGCTCCACGCTGTACGTGTTGGCCTTTCCACAATTCACTCTGAGCATCAGAAAAAGTGGACGTATGTGTCAGGTGTCTTGCATGAAGATGATCTACATAAGCTCAAGGAAAATAGCGGCTTCAAAGTTGATGTGATATTCTCACCCGTAGGTGTAGTGTTGTGGCAGAGGGTACGGGATGTGGGTTCTGGGCATCAGCAGGACGGTCCTCACCAGGTGAATGATGCTGCAGAAGGACAAAACGAGGAAGGAGGAGCGGAGACTGATTCCCTGTTCGTACAGAACCTGGAAAGCAGAAGAAAAAAAAAAATACATCAAAATGAACATGTATGTCAGATAGGTACACAGCATCATGACCTCAAATAGTGTATTTCAAGCACATTTCAAACCACAAGTTAAACTGGGTTTGGTGTAAACTGACCGAATGAAATGCTCTAAATAGCATCTAACGTTGTTTAGCATCTAACAGTCTAGGGAATAAATTCAAATACAACCAGAACCTACGTAGATGAACCGCTTCACTGTTTTACCTTGATGATGAGAAACACAGCGGCGGAGGAGTCAAAGGCACCGTTGTACAGGGTGATGATGGTGGAGCGGTGAGCTGCGAACAGGTTGCCCACCTTCCAGACACACACAGTCACATCAGTACAGAATATTGTATTGAATTATAGCTTTCTAAGGCATTCAAAATATTTATTTAGGACAAACAGTGTGTTTCTATGGTAAGGCTGTACAGGAACACTATGGGGTATTCACCTGCATGTTAGTTAGGAGCAGCAGAATTCCTCCCACAGCGATGGAGGACAAGGCAGGAAAAAGCAGCTCTGAAAACGCTACAGGACAGTGGAAGACGAACTCATCATACTTTATTATCCTTCAGATGAGAAATTACTTCCTTCACTAAGTTATTATGACATAAATGTGAACTTATTCCATTTTCTTTCACTTGGTTAGTGCTAGATCCATACAGCAGAGACGTAGTAATGGAAATGGTTCAGACAGGTTGTAGTTATTTTCAGCAGATAATTAAGAATTAAATATGGGTTTGATATAATTAAAACATTAATTATGTACTATAATCACTTGGGTTGCTAGTAATAACTGCCATAGTTTTTTACTGGGAGCCATTTGTAACTGGACAAACATTTCAGAAGAATCCAGAGAGAGGCTGTCAGAATCAAGACTTGTTAGCTGCAAAGAGATAAAATTAAAGGCAGCATGAAACTGTATATGTCAGCCTGAAAGTTGGCACCATGAGGTGATGTTTAAAAAATGTAGTGAGCTGCTGGAATGGTTACATGATGGTATTATTTGATGTACGCTGTGTATACTTGTGTGTGAGTTTGTGTGTAATTACCTGCACTAGAGAAGGCCACAAGAAGTGTTCCAGTAGTGTACAAACATCTGGAGAGGGACATATGACTGAATTTAGAGCAGCCATGTCCATATTTATCCACCAAAGCATACACACACTGACACAAACACTACACACACACACACACACACACACACACACACACACACTTATAAAACCTTTCAAAATCACCACATATAAAAACACAAAGCACCACATGAATATTTGTACTGGCCACATGTGGTGGACAGAACTAATACAAGCTGACAGTAACTATAATGGGTTGTCTGAGCTGAAGATTTGCTTTTATTGAATTTATTTCAGTTATTTCAAACTAGTCGTAATAATTCAATTATTCTCTGTTAAATTGTTATTTAAAAAAAAACACACTTTCTGTCTTGGGGTGGGCTCTTTAACCTGAAATATATGCATTTATGTGTAAATAAGTAACCTCAGTTACATAACAAAAAACTTCAGAAATCAACATCCCTTAGTGTACCTTTGTCATATTGGGCCCACGCACGATGTCACAACAAAAAAAGAGGAAAGAGTTTTTGGTTTCCTCACAACATACTTGTGGATGTGTCTAAGTGAAATGTACCGTAGGAATCAAAAGGTTTGAGTAATAACTCATTTAAAACTTGTTAGACTCTTGCTTTCTCTGCTAAATTGGAGACCAAAAATAATGCACTAAAATCCTCAACAATTAATCTCAGTGTGCTGTGTGAGGAGCTCTGAGTAAAGTCTCTTAAACTACTGAGTGAAAGAATATTTGATTTAAAAGCTAGGGTTGTTTGGTCAAGCAGTAAATTCCGGACGAACAATATGTCCATAACACTATGAAATTCAAAGCATTGGAGTTTTTTTATGTTTGGAGAAAGAAAGATGACATGAACTGACATTCCCAGCAGCCTGGTCACCATGGTGCCAAACCGATCAAACAGGTAGCCATTGGCGAGATTCATGAAGTTGTTGAGGAACGAGGCGATGGTGAAGACCAGAGAGAACTTCTCGTCCTGCCGACTACAGTCTGCGAGAGAGAGAAACAAAGGAAAACAGAAGAAAAGAAGCAGTGACTTCTTGCAGCTTGGGGAAAATATTTGAGCAAATTAGACCCAAACCGATGAGAACATCACCACAGTAGTTGTGTCGTGTGTTCACTCATCCATCCGTACTGTGCAGTGGCATGCAAAGTCAGTTTCCCCATCCAGTAGAAAACTTCAGGCCATGCTCTGTATGCTTCTTTACATGAGCAGGAGACTAGTTCATATGTAGAGTGCAATTTTCTGAGAAGAGATACAGCACTACTGCTGAAGTATTGTTAGATTTAGTTAATCTATGTGTATTAATCCGTCATCACCATCCATCAATAGTGTCTTTGTATAATTTGTAATAGAAATCTTTGACCTGGTTAGAGTTAGGCCATTGGCCACATTATCTATTAGTTAATGGTTTGTGAACTTGGCTCAGTTGACTCATTAGTATTTCAAGTTTCCTTTGATCACGATTTTCTTTTAGACTGACTAGTTTCCTTGAGACCGGCCTTCCCCAGATACTGAAGGGCTTGTCAGAAATAAACTCACTGGATCGACATCGGAGCTGTCTGTGTCTCTTCGTTGGAGTCAACCTGTCAACCGTCAGCTGTTAGTCACTTTCAATCATATAAAAGAGATTCAATGAGGGTGTTGTAGACTGTATATAGATGGTCAAGAAAGGAAAGAACCCTGTTACATTTGGTGATGGGGTTACATTTGCCATTTTTAAAATGGTATTCTGTAACACATGCTCTTTGGTATAAGATCATTTAAAGCTACATTATTCAAAATAAACAAGCCTCGTTTAGCTCATTGTTTTGAATTTTGCAGACAGAAAAAAGTGAGTAAATCGCTGGAGACGAGAGTCAACACCAGAACAAGGCTGAAAACAGAATGAATGTTGGAATTAGATTCGTCAGGGGTCCAGAAAATGTTGCTGTTTCTGCGGAGTGTGAGCAACAGCAAGAAGAAAGGTTACAGTATTACAATGTCTTTTGGTATATTTCTACTTTTTTAGTTCAGTTTAAAGATTAATTCAACAACCACTAAATTCTTCATCTATCTACATAGCTGCCTACTTGCATTTGTATGTTATTGTATATAGTATTTCTAATTTATCTTATTTATTCTAGATTCTGTTTCTGTTCTTATTTTTTTTTTAATCATATTTGTCCCCTTGTGTTGCTATTCTTGTGTGCTGCTATGTCAATTTGAATTTCCTCAAAGGGGGATCGATAAAGGTACATCTTATCTTATCTTGTCTTATCTTATCTTATATATGTGCCTTTATTTTGTAAATATTAGGTATTATTTCTCTTATGATGTCTTCCCTAAATAATAAAAATAGTAGCAACTGCTTCCATCTAACTCAAACACTTACGTGAAATATTCTCCATTATATTCCGTGTTGGTGTTGAGCACCTAGTTAATGAAAAACAGACTGCTGTCCTTCTGCACTTTACCCTGCAGGGATGGTCACCCTATCTGAGACTTAAACACCTGAGTTGCTCACCTGTGGTAGTCAGCGTGCCGTTGGTACCTGGGACAGTGTCACACAGGTAACTGAAGTATCCATCCTCCTTCAGCACAAACACCAGAGAGGCATAACCAAACACAGCGCCGGCAAAGCACAGACACTCCAGCATCCCAGAGGCCAGAGTCAGCCGGTAGAGCATCCTGGTCCCAACCTCGTGTCCCTGCATGCTTCACTCTGTCTCTCTCCAAAAGGTCAAATGTTATCTCTCAATATGAGTTTCTCCCTCTGAGAAAGTTGTGGTCGCTCTTCCTCTCTTTTTCTTTTCTCTTCCTATTATTCCTTTCTAAGCAGATTCAGGTTCCAGGAGACTGCGGGTCTCTGTTGCTGGATTATTGTCCCTACAATACAGAACAAAAGCAGAACAGATGTGGGGGAAATAATAACTTTTTTATCTCTTGGTTACAGTTTAAACAGAACGATATGATAAGAAACTTTACTTTAAACTTTACATACACTAGTGGACAACTGGCTGAAAATGAAAACAGAGATTCATGAGATGGAAAGACTAACTTTTCTGCTAAGATTGAGAGATTATTTATATGTTGCAAAATGAAACAGATATATACCAGGACTAGATCTACAGCTGGTGGTGCTGTGCACCTGCACAGTTGCATCATAAAATGCCATTGCCTACCTTCAGCCGTTTCTGTTTTTGTTTTTATGTTTTATTTATTTATTTGTATTTTCCAAGTCCACTATGTCCCATATGACATATGTGATATGGACACTGACATGAACATGCTGGCAATACTGGTTTTACTGAATTGCATTCATGTTGCTGATCTGTACAATGTGCCTTTTGGGGGGAAAAAAGAAACTAAACAAAAATTTAAGTTACAAATAAAACAAAACAAAAAACTTTCCATACATTGAATTGCGCTGAACTCATATTGAAGTGACGCTCCAACATGAGGACAGTCGACATGAGGCAGCGCGGCAGTTATCGCCAGGCGGTGCTAGCTCTAATCCAGATTAGTTCCCTTAATCTACGTGCGATGACACATGGCACAACGTGGGCACAAAACTACCACAAATACTCCCTTAAAACGTGACGGTTACACGTTTTTAATAACATTTATCGCTAAACACAACATGCACAGACATTTTACATCATGTACCTCTTTGTACAGTAACTGAAACACAGCATGAGGAGACGTTGAATGAGCTCACCTCAGTCCCTTTACCAAACACGCTTCATTCCGCCAACACCTGCTCTCCCATCTACATGTGAAATGATGTTTACCTTGTCGTTTCTATGTAATCCAGACATTGTCGTCTCCTCGTGCAGGGCCTCTGCACCTTGCACCGCGCCGCAGTTTGTCTATGTGACATGCAGAGCTGTGCCTCACTCACTCCCTCTGTCCGTCTGTCAGAGGTCCAGATATAATCGCAACAGGTGGACACACGGCGGGAAAGGACAGTACACGGGTCATATAATGACACATGGGTCTCTTTTATACACGCAGTAATTCTCCTTAACAGTTTCATTGTGAATTAGAGGCTAATCTTGCGGATTTTCTATTATTTAGCCAACATCATTATATCAGCATCTTTAATTAAACCCTCCCTGAAACTGGAGCCAAAATATACAAGAACAATAAATAGAAACTCACTAATGAGATCCAGTGGCCTGCAGAAATACAGTAATGATTTCTGTTCTCATGCTTCAGTCTCAGTGTCTCTGTAATGATGATGGTGTTAGAAGCTGCAGTCATTATGGTGGGATTTTGTACACTACAGGTTAATATTTTTGAATGACTCAGTTACAGATTGTGTCTTAATCAAATAGTTAATCATTAATCGTATCATCATCTAAATACTTTTATGTCCCACACAGCTCTCATGGCCTCATCACTAAGCTTTGTCGGTCAAAGTGTTCATTAATGTAATTGCGTTTTTGGTGTTCGACTTGTATTTTAATTTAATGGGAAACCTAGATTTTAACGCTGAAGTCATAGCGCTTAAAAAACATCATATCTCTTATGTAAGTGTAACTTATTTCTCATTCTTGTTTTTATATCCATTATTGAATTGTGGTACATTTCCTGTAATTTAGTGTAAAATCAACTGAAGTGGTTACACACAGTGCAAAAGCACATCTAAAGATCAGTTGATCAGGATTTTTCCTCACAGAGACACTAGGAAAATCATCTAACTCTGAAGAGGAGCATTTTAGCCTCTAACTCGTTTTATTTTCCCTTGTTTAAAAATCACCCACATTATGTCCATATTCAACGAACACCCGCAAGCAGTTCTTTTTAATGAAAAAAACCACAGTACACAGCCTGCCAAGTACCAAAAGTTAGCATATGGAAAAACAGCCAATAGCACTTTTATTGTATTTTATTTTATTTAAATTGATAAAATTAATTTTTTTTTGCCCATCACTCTACACTTGATTATCCATAACGACAAGTGAAAGCATATTTTTTAGAAACTTTTGCAAATTTATTAAAAATCAAAAACTGAAATCTCTTATTTACAAAAAATATTCAGACCCTTTGCTGTGGCCCTCCAAAACGGGTCAGGTGCTTCCTGTTAGCTTTAATTATCCCTGACATGTGTCCAGGACTTGGCTGGAGTCCACCAGTGGCAAATTGAATTAATTGGACATAGGTTAGAAAGGCGCACTGCATGTCCGGATAATAACCACAGTTGTGTCTGAAGTCACTCACTCATTCACTACTTCGTGTTCACTGTCCAGGGAGTCCTATGTAGAGGACTATATAGTGAGCTCAACCGTTAAATGAAAAACCACTCTCAAACAATACTTGGGTCATACTCTCTGCGCTGTTTTTCTGTCTTTAAACAAGCGCTACCTTTTCTAAAGCTTTGAGGGTTCCCAGGAGCAGATTTGCCTTAATAATTGTGAAATGGAAGTTTAGAACCACCAGGACTCATCCTAGAGGTGGCCATCCAGCCAAACTGAGGAACCAGGCAAGAAGGCTTGGGTCAGGGAGGTGACCAAGAACCAACTGATCACTGTAACAGAGTTTCACAAGTCCTCTGCAGAGATGAGAGAAACTGCCGAAGGACGACCATCACAGCAGTGCTGCCATCTATCAGGCCTTTATGGTAGAGTGGCTAGACTGAAGATACTTTGAGTAAAAGGCACATGACAGCCCACTTCCAGTAGCATTTAAAGGAATCTGAGAGCATGAGGAAAACTAGAATTACCGCCTTGCTGTTTTATGCCTCCGCCAAAACACTTCTTGTGTTCTCAAAATATTGCGTTCACAAGGCCAAAATTGTGTTTTGACAGGTCACTGTGACTTCAACTTTGACCGCCCAAATCTAATCAGTTCATCCTTGAGTCCAATTAAACATTTGTGCCAAATTTGAAGAAATTCCCTCAAGGTGCTACGGAGATGTTGCGTTTAAAGGCCAAAATCGTGTTTTGTCAGGTCACTGTGACCTTGACCTTTGACAGCCAAAATCTAATCAGTTCATCCTTGAGTCCTAGTGAACATTTGTACCAAATTTGAGAAAGAAGTTCTGTCAAGGCGTTACTGAGATATTGTGTCCACGAGAATGGGATGGACGGATGGACAACCCAAAAACAATATACCTCCAGCTCTGGCTGTTGCCGGCGTAGAGGCATAAAAATTGTCTGGTTTGATGAGACAAAAATTGATCTCCAAACACTATATCTGGTGAACACCAGCCATAGCTCATCACCTGGCTCATACCATCCCTACTGTGAAGCATGGTGGTGGCAGAGTCATGCTATAGTGGGGCTTTTCAGCGACAGGGATGGGGGGACTGGTCTTCACCTCCGGTGCGTCTTCATGTGTGTATTGAGGTGGGCACTACGAGAAAACTTGCGGCCACAGATCTGGCATGTAAATGGCCTGACGCCCGAATGCAGCAGTTCATGGCGCCTCAGGTGACTCCGTCTGATAAAGCTCATCCCACACTGCTCACACACCTGAGTCCTCTCCCCTGTGTGCGTGAGCCTGTGACGTTTTATCATGCTCAGGAAAGGGAAATCCTTCCCACAGTAGTCACACATGTACTTGGATCGTCCAGTTGCTCGACTGGCCCTGAAAGCTGCAATATCATTGCTTCTACCTTCACTTTCAAACTGGTTTCCTTGGTAACTGGATGTGTCACCGTCTGTGGTGTGCTGCCCATATAAGGATAAATCATGGATGTCCAATGTTCTTGATGTGTGCTGGTTTCCTGATGGAAGCGAGCTGCTGTAACACATGAGCGCTGGGGTGTCAGGCAGAGTGCTGCCCAGAGGGAATGCCCCAGAGTCTGTGTACATCTGGATCTCAAAGCCCTGATCTATGTTCTCAACTGGGGTGTAGAAGCCTGGACTTTCTGCCTCTCTTTTAATATGAAAGTCCACATCAGTTTGACAGCCTCCAATCGGAGACGCACTGAACAGGTACTGCTTCTCCACAGATTGCTTGTAGTCCGTGTGTAGAGCTTCACCCACCTCTGGAGGGTCGGCTGCATCCTGATGCTGAGGGCACTCGGCGGGTGAGAGTACAGGAGAAACTAGTGAAAAGAAGAGTAGAAGCAAAGGTCCTCAATCATTATAAAAATCATATGACGTTACTTATTTCACAATGTTATTATATTGACCTTTCAGCTCCGATTGTTCTTCAGGAATTTCCTCATGTTTTATATTAGCTTGCTCACACTCCAAGTCTGCCAACCTTAAGGTTTCCTGTGACACACAAACAGCAAAGCAAAAGTTTGTGCCACAGCCCACAATGACCATACCAGAACTATATTTACGTTATAATAATAGGGTTGTTGATTAATAATGGGTCTCCCCATTATTATGTCAGAAGAGGAAAAGGTCTGATAGGTCTGAGCCTTTTTTAGTGCACAACTGGTGTCACAAGTGGAAGTGCTGATTAGCCTGAAAAAGTGATAATCAATCATATGCTTTCTTCTCATGATATCTAATCTATTCGGGACATGCCTCTCTTGTATCTCCGCTTGTAGATTAGACTAAATGGGTCTAAATAGTCTGAACAAACCTCACCTCCTCCTGCTCCTCTGCAAGTCCTTCTTCATTCCTCCATCGTGTGTTGCTCTGCATCTGCATCTGATCAGACTGCAGCCGTGGTCCGTCTCCATTGTTTCCTAAAGTTTGGCAAACGCTCAATAAATGAAACTCTGCAGACCACAGCAAATACTGAGATGACACTGTCATAGCAAAATCCAACCAAAGAACAACCAATCAAGTGCAAACCTCCCTGATTGGAAGAAATCTTCTGTCATCTAATGTTCAGTCCTGAGATCGGCAGGAGAGTTTGTCACCATACGTTGCGATAGCTTCAGTAGTTCTCTGTGGTTATTGTCAGGTTAAATCTGCTTCCCAAAGACAGGCAGCACTGTAAACATCCCTTTAAACATTTCTTTTACTTAATTACATTTACAAACGTGTGTTTCTGGCCCAGTGCGGCTTCTCATCAGGCACAGCCGTACCTATTTGATACCTCTTTATCTGATGACGAGCCAATTTGGGCTTGAAACGTTGTACTTTTTCTAAATAACATCAAATAATCAGAGTATGGTGCGTATAAGGGGGGTGTTCATCTGCTTTGGGACTGTTTGAGACTCAAATTTTTTAGCTGTGACCATGCACACACCTAACACCAATCACACCTGAAGTACTTGGATTTTCAACACAACTGACTCAAACACAAATGATGTGCACCTCCATATTCCCGCTCAGAGTTGTTGAGGAAGCCTGTGTCCCAATCTAGTTTCAAGACCTTTTAGTTCATATAGTGGTTGTTTGTTGTAAAGTGTTTTATCAAACTGCTTCTGCTTTTTCCTGTGTCACAAGTAATTAACACACAGGAAGGTAGTATTACTCCATCATAGAATTACTGTATGGCCAGACTTATTTTCATTATCAATATGTCTGACAATTATTTTTCTTTAATAATGGATTGATTGCGTAGTCCATTGGTTCTCAAACTTTTTCACATTAAGGACAAGCACCCTAAACTGACACAAATTAGACAACAGACCCCCCATCTGATAAGATTTTTGATAGTAGATGTTTTATTATAGAAAGTGTTTGAAACCCATGACCAAAATAGTCACACATTCTGTCCTTGTGTTACTTATGGGTGAAGTTATAGTGAAAATAAATGTTTTTCCGCTTTTTGCTGGGAACCCCCGGTTATCCCCTAAAGCACCCCGGACCCCCCTTTGAGACCGCTGGTTTAGTCTATAAAAAGTCCCAAAATAGTGGAGAATGCCCATCGTTGTTTCCTGAGATCCCATTCACATATTCATATTGCTTTTGTTGTCTGACCAGTAGTCAAACCCCAAAGATGCTGAGTATTTTTGCATAAAAAAGAAACAAACAATTAATGAGTAACAAGAACAAATTAATTCTCTAAATTGACAAATAGATTAATTAACTTATCATTTATTTAATCTCAACCAGGTAAAATCCCACTGAGGTTAGTAACCTCTTTTTACCTCGTGAGACTCGGTCAAGACGCCAGCATTATTACTGCTCTGGGGAAATAATAAAGCTGCTTTGAACAGTGAGGGGTCAGTAGGGGCCTGGGTCTGTAGTAACAGAGACACTGACTTCAGTCCGAGCTTGGTCACTGCACCGAGGGGCCGGTGGTGGATACACAGCCTCTCTGCAGAGCTTGCAGTCACTGGGGCTGTGTTGTGGGGGAACGTGCTGCCTATTATTTACAGGCCTGTGTCTGCATGCTTACACATCTTACCGTCAACACGGCGCTGCTGTTTCTCTCTGCTCAGCTGCACGCGGAGCACGGCACAGTAATCACACACGAGCTGGTTGATCTCTGTCACGGCGGAAACGACCAGTTTCTCCATGATAGAGGACAACTGAGTGTGAAACAAAGCCTTAATGTTTTCCTCCATTACCGTCACTGCTCGACCCCTTTTTGTTTACAGTCTACGGCTCGCCCAGTGTCCGGTGGAGTCGCACGAGTTCTTCTTGTTCTCTTCTTTGGTCTAGCAGTCTGAACCCAGCGGTGGCGTTTTGCTGCCCCCCTCAGTCCGGACAACACAGGGAGCTGCAATGACTTTTTTTTCCCTTTTTTTAAAACTTTTTTTATGACCACTTTAAGGCCACTGTATTTTGTCAGTGAAATTTGGCAACATTGCTCCAGCAGTCAGAGTGCAACATTAGGATTCATTGGAAGTCGTGTTTCTGGCCACCTAGGAGATTGAAGTTGATTATTAACTCTCTTTTATCTCTTTCTGGTTAACTCCTGAAGGAAATGTGTGGCTCTTAAGCTACTAAATGCTCCATTGTGTTCACCAACTATTTATATAAGTTATATAAGAGAATGTTAAAAATGAATAAAAAAAATTGATAAATAAACAAGGTTACTGTGTGGTGCTCATCACATTTTTTATTAAGGATGAAAAATAAGAAGTTAGAAGTCATGCACTTTTTCGCAGATCCACTGTTGAGCTTTGGAGCAATCATCATCATTCCAGGTGTTCTGCTGTCTGTACCATAAGGTGCTGACACAACCGTCCCTCACTCCTCCAAACCATCCCCTGGGTTCAACTCCTATCCAAAACCTGTCCAAACATGGTCAACCAAATGACCAACTGGAGTTATTGCAGAATAAAATGCACTGTTTATCCACAAACTGGCTCTAATGTAGCAATGAAGAGAGGTGAAAGGCTTACCCTGTGCTGTTCAGAACTGAACCATCCACCCATTTCCATGTTCCCTCTCTGTCTTTGTTACTCAGACCAATCCAGAATTTGCGGTTGAAGGAGTTGATGAATACCTGCAATATAACCCAAAGTCAACAAAACTGTGAGAATTGTTCTGACAGCATTAATGTGAATGTATTACAATAAAGGAGCAACAATAGGGAACAAAATCTTTAATTTGTTTTCTATTACCTGCTCTTCTTTGCTGTTTACAATAATTAGATCTGCCCCTCTGTCTTTGCAGTCCTGCCTGCTGTCCTCCCAGCTCTTTTGTCCAGATGAAATGAAGTAAAAACTGTTGTTGAATGACTTACACCCATCCTTACAGAAACGATCTGCAAGTTTGGACAATTCAAGAAGTGAAAGTGTCAAATGTCAATCACAAACACACAGAAACAGGCTCAGACACAGAAAGCAAACTGTACACTCACAGATTTCAACCAAAGTCTGTTTTCTGTTTTCATCCCCGCTCTTGATATGGGTCTGCAGTTTGATTCTGCCTGTGAGGGACAGTAAATTCACAGTCAGACACCTCTGATCCACCATCAGTGGTAATTTAACAGCACGGGAAATCTACAAACTACTGTGGACTTGGGGTGACTGAATTTATGTTTAACAGCACAAATCTCACTTTCTGTGTGAAAATAAAATACATTTTCTTACAGTGAACTTCTACGCCCATAATGCCAGCCAGGAGGAGAATACACAGCAGACCCAGGCACAAAGTCGCAGCCCTGTAAAAAGTCCTGCCTGGGACAAACAATAACAAATAAGTTGTTTTCAACCATCAACCATCAGAGGTAGCATTAAAAAGACTGCTTTTGATAAGGAGTAGTCTATTGTACAATATTCATGTGTGTGTGTGTGTGTATTACTCACCTGGCTGCTGATACAGGGTACTCTGGGTCACAATTCTTTTGGTATTTAGACTGAGATTGTCTATGCTTTCATAGATGTTCACCGTCCTCTCCTCCGCCTCATCAAGCTCTCCAGTTGTATTTAAGGCTCTTTCTTCCATCTGCATTTGTTCACCAGGATCATTGTCTTAAATGTACTGAGACATCTCTCTTTCAGTCTGCCTGGTATCAGATATATTACATATATATATACCAAACTCTGAATAGTTGTGTTCTGTTGTTCTTTACAGCATCACACTTCCCTGTATGCTCTGGCGCAGTCCCTTCTCACTTCTGTTACACTTTCCTCTTTACCCACCTGACTGTAGCTGACAGATGCACCCAGGAGATGAGGTGTTGCATCAGCTTCTGTGCAGTAACAGTGTGACGTGGTGATTGTAATAATTTCATCCATTTCTCTTAGACATCACTGACATTTCCTGAGTAAATGATAATGCAGATAACAAAGTGAAAATGAAAATCAAAAAAAGATAAGGAGTTGCCTTTGCATTTACATAGTCAAGTGTGACAATATGATGATGGTGTTGCATATGGTGTTTTTGCACACTGCACTTAGATATACCTAAAATAACCACCATGTTTACTGTATATTACATAGATAGGTTTGATGGGAAGATGGATGTAGGCCAGCAGAGATGAAATAACTCATAGCAAAATGATCAGGGCCTCATGTTCTGCTTTTGAATATGGTTCACAAAGACACACAGACACAGTGACAGGTGGTGAGTATGTCTGCTGGCAGCATCAGCAGAAGCCTTCATCTCATTAGTTACAGTATAGTGCCACTTACTGGCCGTTTGTGGGACTGGGAAATTATAAAATCCAGTCATCTAAGGCAACATAATGTCCTTTTTGTTATTGGCTTTGTCTGCTTTGGTTGTCAGTGGCTCAGTTGAACTATTCTGTTCTATCTCTTACTTAAGTAAAAACAGGAACACCACAGTGTTAAAATACTCAAAGCAAAACTCCACATGATTTTTTGTAGTGTACATAAAATCACAGATTCTTGTGGGCATGTTGTGTTGATACTAATCTTCTATCCAACAATACATACATATATATATATATATATATATATATATATATATACATTAACCACATTTTTAATATTTGTATACTCTCACTTAAGTACAAAGTTGAATGCAGGACTCCCACTTGTAATGTGGTATTTTTATAGTATGCGGTTGTTCTCTTCAGTAAATGATGTGAATATTTCTTTCACCACTAGTGACTTTCCCCAGATTATAGTAAACTGCTTTATGTGGCTATTATTCTGCTCTTTAATAGCACTTCCATTTTATGACCACATGAGGGCAATGTCAGAACTTCACAAATAATAAGCATCTTTAAAGTTAGAGGACATTTATACAATTTATATGTATATTTATATAATAATAATGTAAGGTTTCGTAGCCGTTTGATGGCCAGACGCTGAGGGAAAAAATGATACTACAGAATTCAAATGAGCATGTATCATGATACGTCCATGTGCTGAATGATTAATAGCATAAAACGTGAAATGAAAATGAAAACTTGTCCAAAGAATTTACCTGTTTTTTCTTTGTAGTTGAGGAAGGTAAAGTAAATTAACAAATCATTTTTTCAATTACTAAACAAGAATTTAATCATATTAATAATGATCAAAATCTTCAGTATGATATTATTGCACTGTTTTTTTTTTTTTTTAATTGCAGTTTTAATTGATGTAGTCTATAAACAATAACTATCGGACAGATAAGCTTATGAAGACGTATAATGCCTGTAAACCAACCCCGCGCTCTCTATTCTCCCCTCTATTCTCCTCTCTATTCTCCTCTCTATTCTCCCCTCTATTCTCCCCTCTATTCTCCTCTCTATTCTCCTCTACTCTCCTCTCCTCTCCTCTCCTCGCTCGCCCCCACCCACCCTTTCCCCCCAGCGGAGAGGAAGAGCAGAGACAAGTGATCAACAAGCCAAGGCACGGAAGATAGGGAATTGCATAGGTGGGTGTATTCTCCGTCTTCATTGTGAGTGCTCTCGCCCCGTGGTGGACAGTTTATTTAGTTTCATTTCACGCCGTTTGCTCGACCACGCCGAGCTGTTTTTGTTGTCTCATCCCAACTCACTTCTTCTCCGAGCCTGCGGGTCGAGGTTTCGGTTGTGTCAGCGCAGCGGCAGCAGCAGCAGCAGCAGCAGCAGCGGCGGCGGTCGGCTAGGCTAGGCCTGAATCCTCCTCGCAAACACTTATGGACTTTGAAAAACAAGCCTAACAGTCTCCAGAATCGGTAATGGCCTGTCTCTTGGTGTTTTGTGCTCGGTGCTGCTGGTTGAGAATTGTTGTAGGTGGGAAAAGGAGTGAGTTTTAATTTGGCGAACTTGATTGTTGTAGCGCAGCGTTAGCAGGCTAGCCACCATAGCACAAGCTAATTTAACTAGCATCGGTGTATTCCATTCGTTAGCTTGATGAATAACTTATCTAGAGTGGGACTTGGAAAAAGTTTAACAAAACTTAAACATGTAGTTAAACATGGTCTACATAACAAAGGTTAAAACGGTCAATTATCCAGTTAACGTGACACTACATAGCTAACATCAATTTATTACATGAGTGGTGTAGTTTGAGGGAGGCTGGGAGGTGTATAACGTTATAACATTTCACACTGCGTGTTTTCTGTTTGTGCCTTTAAACACTGAAGCAGAAAGATTTCACTAGAGCTTTCCGCCTGTTTTCTCCGACCTAGGAGGTATTCAGGACAGGTGAGAGTACACGGAAGTGACCGGCCAGCACGTCGCGTCACACACCGCAATTTAGGAGTCAAAGTCCAGTCTCGGTTTACTTATCAATTTCCTATTATGTGCTGTACTTGAATCGCCCACTCTCTGCGGACAGAGGTGCTGCTCGGTGCATTTTAGGTGACTGTCCTCTCAAGGTGTGTGATTTTTGGCATATTGCCTTTTGAATTCTGTTCATTTTTGCGTGTCTACTGTGAATAGACACTGTGTGGTGTTTCAGTCGCTGCCTTTTGATGTGGTCTGCCAGGTAGAGGAGGGAGACACGATTTGTGGTGGTGGTGGTGGAGCCGCGAGGGACAAAAGCAAGAACCTGTTGTGTGGGTCTGGATCTGTGGGGTGTGGTAAGGTGGCAGTCCTGTTTGTTGCTTCATTATTTCAGTCCCTTGTCAAGAGGCTTGCAACTCAGACACCCTCTCAGCTTACAATTGTTCAGTGTGAACCAGAGGGACTTGGCTGAATCTGTTTCAGTGGATCACTCCTGGATTAAGCTTGCTGGTTTCAGTTTGTAATCATGATCTTCTGTACTTTCAGTGTGTGACGTCAGAAAAACCTGAGATATGTTTGACAGCTTGTCTAAAGTAACTTTAAATTGTTGATTTGCAATGATATAGTCAGCTGATCGGTGAGTTACAGTACAGCATGGACATGCCTGGCATATTCCTCTAAATACCCTGCAGGCATGTCTGCTTTGACCTGCTGGGACAGAGATGGAAGAGATTGTGAGCAAGTTTGGACAAGCTATTTGCTCAGAAATACCCCCTCTGCAAGATGTTAAAAGGAGGGGCAAAAAAGTCAAAAGTTGGACATTTCTTTTGGTGTCTAGAATTTGTTCCTAGCCATTTTGTCTGTGGGGGCTGAAGTCTTGTTGCTCAGCCAGTTCTTTTAACCAGGGCTATCATTTGTGAGTCTCTGTAATGACGGGCTTTCAGAGCACACCACGGGTGTGTCCCTCTGACACACAGAAGCTGGGGTTTTCTTATATTTGCTCCTCCTCCCTGTCTGTGTCTCTCTCTCATTCTCTGTTCGTCTCTCTTTATCTCACCACCTCCAACGGTTACACCTGCAGTCATGTTTTTATTTGAACGGTGAGCACGTCAGCACACTGCCCATTCAGGGGAGGACATGTCACCTGTGTGATAATATACACAGAGTGAAATCAAAGTGCACAGACTTTTCTTAAGCCGTGGAGCTAAACTGCCGTACAGCACCCTTGCTCAGTGCTGGTGGTTAACTTCTTGGAAAGCTTGAGAGCCAGTTTGCATTTTTACTGCAGCAATTTAACCAACTTCCTTGTTAAGTGGCGGTCACACTGTTTGCAGTTCACCGGGAGTAAATCTTCACTGACTGAGTTTTTTGTTTGTTGGACCATTTTTCCATAATAGCGATTGACCAGGAATTTTCATTATTTATTGTTTATTATTTTTACATGAGTTTTGAAGTGAAGACCGCCGTGAAGTCTAGACATGGAGCTGACATATATCGACTAAATAAGATATGAAAATGTTTTACAGCTGGGTGACAATGCAATATTTTCATCTGTTGACTTTCAGTGGACTTGTGATAAAAACATAATGTGTTACTGTTATACAAAATTCAGTTGTCAGAGTTAACGATTATGAACAAATTGTTTGGTCTTTGTGGAAACTCACCTAGATATGGATGAGTCTCGTCCTGTGATCGGTTAGATTATCACCTAATCAGTAGCCACTATAATGAATCATTTGGCATCTGCTGTGTGACATAGATGCGTGTTCTTTGTGTCCTTTTGTAGAGGATATAGTCACTGAGGTCAAATTCATTACAAATAGGGTGCGATGGCCAAGCAAGTAGTGCAGTAAAGCTTTATCATGATATAACAACAGAAAATCCAGATGAAATCCATCCTCATATCAGTATTGTATCCAGGTATCTCCTTGCTCTAGTCAGTTGTGAGAGCACTTGAACTCACTGGTCCAGTTTTTCCCTCTTTTCTGCTCTCTCACTTACAGCTGCCTGGACGTTTCCTTCCTCACCAAGAATAGTAAGTTGGTGTCCTGTAGATTAGACAGCTGGCCTTGCAGAGGTCCCTGAGCAGTCTGTGTGGAGTGTGTGAGTGAATTTGAGTGTGGGTGGGCGTGTGTGCATGTGCGCTCTCTCTGCAGCTACCACACTGTGCCCACACTGCAGGCCACATGGGAGAGGGGTGATGGGAGCGGGGAGGGTAGTTTCATGATTTCAAGTCAGGATGGTAAAGGCAGTAGTCGTTGGACGTGGGCCAAGGCTAACACACGCACGCACACACACACACACATACACACACAGAGGCCAAATCTCTATGTGACCATTCAAATGAGGCTGAGTCAGCGGAGCATTTGGCCAAGCCACAACAGCATTTTGCCATAGCTTCACCGTGTGTGTGTGTGCGCGCGCGTGAGCGTGTGTGCGAGCGTGTGTGTGTGTGTATGTATGTGTGTGTGTGTGTGTGTGTGGACTGGAACAGATTCCATGTCACCCTGCCACAACCACCAGTGACTAAGTCCCTGAAATAGCAATGATAGCATATGATAATGAAGGAATACAATGCAGCCACAATACTCAGTTGGCATTGGCTGATAGACGAACACACTGACTGTGAGTGTGGTCTTCAGTGAGCAGTGGACACTAACAGTACGTGTACATCTGTGGTGTTGTGTGTTGGCTCAGGATAGTAAGTGGCTTAGTAGTGTAATTCCAGGGCTATCCCATTAGCAGACACGATTTAGCGTTGCTGCTAATGGCCTTACAATAGATTAATGACTAATGCCCGGGCTTTAAGTGGCTAAAGCCATTTAAAACTCTCACAAGCAACGGCACCCTGCCACAAGAATGTTAGCGGTGAGGCTTGCATAGCTATAGAGGCTCTGTGGGTCTGTCAGTCTGTTGCATTTAGGCACAAGAGACTTTCTTCTTCTACGGTCTCAAAAAAGTGTTGATGTTTTGACAGAGCTGCAAAGAAGAGCTCAGACTGTGGTGTATTGACTTATCTGATGCATGGTGTCAGTGTTTCATCTTTCATGGTCCCCAATGTAAAACTTGACGACTGCTCTAGGCAACTTTCATGACACAGCAGACATTTATTCGTTTTCTGCCACATTTTAGTCACCTGTGTTTCTTTATGTGTGTGGGATTTCAGCAAATAACTGCTGATATGTCAAGGTTTACGTTTAACTTTGAATGCACTCAAAGCTTTACACACAGGCTACATATACCCACTTTAAAATGTTTTTCAATTTGTGAGCATTATCCACTATAGAAGCACTTTGTTGGTTTGTGGTTGGCCGCCCTGATTGGGTCAGAGAAGGTTACCGCTCCCACTCTCCCTTTTACAGGACTGAAGTGTTTGGTTGGGAAGAAAATACTTTTGTGTGAGAGATGGATGAGAGCAGCACAATGAAAGAGTGAAGGGCTCCCTTATTAGGACAGCTTCCAACAGCTGAGACAGGATATGACACGCTAAATCTCACTGTGGAATGTATGACAATGGCTGTGTGTGTTTGTGTCCGTGTGTGTTTTTGTGTGGCTCATCTGTGCCTCTGTCTACCAATGTATGTTTTATTTTCCACACAAATGAAAAGAAACAAGGAGCAGCGTTAACTTCACCAGAACTTGCCACAGCTCTGTTTGAGTATTCAAGGATAAAATCAACGTCAGCCACACACACTTACCACCTTTATTTAGTCTCTGACCCACATACACACTCACACTCTCACGGCTGTGAACACACACTCTCGCTGGTGTATGTGCACACTCAGACTTAATACAGGAGCCTTTGTTCGCTCTGCCAGTCCTGTGTGCGCGGATGGAGAGCAGATTTGATCTACATGAGTCAGTGAACTTTGAAGTAGAAAATGGTTTTTGCCCTGGTTTGGAGATGAGCCATGCTCATGTCATCCCGTTATTAGACAGACACTGCTGAAGTAATCTTCCACAGATTCCTCATTCCTCCCTCACCAGAATGTCTGAGGGAAAGGACTTTGTCATTGCCTTAATTTGGGATGGAGTGACGTTCATTTATTATCATGCCTCTGTAATTTAGCCTTAGGTCATCTGTGGCATGTGTTTAGACTGCATTTCCTTCTTAAAGGCCAGTTTGATGTTTAAAATCAAACTTTTCTTCTTCCTTTCTTCGCTGTTCTTGCTTAGCTTGTTTGCGGGCACTTTTCTGTATGGCTTCACAATGAATCATTGGTATTTGTCTACCAGGATATATTACTTCTATAATAATGGTTATGTAATTCAGCTGGTTATTCTGAAATTCAAGTTTCACTATGTTGTGTTCCCTTCTGGTGAAATTTACAATTTGAATAATCATTAAACTCTCCATGTAAGGAAGGTGACATTTCAGGAGGAGCAGCAGAAAGGTTCTATCAAGTGGAAAAAAAACTGATCAACTTAATGATCAAGAGTAAATCTGTTCTTATGAATTTGTCTGATATCACTGCAGTTTGATTGTAAACCACATGGAGCTTAAGTTTTCCCATGTATTAAAGTTGTGTCCTCAAATAATAAAAGCCCTGATTATTAATCTTTTTCAGCAAAGAGGCACCATGAGACTAAAACTGTATTTTTTTTCATTCTTGTGCAGCTCTTGGTCTCTGCTGCGATTGCACTCATTTACTCTGAAGTGCTGAGTAAAAGCCAAATGCATGATAAAAAGGTCATTGACCAGCTCCAGTTTTATGACTTTTCCTGCAATTTTAAGACTCATTTATTCCTGTGAGTTTGCAGAAATAATAGCAGCCAAGCTATAAAGAAATGGCCCTCATTTAATCTCCTGTTACAGTAAATGGATGGCATGCTGATGAAATACCATCCATATTCTAACTAGTAAACTACACTAAGTATAATATAAAGTGTATATTGCATTTCTAGATTAATTTTAATCGAGCATTTCAGCATTCATCATTAAATGCACATCGGTAGAGAAAAAACGAGGCTTGCCCCCTTTTTCCTTGCTGTGGAGAGCACACAACCTCAGTTCAAAACACCTCTGGATTTTCAAATTTGGTGTAACCTGATGGTGTGATACAGTCGCTGAATAAATCCTCTGAGCCCTCTCACACTCGTCGTCTTCATCCTTCCTCACTTGCTCTGCATCCTTGGAATGAAGTGAAGTGTTAACAAGCTCCGCATGCTGCGGCTGAAAACATGCTGTAATTGTCTCTCGTCATGTATCTCACTTTCTCTCTATTTTTAACCTTGCATAGCAGAAGGTGACGAAACGCACTGAAAAAGTGAGAGTAGTTCACTTCCATCCCTGCTCTGCTCATGCTCCTCTCACCTTGAATTTGAATGAATAATCGCTTTTCTTTTTTTTTCTCCGATGAATTCTCAAGTGGTGAGCTCTTCCCTTATGCCTGCTGTTCGTTCTCGCTGTGTTTCTCGCTTTTTTTTCTGTCTCTAGTCACGTTGTCTCTGTACCTGCTACTTTATATCCCCAGTTAGTTCTCTCTTCCCTCATTTATCTTCCCCTGCTTTGCCTCCCTGCGTCAGCTCCTGCTGCTTTTTAAACTCTAAATATCAACTTAATTAGCACTTCTTCACTGTGTGCCTTCCTAGATCTGCACTGGGCCTAGGCCCTTCTTTATACCTCTGTACTTGGGTTTTTCAGTCTTGCTGTTTGTCTGTTCTTTGATGAAATCCCGGTGATGGTTGAATCTCTTCCTGCTCTCTGGTGTTGACCCTGTCCTGTCCTGTCCTGTGCTCTGCTCTCAGCGTGTGAATGGAGCAGTGTGCGAGTACGGCCTCCCTGCTGGCCTCGGTGCGGGAGCAGGAGAGGCAGTTTGAGATGCTGAGCCGAGCTCTGGAGGAGGAGCGGAGGTCTTGTGCCGGCACCCTGCCCCGCCCCCTCCCCAACATGCAGGTAACATGGAACAAACCCTTGCCCATCCCCACCCCCACACACACTTTCCATTGAAAAGTCCCTCGGATTCACTCTTCCTTGACCCGATGTCATCCCATGTCATCTCCATGGTCACCCTCCATCCCATCAGTGTGGACTGGCTGGATGGCAGCAGAACCCCATCGAAGCCTGGGGAAAAATATACCTCCTCCTGTGGGTTTTAATCAGGCTGGACTTTTGATGCTCACTTGAAATTGACCTTGAGTTTTTGAAGTTAAAAATTGAGTCAAACAAATTGACTAAATCCCCTTCCAATGAAGCCTTCGTGAGGAGGTAATTTACACCCTCTGTTGCTCCTCGCAGCTTTTAATCCTGCATTTTTTTCCCTCCTCCATCGGTGTTTCTCAGAAACATCCGTGTCTCCTTCGAAGTCAGTCAGTCATCATCATCATCATAATCATCATCATCATCATCATCATCATCATCATCCGTCCTGTCAAACTTAACAACAAAGTACAACACTTCATCTTTGTCCTCACATGTCCGTTGGCGTTTGCATGCAGAGAGACGTCTTGTTTGATATTTAATTTTTTGTCGTCTTTTCCTGGACCATCATCAAGAATTTACCCGTGCAGCTGCAGTGTGCCAACCAGCTGGTTTATTTATAGTTTGTTTGATTTATTTCTGGTGTAAGAAAATCGTACCTCAGCTGCTTTTTCAGTGCAGCAGAGTCCATTAACTAGGACCACAGTCCAGGCAGACCCAGTTCATCTGTGATTCCAAATAAAACTCTTGATTTCCAAGTCTGTTTTACAGCTGAAATGTGTTCTGCCGTTTGCTTACACACCCTCTTCATCATGGCTGAGTCAGTTACCTAGTTCAGAGAGTTATGAGTGACTTCATGCTCTGAGTTTACCTGACAGACAGACATGCAGGCGCACACACCCATTCGCGCTCATTCTGTCACTTCCTTATTGACACTCTTGGCCATTAGTGTGCTTGAATAACTCGGCCTACACATGTACACATACACACTTTTGGCCCTGAGGCAACCTTTGAAAATAAACAATCAGGCTCTCCCAGACACTCACTTTCTATCTGTCTATCTGCCGCTCTTGCATGTAGGCTCACATTTACCAGGACACATCCCAGTCCCAGGTGATTCTTGTGGCTGATAAGGGGCAGAAATATAGGTAGAGTGTGTGTATTAGTGAGAGCAGGAGAGAAATGTAGCTTGTGCTGGTTCTTATCTCCGTATGTGTTTACATAGCCCAGAGGCTTCGGCATGCCTCTGCCACTCTCCCAGGCAATGCAACACGACCTCAGTCATTAGTGACAGGTTCCCACACGCTCACATCTACCCGGCACTTTCTTACTGTTCCCTCTGACCGAGCCTTAATCTACCTTAAAGAGCGTGCTCATTTGCTTAATGTGTGTCGTCGTAACTTGGTCTGGGCTGAGTTGCACTTCAACAAGGTGTCATTGCCCCTCCGGGAAGTAGTTCCAGTTCTCACCAGGTTATTTCTGTTTTTTAGATGTGAAAATACATAATTTCTTTTAGTCACAGACGACTGCATTTCATCCTTGAATCAGTGGTGAGCAGTTCCCCCCCAGGCTGCGCCCCCTTTATCCTCTTATGTTGTGGAGATAAAATTGCAGAGATGGCAGTAGAGATACTTAGAGCTCACCCTGTGGCTGGAATGGGAAGTGCACCACACCCATCACCACTCCAGGGCAGGCAATGCTTGTGGTGGTGACACACAAGAGACAGAGGTTTTATCTCTCTGTGGGTCATTATTCATTTCATTACTAGTTTTGTTCATCTGTTCAGTCCACCATTATAGTTCATTTATGTTTGTTCAAGTCTGTTGAATGAGTCTGTTCCATTTAACTACCTCATTGTTTGTGTTTAGCAGTGAGGAGTGTATACATGAAAGCCTCTGTGTTGTTTGTTTGTGTTCATGATGTTTACATACCTGTGGAGTTCATGTAGTTTCATTCTTACGGTTCATGCAGAACCCAACGTTAAACCGTCACTGACGTTCACTTCTTGCATAATTATTATTTTATATCTGTGCGTGTGTATCGGATCCCCTCATGTGTATTTCTTTCTCTCTGCAGAACGGCCGCATTCCTTGTGATGCAGACATAGAAAGGCTGACACTGAACGAGGGTTACATCAACGGGACACATCACGTAAGCACTCAGCAGAGCCCTCCCAGATCCAGCTGTTTCATTTTTAAGGTAGTTAACCCTCAGGATGCCCCATGTGAAACCTATATTTGTTGTGTGTGTGTGTGTGTGTGTGTGTGTGTGTGTGTGTGTGTGTGTGTGTGTGTAGTTCAGGATGGAGCCTGGTCAGGTGGTGCAGGAGACGTTCACAGTGCAGGAGGAACCCCAGGAGTCCCAACCTGTCGTCTCTGTGGAGACCAGTGAAGATGGAACCACTCGGCGCACAGAAACCACGGTAACATGAGAAGCAAATAGAAATGCTCGCTGCAGAGTGTGCGGTTTACATCACTACTGAAGTGACATGATGGCAGAAAAAGCTATGAGTTTTGTCTAGGATCTTTTTGCAGCTGTCGTGATTGAGTGGAGGATATCCCTTTGGATTATATCGCTAACATACAATCTTTCATGCTTGTAAATGTTCAGCACTAACATCTTTTCTCCCACCTCCCCTCTCCCTGCTCTTTAAGGTAAAGAAATTAGTGAAGACCACCACCACTCGCACAGTCATCCCCTCTGTGTCAGACACACTTTCCCTGGATGGTGGAGGTTCAGTGACAGGTATGGGGGGCTACACTACACCCATGGACCGGGTCTACAGGCAGGGACCCAGTGGAGGCGTGCCCATGGACTACCCCACTCACACTGTGCCCCGAAACTACCACTATGGACCTCCAGGGGGCTATGATGAATACCGCACTGGACCTCCATCTGAGACCTACGCAAGCCTTACCAGGGGCGCTCGCATGGATGATCGCTACAGGTACCATGTTTGTTGAAACTGTAGGATTCAAGCCATCAAAGCAGAGTAGACAATAACTTGTCACAGTTTAACTGGATAATCTTTTAGCCAATATTTCCCCTCCCTCCAGTCTCTTCCTCACCCTCTGCTTCTCTCTCCTCTTTAGACCAGTCCATCCAGATGGATACAGAACTCTGGATCCAAGCTACAGAGCCCCCAGCAGGAACCAGCTGGATCCGTATGCTGCTCAACCACAGGTGTGTACAACAATCATTGCATCACTTGCTTTGCTGCTTTCCTTTTAGCAGGATTATAACTTACTCTGCTGAGACTTGGTGATTTGTTTCTGTGATGTATGTGAAGAATCGAATAGGAGTTCAATAGCTATAGGTTTTCGATTGGGCTTGTATCTTGTATTGCTAGATACTAATTCCTGTCCCCGTGTAGGTTGGCCGTATGGGAAGTGCTATGGAGCTATCCTCCATCCCAAGGTTTGTTCCAGAGCCTTACGGTCTGGAGGACGATCAGCGCAGCATGGGCTATGATGAGCCTGACTATGGCATGGGACACCCAATGCACTTCAGCACCATTCCCCGCAACCACCATGCATTCCCCCATGGGCCCCCACGCAGGACCGGGTGAGTAATGTGTGTTTTTGTGGTGACCCATCTCTGTTTAAGCGATGACTAACGTCTGGATGTATGTTCTTTATGTATACACTGTGTGGATTGTCTGTGAGTCATCTCTGAGAGTGAAGTGCTCAAGATAATTTTCTTCCATATTTACTGAAATACTCAGGAAGAGGTGTAGTAAAGGAAAAAATACATTGTGATTTTTATTTGAATGATCCAGTATTGACTCTTAAAATCCCAAGATTGATTTTTGTATTTGCACCTTTTCTCAGTAAACATGTACATCTGCACTAAATGTGTCATGTATATGCAGTGGTTACTTGTTGGGACTGGTTCAGTTCGGGCTGCATGATGTGTAATATATTTACTACTACTATCTACTTAAAATGTAATGTAGTTGATAACTGCTGCATGAACTGCCTTGGCTCATGACAGTTCCCCTAAACTGTGACATAAACCATATCAGACTATGCAGACCTGTTGCATTTTACAGGACTGTCATGACTCAGGGTGGTGTGCCAACTCTAGCTATCTCATAGTGAATCAAAAGATCGCATCTACAAGACGGATGAAAACACTGCAACCTGTTCTGAGGTCTGGGCTTGTCCTTGTTGAAGAGATTTTATCTCTGGCTACAAGATACCAAGCCTTGGAAGTTAAATGAACAGCATGTGGATTCTACTCTAGTCAGTCTGTTTAGCCAGCTGTCTGCAGGTATCAGGCTGAGGTGCTGTCAGTGCTAACAGTGCAGATGATTTAGTGAGCAGACTTTCAGTTTCTACCCTGTCTGTGTTCACATTGATCATTAAAGTGGATGTCTGTACTATGTAGAAGCATCTGCTACTGACAGTACATGTGTAGGTGTGTGGAATAGCATTTAACTTTTTTTTTTTTTTTTTTTTTGCATAATGACATTGACCTTGTAAGTGTTACAAGTTTTTTCTCACAGTGGTAAACAGTTTTAAAATCTGGAAACGTGTTAAAGGTTTAGCCTATAATGAAGAACTTTACACAGTTTCATATTCAAGGAGACAACAGTGTTGCTCATTTGTTAAATGCAGCAGAAATTTAAGATCCCCGGATAAATTCTGAGAAGCTTTATTTATCTGATTATAACCGAACCAGCAAGAATCAAATCAAATTGAATGGGGTTTGAAATGAGTTGATTCTAAATCTAATTTAATTGGGATATCAGTGCCAATATCCAGCAAACTCCGGTATCAAATTTTCCTTTGCGTTTGTATTTATAGATGACTATGTGTCGTCAATAAGTGTGTACGATCTCATATGTTCTTCCCCCTCATCCTCAGGAGTTATGAGGGCACCTTGGACGGTGACATGAGCGGTCCAGGGGACATGTACTATTGGGGTGGAGGAGCACCTCTGGCCCAGGGTGAAAGAGGAAGCATGGCCTCATTGGACAGCACTCTAAGGAAAGGTCCAGGCCCCGGGGGCTGGCGTCAGCCAGAGCTGCCAGAGGTCATCGCCATGCTCAACTACAGGCTCGACCCTGTCAAGAGCAACGCAGCAGCATACCTGCAGCATCTCACCTACAAGAATGATAAAGTAAGAGACGCACACGTGAAAGCACAATCTTCTTGATTTAAAGCTCGTTCATATAACTTACAGTAGAGTAGCCCTCATTTTTGGTTGGAGCAGTTAAGTTGTCAAGAGTATGAGGGTGAAATTAAAGATGATTAATTATGTATGTACTGTATGCATGTATGTTCTAAAAATGATTGTGTGTGATGGCAAATAAAGTTCTACTAGAATGGGTTAGTTAGGTGGATGTGTCAAGATCTTTAGTTCAGGGATAAGACAGTGGAGGACCTGTTTTAAAAACTAGACTGGACTTTACTTGACCCCCTCATCTACATCCACTGCTAACATGCATCCTTTTGTTTTCCAGGTGAAGTCTGATGTGCGTCGTTTGAAAGGCATCCCAGCGCTGGTTTCTATGCTTGACAACCCAAACAAAGAGGTCAGTTTGGTTTTGTCCTCCGTGGCTTTCACTTCATTCTTTACTTTGTTAGTGTGTTATAACTGGACTAGGTGGGGGGAAAGTGAGGCTTAAGGGATGTAGTGTATTTCTTATGTAATACTGAGACAATTCATTGGCCTGAGATGAGGACAAGGTTAGACGTGACACTCCGCCTTAATATCAAATGCATGAGAAAGAGGAATAAGCATTACGTATTTGACTTCTCTTGGTTAAATCCTGGAGGTCAACACTTGTGCTAAATATGGTTTCAGCCAAAACATTCTGTGGCTTTTTTTACGATTCCCTTTCATTTAGGCCAAGCGGTGGCAAAGTTTTGCTGATGTTTGTATGGGCATTACCAGGCAAACCACATCATGCATTCCACTCTCGAAGCAAAGAAGCATCTTAACTTCACATTTCATGCTCTACAGCCAATGACAAGTTTGAAGTCTGGTGTGACTTGCTGACTGGAGAAGTGGGTCAGACAGAAATCCTCTTAACGTTTTCAAGTGGTTCCAAAGAGAGTGTGTGTGTGTGTGTGTGTGTGTGTGTGTGTGTGTGTGTGGTTGGGTGGAAAGCTGAGATACAAAATAGGACAAAGAGTGTGATGTCATGAAAACTTTTTCAAAATGTATGTGAAAGTGTATCAGAAATATGACATGGGATATTGATTATCTGCCGTTGATTAACTTGTTGCTGATATTAACGTTGTTTTATAGTGAAAATAGGTAAGAAACATGGCCAACAAATTCAACATTAATCATAGGAAATTACTTGAATGAATAGCCCTGCCAAGAGCCATGTCATTTTCATACCACTATCTAACAGTTATGAGGGCATGACTCTGTTTTCTACTACTATGCTAAACCCTTGTAAGTGAAATAAGTGCTTTCTCTGTGATCCTCCTTCATGACTAATCGCTCATTAAACTGTTTCTGCTTTAGGTTCACTACGCAGCCTGTGGAGCACTAAAGAACATCTCGTACGGCAAAGATCCAGACAACAAGATCGCCATCAAGAACTGTGATGGAGTGCCTGCTCTGGTCAGGCTGCTGAGGAAAACCCATGACCAGGACCTCACTGACACTATCACAGGTTAGAAGCACATATCAGAACACATCTATATAAACATGACTATCAAATGTTTCCTTTTTAGCCCCACCCCTTAATCTTTATTGGCAAATAATGACAACATAAAATGATAAGAAAAACAATCAAAGCAACTGTTTGTTCACATTGTTTGAATTTATTTGCAGCTCTGTTGATGTCGCCATTTTAAGTCTTGTATAGTGTCAGTTTTTTTTACTTAAGACTTAGAAACAAAGCACATTTTCACATTTGAGAACCTGGAGTCGTCACATTTTTGCTTTAAAATTACTTAAACAATTTCTCACAAATCAGGAAACATGTCTGTCCATCCATCAAGCTGTTATTTTCTCTAGGGCTGTTTTAAAGTGACAGTTGGCAATAGTGCGAGTAAGCTGCATTACTAAACTGGACAATTTTACATATTTAACTTTTCTTTTTTCCCAGGGACGCTGTGGAACCTGTCGTCTCATGACTCTGTGAAAATGGAAATTGTGGACCATGCACTGCACGCCCTCTCTGACGAGGTGATGGTGCCCCATTCAGGCTGGGAGAAAGGGAGCAATGGAGCAGGGGGCGGGGAGGAGAACTGCAAGCCCAGACACCTTGAGTGGGAGATGGCCCTCACCAACACAGCAGGCTGCCTGAGGTAGGGGGAAAGGAAGGAAGGAAGGAAGGAAGGAAGGAAGGAAGGATGTAGGTAGTATCATAAAACAGATTAGACCTGTTGGATTTTAATGGAGGAAGGAAAGTAACTGTTCATGTGAAGCATTTTGTTCCACTAATAACCAGAGTGATGGTACAGTCAGTATGTTCTTATCAGAATAAACTGGCCCATATTGCCAAAAAATGTAATCGCACTTTAATAATCATATAATCACTGAGGTAAAATATACTTTTCTAAAGTATAAGAATAAGCCAATGAGCACCATGAACTCACTGCAAGTCCATCAATTCAAAAGTCTGTAAGGGAATGCTCCATCTGGTTCATTGTGCATGTCAGAAGCCTTTTCTCTGGTTACTAGAATGTATACACATGATATCTTATTTAATTTTATATAGTTCTCATTAAAATGTTTTGGGGTTAAATGTCAGTTATTTATTAAAGAAGAAATTCTGGCTGAACTGAAGCCTTACAGTAACCGGGAGCGATTAGGAGAGGGTGAAGAGTTTACAGGGAGGGGGAGAGTAGAGGACAGTGGGGCATTGACTTAAACAGTGTAAACAGTATGTTCTAGCCTCTGGGTCCGTTATCTATGCATTCCCCTTGACCACATGGTTAATTACAGTGTTCACTTGTGGGTGTAGAAAAGTTTGTGTGAATAACTTGGTGATCTTGAAGACTTAAAAAGTTTGGTATTCGCAGAAGGTGTCTGGACAGTATTGTTCAGTACACAGTATGACTAGATCCTGGAATTAAAGACCTGCAATGTCAGATAAAAACTACAGATCATTACTGTTACATAGGGATGTCACGAGAACCAACACTTTGGTAATGTGTGACGATACTTGTCTTTCTAAAGTACCACAGGTACTGAAGGTACCGAGATAACGTAGGTACTGGAGATGTGATTCTTCCAGGACTGATGAGGACAGTATGATAACACGACAAGTGTTTTAGTCAAACTTGAAGAGAAGAAGAAGGCAGGCTCAGGAAACAATAACAACAACACAGGGTATTAACTGTAGTAACTCAGCCTGTCGAGCATGTATGAGAACACTGTGTATGCAGCAGCCTCTGTTGTTTTCTGGTTTTAAATGTGTTAAATGAATTTGGTATCTTTGGTATATAATGTTATATTGAGAATGCATCAGCGGTATGGTGATCTTAGTTCATACTTTTTCTTACCTATATTTTTTGTTTTTATATACACTCAACATTGACATTTCTTCATTGCACCTTATATACAAGTAGGAGAAATACATCATATCATTCATTCCCCTGCACAAAGAAGTGTCGGTTCAGTTCAGTGTGGAGAGGTTTAACACAAGCACTAGTTTGAACTCACTAAAAACAAGAGAAAGATGACTGTTCTGTGCTCTCAGTAAACATAGTCTAATAAGTGGCATATTAAAAAAGACTAGAGGAAATCCTTGTTTGACAAGTTATGTCTTCAAGCATGATCATGATGATGAAGTCTAGTAAAGCTGTAGAGGTGAGACTCTTAACGCCATTGACATGTAGCTTCATAATGCTTACATCTATTTATACCTGTGTCTCAACACGAGGCTGAGCCATCTGGGTCAGATGACTTTTGTTATTCATTTGCCAAGAATTTTACACAAGATACGAATGAGATGGAGGTCAGCAACATACCTCATAAATACACAGGATGTGGTGAGCTCCACGATCACTTTGTAGTTGGCCAGCTTCGTGGTCAAACAGCAGCTGGCAGACAGAGGTAGGATTTTCTGGTGCTCATATTTACTTGCCCAGCTGCTCTGTTATTGTGTCATATAAAAGTTTAGTGATGAGGTAGAAGATCTAACACTGATTAATCCATCTTACTCTGATTGAAGTGCTTACTTCAAAGTTAATTTTTCATTTCTTTCTCCTCTTGTGAATAGAGAGGATTTACTACACCTGACCTTAGAAATGTTGCCCTCTTATGTGCTGCAGTTGTGATTTGATTTAATCTGTAGTTTAATATTAAAACTGTTGGCCCACTGCAACATGTAAATAAACTTCCTGAACTATGCAGTGAAGTGAAATCGGGGCCCCCTGCTGCGAAGGGGAATGTGTCCTGTTATTGTGTGAGAGGGTGTGTCTGTCATGAGGAAAAACAGGCCAGCACAAAAGAGGAAGGCTGAATATCATTCCACAGAGTTTTCTCCTTCATGGTCCTTTCTTTATGTCTCTTCTACATCAGTGAATGAAGAACTAACTGGGTCTCAGTTTTCCATCCATCCAGTTCTGTTAGATCTTTAAGTGGCACTCAATCGCAGAGCAATTGAAGAAATTGGTCCAGAGTTGTAACATGATCTGGTCGAACTGTACTCTCTTTGTAAAGCAGTAGTTTTAACAGGAGTTTCATTCAAACAACTCTTGGGGATGTGTTCAGGCATTGTGTGCTGGAATCCCTTTGTAGAGACTCTTTCCTCTCCCCTTTACCCCCTTAACTGCCTTGTTTATTTCTTCAGCAGTTCACTCTGCTAATCCTTATTTTTCTTTACATTCTTGTTTCTCATCCTCTCAACTTTCCACTCGTCCAAAGAAATGTGAGTTCGGAGCGAAGCGAGGCGAGGAGGAAGCTGAGGGAGTGCACAGGATTGGTCGATTCACTCATGTACATTGTCCAATCCCAGATTGACTGTAAAGATGTCGACAATAAGGTTTGTGGATTTATTTATTAAACCTTTCAAGCAATTAGTTTGTTTTCCTTTGTGGGATCAATAAAGTTTATCTTTTCGGTAGTGCTCAAAGTTCAGGCATTTTTTAAAGAATAAGTGAAACGTGAAGTGGCATGTTATCTACTGTGAATAGGTGATCTGATGTCCTTATGAGAAACTTGGCAGGTTGAGAATTTGAATTTTGATAATTCTTCATTTTTAATTCATCTCTGTTCTCCCACCGTTTTCCCTCCGTCTTTGCAGCTGATAGAGAACAGCGTGTGTCTGCTGAGGAACTTGTCCTATCAGGTGCACCGTGAAATCCCTGGCTGTGAGCGCTACCAGGAGGCCGCGCCCATCAACCAGGGCCCTGCCCCCTCCAGCCAGAAGGGTGGCTGCTTCAGCTCCCGCAAGGGCAAAGGTAGGTTTGCAGTGATGTCACTGTTTTCAATGGTGTCTTACTAGACTAATACTGACACACACACACACACACACACACACACACACACACACACGCACACGCACGCGCACAAACAAAACCACTCACACAGGAATGTTAACAATTTCCCCAACTGAGAGGAAGCTCATGCTCTCTCCAGCTGCTCTGTTTGTGTTTCACTGAGAGTATTGATTTGTTTTTTCTCAAATACAAACCTCCTTTCTACTGTTTTGTGGCTCTGCCAATGTTATAATAAAATTATTTTTCAGTGGCAAAGACCATCTGTCAACATTCATATTAATAATTCAGATACTATATCCTCCTTGCTAGCTTCCTGCCTTTTTCAGATTTTCTTTTTTTCTTGAATATAACGAGGCAGTGTGAAAAATAGTACAGTAAAAAATCCACAAAGTCAGTGACCATCCAACAATATAACATTTTAGAAAAACAAATGTACAACAGACTGTGGGGCTGCCATAAAAGATTTTCATTATCAGTTAATCTGCTCAATATTTTTCTTTGAACACATGATTTGTTTAGTTGATGAAATATAAAAAAAAATTGAAAACCATATCCAATCCACATAATTTTCCAGAGCCCAAGCTGAAATGAAATGTCTTGTTTTGTTGGACCAGCAGCTCAAAGCTCAAAGATATTCAGTTTAGAGAAAAGCAGCAAATCCTCACATTTGAGGCTGAATGGGAGAATGTTTGTCTTGTAAAATGACTGAATGGTTAATCGATTATCAACATATTTGTGAATTTGTTTTCTTTCTGATGATTAACTATTCGTTTCAGCTCTAGAATACTGCAAAATATATCATCATTGAGTAACCAGAACCCTGAGTTGATTGCTACTTTTCAATAGTAATCTGTACAGAAAAAATGTTCAGGTTAACTGTAATTAGACTTTTACATAGGGCCAGACCAGCTGTCTACAGTGTGATGTAACAAACAAAATTATACAACCACTGTATGAAAGAGAAGATTGCATCAGAGTACCTGCTGTAACCAAAAAAGCTGTGATACTCATTGGGGGGAGCAGAAGAAATGTCCCGGTTCACTAGATATCAGCTTTTAAGTTTGATAAATTGCTCTTCTGTGTATTCATGATTTTCAGGTCTGTTGCAAAAACATATATCACTGCAACAACATCTCAAACTGTACAGAGTAGTTGAGATGTGTGAATTACATGAACTGTTGTGCGCTTTGATTCGCTTTATTTGGCCTTCACACTTGTCACGCATGTCACATTACTGATTGTGTGTGGTGGCAGTGGCGCTGTTGTGATGTAATCAGGTGTTGACTGGGTGGCTCAATTATGGCTGCTTTCCTCTTACTCAAATGCTCTCTCTTCCTCCTGTTCTGCCACTCTCTCCCTCTTCACCCCTTTCTCTCTCCTCCCTCCTCTCCATTTTTCTCTCCTCTTTGCGCGCTGGGCTACAGATGAGTGGTTTTCCAAAGGTAAGCTCTTTACCTCTGTATGACTGCACTTTGCTTCCGCTGCCTGTTGTCTTAGTGTTAGCAGTAGTTGAGTAGCTGAGCTAACAGGTTGGAGTATTGTCTGAGTACTAACATGCACGCCTCCTCCTCACTGACAGAGTTGTAGTGAATTTCTCAGAAGAGAACATGCATCTCAGTTTTTGGTTGGTTTCTGTTTTCCCCTGACAACGCATATCTAACCAAACTTAAAAAATACTAACAGTAGATATAGTTCTCTAAAATGAATCTGTCATATTTAGATGTTATGTGTTTCTAGGACTGTAACGTTGATATTTCTTTCCAGGTAGGAAAGATGAGGATACCGCTGCAGATACAATAGACATTCCAAAGAGGACCACACCTGCTAAAGGTAATGACTGACTCACTTTCACTTTCATTATTTGTATTGTACGAGGAAAAAATATGCATTTGCTCACAATCTTTGTTACTTCTGTCCTTCTTCCATACTTCTTCGTCTTTCCCCCCTCTGCTTCTTCTGATTATTTCCCATCAATCACTCCTTCTCCTACCACTCTCCTCTCCACTCTCTCCCTCTTTCCTGTAGGCTATGAGTTGTTGTACCAGCCGGAGGTGGTCCGCATCTACACCTCTCTCCTAAAGGAGTCCAAGAACCCCACTGTGCTCGAGGCCTCGGCTGGAGCTGTTCAGAACCTGTGTGCCGGCCGCTGGACTGTAAGAACTGTTATCTGTTATCATCCTTTTCCATTCTATGGCACCAACACTCCCTGTGCGTCGTAACTCCTGTCCTAGAATCTGAGCCAACATGAACCTAGATCTCTGCACAGCTCTGACGGCGTGCACCAGGTGCTGTAAATCTACTGTATGACCTCTTTGCTGTCTCATGCAAATTTAGCCAAAAATGGAGCTTCATGCACTTCTTTCTATGGATATATTTCGAGTACATTCAGATGGCAGAGGGTAGAAAAAATTTGTAATTAAAAATTGCAAAGAGAAACCACCTGGAACATGACTGTGCAAATGTGTGTTTTACTTACTAGTGGTGTATAGTGGCAATTATAAAACTTGAAAACAGTGGAAGAGACAGTGGTGTGTCTACTCAGGAGCGCCTTCAGCATGTGTTGGTTGGATCGGCCCATGTGTGTGATGCAGGATGAGCATCTGAATAATGCACTTCATGAAAATGCAGTCAAAGTTTGTCCACTGTCATTGAATGTTTTACTCACCATTCATTTTCTATATTCACTTATCCTGTTTAGGATTGTAGGGGGACGGAGCCTATCCCAACATGCATTATACCAGAGGCTGTGTACACGCAGGACAGGCCATCAGTCTGTCACAGACATATTATATAGTCCCTTAATCTAATAAAAATGTTTCTTTGTTCAGTATGGACGATACATCCGTGCCTTGCTGCGCCAGGAGAAGGGTCTACCCATGATGACTGAGCTGCTGGCCCATGGAAACGACCGTGTGGTCCGAGCCATGTCTGGAGCCCTCCGCAACCTGGCCATTGATGCACGCAACAGAGATCTACTGGGTGAGGCTTAGAGTGTTTTTTGTGTGTCGCAGCAAGTCACATTATTTAAAAGTACCATTTTAACCGGGGTGTAATAGAGAGGTTTATAGTATCAAGTGCACAGTGTCAGTATTGAAGTGTGCTTTGATGTTTTAACCACTCCTGTGTTGTTAGGTAAACACGCGGTGCCTCACCTGGTGGCCAACCTGCCCGGTGGTGGTCAGAGTCAGCCGGTGCGAGGACTGTCAGAGGAGACGGTGGTGTCGGTATTGAGCACGCTTCATGAGGTGCTGGGCTCTAGTTTGGAAGCAGCCAAGACCCTCAGGGCCTCACAGGGCATTGAGAGACTGGTGCTCATTAACAAGGACGGGTAAGGGCTGATCAAGGATTTTGAGATACTTCTCTGTTCGCAGTTTTGAATTACTTGCTCTCTTTATGGGTCCTTTATGAGTCTCTATCTTAATTCCCTCTCTCTGCCTCTCCCGTCCACTGGGATCATCAGTAATCGTTCTGAGCGGGAGGTGCGTGGCGCTGGCCTGGTGCTGCAGACCGTGTGGGGCTACAAGGAACTGCGGCGCACTTTGGAGAAGGACGGCTGGAAGAAGACGGACTTCATGGTCAACCTAAACCCTCCCAGCAACAACACCAGAGCCAATGGAGGATATGAGGACAGTACCCTGCCGCTCATAGACAAAGGTGAGGAAGTGAAAGGGAAACATTTGCATGTGTAGTGGACATAACTGTCCATAAGTGTCTTTGTCCTTAGATCTTCCGTCTGTGTTGTTTGTACAGCAGCAAGTATTTGGCTTATTTTTCACTACTCCTTCAAATTTAATAACCCTCTGGGTTCACATACATTCACACACACACATTTATTGTGATTTTAATGGACTTTGAATTTAGTCTTTGTGAACTATTTTTGCTCCTTATTGCATGTTATCATTTTTGGTATTCCAGTACAAACTGAGCTGTGTCTGACTGCTCATGTTGCGTTACGAACAGTTATGGCTCTGAATGGTCTAAAGTGCGATTTTCTCTGTCACTCCACAGTCATAACTGTGCTAGTGTTTCAAAGAACCGGCTCTTCTGTAGGAATATCATGGTACCAGGTAGTTGGTCCTAATACCAATGAAATTCTCAATATCGAATTTGATAGAATAGCATCTGTGGCACCGTTTACATACTGGCTTTTGATCTTCTATAACTTGTCCCTGATGATCTGCCAGCCAGCCTTGGTTGTAGGATTATTATACTGCCCTCCACAGTCCCAGAAGAATCACATTTCCAGTGCCTATGACATCTACAGTACCTGTGGTACTGCAGAAAAACAAGTAACATCACATCTTCAGAATTTTGCCATCGACTTGGTGCCAAACTATCGGTTCTCATGACATCCCTGCTCTTCTGAAATAATATCTGTGCTCATTTCTGTGTGTTGCATTTTACAAGTAATTCCTATAATAGGCTGGCTTCAGTGTTAACTAAGAGTTCCAGTTAATTTTTACGTTTGTCTCAACCTGCTTGGCATGCAAGATATTTAAGGGTTTACCACACTGGGGCATTTCAGATAATCCCAGCTATGGTTGTCCATCACCTCCATGTTTGTAAAACTTTCTTTTTAATTTCTTCAAAAGATCTTTTAAGCTCTTTGGCACTGACTTTAAAATTTACTAACTCCACCCATTACACACCAAAGTAACGTAAACTATATATTTGCAAATGCTAGCTGGCTCATGTCTGATACTCAGAAACGTTGGCAAAACACTCACACACCTACACACTTCTGTCTTTGGCAAGAGATGCTCCGGCTGACTCTCTGAGGGAACTGAAACATTTAACTTCACAGACAAACGGTGACATTGATGCTTACTGTGTTTGTGTCCTCGATACACAGGCGGCAAAGGGGACCGGGAAATGATTCCAATGAATGACTTGGGACCAGGTGAGGGTGAAAACAATAAACACACACACACACACACACACACACACACACACCTCTGCTTTAACACATTTATTTCTCTTCTTCAGATGCCTACTCCACACTGGACCAACGAGGGAGAAGGAACACTCTGGATAACACACTCGAACCTGCTGACAAAGATGCAGTACAGGTACACACTGGACACACACACACACACACGCACGCACACACACACACAAGCCCTGCATGACTGCACCTAAATGAGAATTACTTACCTTCCTTAACATAAACTCTACTAAATACTTCTTATCTCCCTTTCCTAACCCCAATATAACTTTATGTGCTTCCAACAGACAATTGAGAATAATAGAGCAGACAATATGATAATTTTTTTAAGTTTGTTCTTATCAGTAGAGCAGTCCTTCACAGGTTGTAACTTGTTATCATCTCCATGTTGTTAGACTTTGCATTACCTTTTCCTGTGAATTTGGGACACATCATTATCAAATCATCATCAAAAAGATTGAAGTTGTTGGAAAAAAAATTCAATTAACTAGAAATTACACACCTTGTGGGCTTGCAGATGTCATGATATATAGACCAATGTCCTCACTTCCAGCTAAAAACATAACCGTGTGAACGGACATGCTCTCACACACACCCACAGACAGCATGTTGATGCATGTCTCGTTTAAGCACTCTGGTTGATGTGTGTCTTGCACATAATTTCTCACCGTGTTCTTTTTTTCCCCTAAAACATGACCTAACATTAAACTAATCTTTTGTAACCCTTCTTTCTTTTCTCATCTGATGCCTTATTTCCCTCCACATTTTTCTCTCTCTATCTTGCTGTTGTTTCATTTTCATGTTTTTCACACTTAATCCTCTTTGTTTACTTACCCCCTCCTCTTTTGACTCTCTCCCCTTCTCTATCTCTTTCTCTATCACGCACTCCTCTCTATTTTTTGTCTTTCTCTCTCAGGGAGGGATGTATGGGGAGAGGCAGGCCTCTTTGCCTCTAATGGATTCTTACGATGGTTAGGCTACACCCACTGTCACACTGCATGTCAGTGCATGGTATGTGTGTCCCCCCGGCTGCTCCTCTCAGCTCACTGTATGGCCTAGTATCTTAGTTATGTACTAAGAACTGTGACTATTTGTGTGTTTGACAGTGACCAGTGTTGTCAATGAGCTTCCATTGTACTGTAGTTGGACTGTTTTTTGCTCCCCCTGCTGGTGAAAAGTGTCAAGTGTCTGATTTTAATTCTCCTGAGATGTTGTTTTTATTTTTTTCTCTGCGCTCTGCACTCTCTGCGCAGTTTGTGTCATTTTTATCTAACATGTGGTGACTTTGTTGCCTGCAGCCACTATTGTGTAATGTAGTTTGTACTGTGTTCTTTTTCTTTTTATTTGAAAGCCTCTGCTGTGAATCAGAATTTTAAACGTGTGATTCGTCACGGTTTGACCTCCTTACATTAGCTGCTGCACATGATCGATTCCCACACTTGTGCCTCTTTTCTTGCAGAAAAACTGATTGTGTGTATCACAAGACGACAGCCTCCTCCCACCTACTGCCCTTGCTGAACTGACAACGGGGGACCACTACGCTACAGATGGGACTAAACTCCATCCTTTTACACTCAACTCTTCTTTCCCTCCTTAACTCTTTTTGCAGCTTCCCTTCTCTCTCTCTTTCTCTCTGTTACATTCCTCCATCTCAGCTGACACTAACGAGACCACACGGAAAACTGATGTGGATCTACGCTCCCTGTGGACAACCGGATGTGACACTATGACCACTTTAAGCTCTGCGAGTCCTAAACTAAAAAAAAAGAAAAGCTAACCACTCAATCAGTTACTGTGGCAACAACACTACATCTCTACATGACAACACTATGACTTGCTTGGACGACACTAAAGCTCTCTTCAACAAAAAAGCAGAGACTTTGGCTTCATCTGAGGACTTTTGTAATTTTTGGAGGTCGGAGGACAGACTTATTGAACTATTATTAAACTAATTAAAAGGAACTGTTGGGATCAGAAAAGGACTCTTTTTGGTGAAATTTTACATTAATTGCTATTGTAGTCTGTTTTGAAGAAACTGAGGGATTGTGTCATTTTCTCTCTAATGGTTAAATACAACAAGACATCATTTCCTACCAGTGTTTATCAATTAATCAGATATGTGTAAACCTTCTGCTTCTGTTTTGGTAGTGGTTGTTGTTCCTCTTCTTGCTTTGCTCTGTACCACAGTAATGTACTTGTGCCAAATGACACGGCTACTGCTGCGACTGCCAATACTGAATGCAAGAACTTCACACACTCAGACTTTTTAACAGCAGCTACACTGAAAACTGTCACCTGCTTTGTTTTGTACGCAGTTTGTGTCGGTGACAGACCATCACTAAGATGCATGGGGATGCTGCATTTTCTGTATTTGATTGTGATCCATAGATATAAAGGGGACAGAAGTACAGAAGAGAAATGATTGTCCACCTCATTGGAATAGACAGTATAGTCTGTGCTACGTTTCTTTCTTAAATGTAAGCCCCTCTGTAATTTCTGGGGAGATATCACATGATTCAGTGGGTGCATTTCCTTTTATCCACAGGTCTATAATCTTATGAATGTGTACATACAAGACGGTCTCTAACAGTGGGCTAACTGGAGTGCCTCGCTTATTCAGGATAGGTCTGATGGATGTGTTCAACATGACTTTCGTAACCAATCAAGGTGTCTTTTTCTCAGCAGGTTATTGGTTGAGAATACTGTATATGGAACTCAGCAGTTTTCTATTCTGCGAGAAAATGGAATATATGAACTTGTTTGTATGTGAGAGTTGATTCTTGTTATTGGGATTGTTTTTTTTTTTTTTTTTTTTTTAAACGAAGGTATAAAAACTCTTGAGTTCTGTATAATTTACTGCTTCACAGACCCATAGCCTACCTGGCTTTAAGACTACAGAACAGTACATGGGATAAGACACAGTACTGTCTGTTTTTGCCCATGTTTCTTTAGTACAGTGCTTTTTCTGTAGCAGAATGCATATTCTTAGTGCCGACTGAGATGTAGATACTTATTGAGTGGACGATTAAAAGAAGCACTGGGGGGGTTTGTGTCCCCACCACCTCCCCTCTTTTTTTTTTTTTTTTTTTTTAAATCTTTCCTTTTGTTTTCCATGCCAATTGAAACAGGACAGAGGAAGCCTCATTTTCTCAAAGTAACAAGTTGCCTTCAAGAGTGGACCAACTAAAAGAAGAGAACAGAGGAGAGCAAGGGTTTGTGGTAGAAAATCTGTATAAGGAAGCATAGACCAGAATTTGCTATTAGATAAAGTGGAGGAAAAAATAAAAGCACATTAAAACTATATATACAAGAGAATATTTGTTAATTTTAATGATTTTATGTATTTCTTTTTTATATTCTGATTTGGGTTTAATTGTTTTGGGTGCTCTGGGTGAACGCATATGCAATCAGTTTTTATGTTTTGATTGAAAACATTCAGTTTGTGTCTTAATGCAAAATAAGTTAGCTAAACAAAATCCTCCAACACACTCATCTGATACTGGAACACTAATGGATAAAATCAGATTCTGGGCTACACCTTAATCTCTGCCTTGGCTCTTTAAAGTTGCACATTCTCATTTATGAATGAATTATGTAACTAGCAATACTGTTTTTAATAAAAAAGAAAATGATTTCTCTGAGCTTTTGTTTTCTTTTGCCTCTTGTCGATCACACTACTTCGTAATGAATCTGTGATGAGCAATTCATGATGGAAATAGTGTCAGTCTCACTCTGACAGCGGCCGGTGGGTGTAGCTGTCTAAGCGACTGCGTTTTTCAAGATGCGACAACAGTAGGGGGAGACATGCTAAACATGTAATGGTTCTGTGACTTTAATTTACGGGTTTATGGCAACGGTCATTGTTTGGATTAAAGTTTGATTGCCTGAAACATCTGTACTCGCACAAGAGAGATATACCGGTAGGTGTAATTTTCAAGCTACAACTTTAGCTGCGTGTGTGAACTTCACTGAGTTAGCTAACATCCTTACTTCGAGTTGCGCTGTTTGATCGTTCAAATGAGGTTAATTAAAACAACCTTCTAATGAGGTACTTTACCAAACTGTTGTTTATGAACGAGATGGACAATGCATATTTAATATGTCGAATAGGATTTCCCCCCATTTTTTAGCTAAAAATGTAGCTAGCTACTGTTAGCCACGTTTGACATATGATCTAAATTTTAGCAACACTTTAAACCTTAGCATAAGTGACGAAATATTTAGTCAAATTGTATCCTATGGTTAAAAGAGGTCGGCTAAGGTTAACACAAAACAGAGTAATAAGAGTTAAATGTTAAACTTTACCGTCAAAAGTCAATTGTCAGGCAGAGGGTTCGAGCAAGATGGCGGTGTAACAATTATCGAGCTGTCAGCACTAAACTTGTATTTGAAGCATTTTAGACAGTGGTTGACCAGGTTTGGTTGGTGATGATTGTTGAAAAATGTTCTTTAATACATTCGGCCGTGACATTGAACTTGCATTGCACAAAAAAATGCCCAAGTATGTCAGAAATTGACCACGGAGTTCACAAACATTAACTCTGCCGGAGCGCAGTTGTGCTCTCACACGTGCTGCCTAGCTGCCATCTGCTACCTGGTCCAAATTAAAGGCTGATGCGAGCTGTGCTGAGTCCATGCTTTGCCGTTGGTTTTGCATTGCACGCTCTCTTGTCTTAAGTTTTAATGAACCAGTTTGTTAAGTGTTTTTCTGTAAAGACAAACTTAATTTTTCATAGTGACGTTAAAGTGGAAACAGCCTCATTAGATAATGTGATGAGAGTGCTGCAGTAAGGTAATTTATTTATTACTATAACTGACATAACTAAGTAAAAGTCATTTACAATTTGCACAATAAAGTAAAATCAGATGGTTGATAAAAAGTAAATAGTAAAACCAAATCAATAGTAACTAGTAAAACCAAATAAGGAACAAAAGTTATAAGCAACAGTGAACAGGTAGATTTTGAGTGGATGTACCACTGGTGCCAACAATACTGTGTATCCTTCTGTGTGTGTCTTTAAATAACTTTTACCATATTCTTTCATCCAGGTCTGCCCTCTCTCCAAGTGCCCATGTGGACATGCGGAGGTACTGGTGGCCAGGTTTTGAGATGCAGCTTCTTGGTGAGCTGCAGAGACAACAAAACAGCGCCCAATTCTGTGATACCCTGTTACAAACTGAGGGTGAGGTGTATTGTATAATATAGTATAACAGAAAGATATAATAGAAAGCTGGTGTAGCATACTTGATGGAAAAGAAATAAAAAATAAACGTTTTTTCTCATCTACTCCTTTTGTTAAGGTATCTCAGTGCCAACCCACAGCTGTATCCTCGCAGCTCTCAGCCCCTACCTGTCTCAGAAGCTGTCAGCCTCCCCATCTCCTCCATCCGGCCAGAAGCATCAGCTCCAGCTTCAAGCTGTCAAGGCCCAGACCCTGCTGAAGCTGGTCGGTCTGCTATATTCTGGGGAGGTGGAAGTAAAAGGAAGCACAGAGCAGAATGACGTGCTAGCTGCAGCCCGCCAGTTTGGGATTATAAGCCTTGTAGAGGGACAGAAAGACGGGGGGATGAAGGAAGGAGAGAGGCAGAGTCAGTGGAGTTGCAGGGAGAATGACTTTCATGATGAAGGCAGGAAGATGAGGGATGCACAAAATCAGACTGAGATGGCTGGAAAGACAGACACAGATTCTCCAGTTGAAAAGAGAAGTTGTGTATCTACAGGAACACAGACTGTCCAAGCTGGTGAAAAGTCAGTGTACAGTTCTATTACTCTGTCTAGCCAAGCTACACCTCCAACCCCAGAGTCTACACCCTCTTTAGCTCAAAGCTTGGATTTTTCTGTCACACTTGAAAAACAGTTTTGCTCCACTTCTTGCCGAGTCATTCCCAGCATGCCCAGTGGAGCATCAAGCAATGGCGACTCTATATTAAACCGATCCTTCTGCAGTTTAATAAATCCCACGTCAACTCCAGTTTTGTGCAGTGAAATGTTGACCTTCCCTGTTTCTCTTAATGATGACGCCGAGTCCCCAAGGCCTCAGGAAGACAACAACTACAAGCAGTCTTCTGAGTCTGGGGACAGCATACAGGGCTTGGCTGAGGAAAGCACAGAACTGGAGAATAGAAAAAGAAATGGCAAGATCGTTGACAACAGAGAAGGTAGGGAGCAGCCGAGCCAGGCTACCGGAGATGAGATGCCAGGAGAGGAAAGAGGAAAGTCAACAGAGAAGAGGCGTGTACAGGCCAGTGTAGGGATGAAGAGCTTGGCTATGATGAAACAGCTGCAGCAGGTAATGGAGTCCACACAGATTTCTATCAAGGTAAGAAGAAGTGGTACATTTTTGAATTAATTCTTTTTCATTGTAAGGTGTGTACATAAACCCTGGAGTTATATTCGGTGAGATTACCAATTGATCTTGTTAAACTAAAGTTTTTCTGATTATGATAAAAATGTGTGTCAGGCCAAATTGCAAAATTACAGTACACTAGTTTTCTAGGCTGTTGAGTGATTAGAGATCATATTGTTTGGTTGTGACTTCCTGTCGTAGTGTATCATTTATTTTCTGACAAGCACATTTTTCAGGGTGTCATAGACACTCAGCTGCTGTTGCCTAAAAATTTGAATCATATCTCCATTCCCCCTCAAGCGCAGTCACGACACTAAAAATGGCTTGTCAGTTCTACATTTGATGAACAAAGAAAAGCAAAAAAAAATGAAAATTTAGTTTCATGACAAATTATTATGACTCAGCTATGATGTGTTTGTGTGTGTCCTCAGACTTTCGTAACAAATGTGTAGGAAGCCTCCTCTTTGTGTTCTCATCATCACCACCGTATTTTCTTCCCTCTGTGCAGGTGAAGCTGAGGAGGAGGACTAAAGGAGAAATGTGGGAGGTGGTGAGCATGCAAGATACAGATGATGCGTTGAAACAGGTAGGTTAGTGTGACAGTGAATTTATACATAAAGACACACTTGTCACCCATTTCACTCTTGGTGGTGCATGGCAGTGCAGGGACAGAATAATAAGAGTTGCTGATTTTTAACAGTATTTACTTAGAAAGGACACAGCAACAGGAAGACACACGTTGGTTAAATAGACAGCAGCCCACGTATCATACATGCATTGTGTATACAAGGGCCAAAATACAAAGGCCTTCTAACTTTGAAATAAGTATATAACTAAATCACCTTTGCAGTCACAAAGCTGGACCATGTTAGCTTCCATGCTATTTACAAGTACAGTATTGCAGTGTTTCCCTCAGAATAAGATTCTATTATAGGTGGTAGCTGACCTTGGGGCAGCATGTTGGCTGCTGTCCTTCTCCTCCTCCTCCTTCTCCTCCTCTCCCTCATCTTCTACATCTCTCTCTACATAGGCTACAGCTTTTCCTTCCTGACCCTCTCTTGCTGCTTCAGCTGCCACAATCTGGACATATTCAAAACAGATAGATTGGATAGTTAATCACACTGCTCAAACTGTTCAGCTTTGTGTATTCTTGTGTTTTCTTAGCTCTGCTTTGTTTGTTTTTTCTTAGCTATTCTGTTTTGCCAATACCTCTGGTCCAGACTGCCTTTGTGCCTCCTTAGGATGAGTCCTTTTAAATCTTAGAAAATATTGTTCAATATTCATCATCAAATAAATGTAAGTAATTGTAGAAATAAATAAATAAATTGATAAATGTAGAAACACACAAATAAGTAAATTTATAAATGAGGTGTAAAAATACAGAAATAGTGTATGTGTTATTTATTATGGCATCTATCTATCTATCTATCTATCTATCTATCTATCTATCTATCTATCAAGAGTGATTTCTTTTTATTTTTGTGAATGGAATTTTAAATTCATACTGAAATTAACAAAACACCTTGCTCATCTTTCTGTAGGATGGCTCCAACCACAAAAGGCCAGGCACGGACATTTCAAACGTCCCGCCTCCTCCCTCCACTGTCCAACCAGACTGCCATATTCTTCAACCTGCTCTCACCAACCCCCCCAGATCCCCACCCCACCCTAACACCTCCTCTGACTCCCAGCCACCCTCTAGTGACTGCTTCACCCCAAACCAAAACAATGGCATTGAAGCAGCTCCGCTCCTCCAGCCTCAGGGCTCCGCAGAGGAGTCCGATGAGCAGATCGAGAAGCTGCTGGAGGACATCATGATGGGCCTCAACATCCTGCCCAACCTGGAGAGGGACAGCAAGAAGTCTCATTATCTTCAACCGAGCCATGACGGAGTACTGACTGTTCCCCAGATCCCAGTTCCACAGAATGATGCAGGGCACAGTCAGATGCACGCTGGCGTCAGTGCAGCAGGGTGTGTGTTTTACCAGGATTTGGAGACACAAAGTTACAAGTCATCAACAGATACAGGTATGTAGATGCATTAGTTTGCTTGAGATAAGTTTTTCTTACTTTACAGAAAAAGTTTGTTGAAGCATAATATAAAGGTGTTGATTTTGTTTTCCATCAATTCAAATTTAGTATTAGTTATTATCTCATAACAAGATGCAGGTTTTTGTCTCTGTTATTGCCTTTTCGCAGAATATGACTTGCATGCTAGAGAGTTCCTGCTAATGAAAAAAAAAGAGAGAGATCGATTAATTTGGATGACTAAAAACAAATATCAGGCTATATACAAGCAATACTACAATATTTACAGACTTTTTATTCTCTGAAACTGTCCAATTTGATGTGGGTGTTGAGTCATGGAGGTCGATGTTTTCATGTTATCTGTAGCTTGTCAAGATACGTTACTCTGGATAATTTCGGACATAGAGAAAATACCAAATATTACTGGTTTGTTTTATTGTCATTTGTTTTATTTGGAGTCTCAGTCCACAATCTAAATACCCACACTGTCATTTTCCCTCTATCCACCCCCTCCCCCAACCCCCCCGCTAACACCACCTCAGCTTTGTTTATTCAACATGGATTGATGCCAGTCTTCTCACCTGTTGTACAGGTATCCACTGTTGTTTCACAGCTCAGAACCAGCCCAGCTGCTCAAGCCTTTCATCTGTACTACCAGATTCAGTGCTAATCCAACAACAGCAGGAGAGCTCTCTGCAGAATCACTCATCTGTCAGATCCATGTGGCAGAGAGAAGGAATGAGCCATCAGAGCATGCCACTGTCCAAAAGTCAAGACTGTTTACATCCTGAGCCAGCTACGACAAGATCAGTTAGACCCTCAGCTTTCTTCTCCGCTGGGCAGAAACTACATTACCCAGCGTTCCAGGAAGCGTCTTCAGAAGACAGTCAGCACATCCTTGAGCTTTTACCCCTGAATAATGAGACACAGTCAATGCATTCTCTCTGTTTACCTTGCATGGACGATTTGCGGCTTCCTCGATGTCTGTCTCCATTAGAGCCGTGTACCTCTTCAACAGAACAACAGCCTGCCCTCAACAACCCATTGAACTTTGGCGTTAAAATTCAGCAACAGCCATCTCTATATGGGCGACCTTGGCTCAGAGAAAATCCTGATTCACTACAATTTCCTCTCAGCGCCATCATTCGCAGAGAAAATAAAAGCGCATCTTTACCGCAGGATACAAACTGCAGCTGTTGGTCAAAGCAATGTCAGGGAAATCTGGAGCTGAATCCTGAATCTTCTTCTGCAAAAGAGGTGGAAGAGAGAGAAAGGGTGTCTGCTGGTCAACAAAACGCTACGGAACTGAAATATGACTGTAAGAAGATGAAGGATGGTGACACTACAGGTGCAATAGCACCTAAAAGGAGGAGGACGAGGCGCACCAGTCATCCACAACATGCTGCTGCTTCTCTCTTGGCATACAAAGATGTGAAAGTCAGTGATGGAACAGAGACTCAAATCAACTTGAGTGTTTGTCAAGTCAGTTTGTCAAGCAATAATGTGCTGGCGAAGGAAAGAGAAATGGCCACCAGCTCTCTGAACATTCAGTCCAAATTTGTAGGGAAACCAAATCAACCATCATCCATCAGGGAAAGTCTGAGAGAGAAAACCGGAGGGTGTGGGGTGAATACTGCCCTAACTCGGATCAGAACCAGGGGTTTCTTGAAAAAAGCTCAGGAGTCAGGTAACACAGTCCAAGAAGCTTCTTTATTTGCAAAACCCGTGGCCCACAGAGATAAGACAGCGAATAAAGAAGGAGTCAGAAGCCAGAAACGTGGAAGACCGGCAAAAATACAGCTTGAAGAGCTTACCGCTCCGAACAACAATCCTGCTGTTGTTGAAAAAAATAACAACTATGAAGAAAGTCAGCAGAATATGGACAACAATTTACCGAAGAAAGAATTGGAAAAGGAGGACAAAACAAAGCGAAGGTGCAAAAAAAGGAGGATAAACAGAAGTACAGAAGTGGAGGTAATTCCACTGAAGAAGGCCGCAAGCACTGAGAACACCGGCAATGCTGACGCAGACGCTGAGATAATCTCAGACATAAGAAAACCTGGGACACCTAAACGGCCACAGATGGTCACTCTGAAGGAGTTTCAAAACCTTATTAAAAGGCAACATTCAAAAATGAGGAAGTTAATAGAAAGCCAGGAAACAAATGAAACTGTAAGAGATGCGAAAGGAATGGTTTGCGGAGACGACACATGTAAAGAATCAACTGAGGAGATAAAGATGGACACAGGCATTATTCAACCTCAAGACAGGGGCAGGAGTGACGAATCTCAGGTCACAGTTGATAAAAATCACAATCACATTTCAAACCAATTAACAGACGAGGATAACAAATCACAGCAAGACGAGACAGACAACTCTGCTTCTAAGGAGACCAGTTCGTTTGGTGGCATTTCTGTGTTTTCCTTTGATGTCTTGGAAGAAGAGGTGGCCAAGTTAGCAGCTGAGAGGGAGCAGCCATTGAAGAATCCTGATGAAGGTAAGTTGTCTGTTCTGATAGTCATGGTTGATTATTGGTAGATTTTGAAGCCTTTTTTTGGCTGGACTGCATCAGTGGGGCCAGCCCTACGATTACCAGAGTCCATGACTGAGTGACTGACTGTCGGTGGCATTTCGTGATTTTTGTCAGACGACGTCACTGTTATAAAAACAAGATAGCATAACATAATAATCTGCATTTCAGTCACTATTTCAATCTTGTTCTGTTGTCTGACAACAGAACAGTCCTTGAGTAAGTGCACTGTACTTAGTGTTGGTAAGGCAGATGTGGAAAGTAACTGTGTCTCAATCACTCTGGACTCTCCTTTTGTGTGTGTTTTTTTCTTCTTTTTTTTTTTTTTTTTTTAGCAGGAACAACCTGTGATACAGGAGAGTCAAATACAACACAGCAGACTGTCAATAATGATGAAGGCTTGTCTCACAGTGACACTCACCTGCCTCAGGAAATCAAACTGCTGTCAGATGACAACTCGCAGCCCAAAACACCTCCACCAGATGCTGGTGGGATCAGCAGGACCTCAGGCTGCGGAGGAGGAGAAGAAGAAGAAAAAGAAGAAGAAAGAGAAGAGGAGGAGGAAGTGGAGGTGGATGTTCTGCTTTACTCCCCAGTCAAAGTGCCTCAGACCAGAGAATGTGAGGATGAACACAACAACATGGAGATAACTCCAGATGAAGAAGAGGAGGAAGATGTGAATGAGATTGATGTGACTGGAGATGAGGCAGAGTAACGTTTGTGCAAAAGCATAGTTTTATAATTTGTTGTGTGACTAGTTCAGCACTTTGGCGTGTCAAAACTATTGTTCTCTCTGTTCTGGTTTTATTTATGTTCACCGAGATGTGAAGCTATGTATAATAGATTTGTACACCTTTCTTGTCATCATCAGTCTGCCTGGTAATTATAAGCTTTGTACATTTGAGAACAGCAGCTTTACAGCTTTCATTCAGTTCAATACACAAGGTTGAAATGGTTGTTTGATTTTCATTAATATGCGTAAGCATTGTCTGAAAAAAAGTATTCATGTTGTTTACATTTACTGTTTGTTAATAATTTTATTCATTTTACATTCTGAGTGAAAATTTGAATTGTCAAGCTGATTAAGGTAAAAAAAACACGAGTGGCATTTGTCTCTCTGTAAGTAACTACTGTAGAAAAGAAACCTTATTTTGAGCCTGTATTTGTAAAACGCATCGTTTTTTATGTAAATAACACAATTATGGTTTATTAAAAAAACAGTCTTTTCCTGCAAGTGTTTTTTTCCTGACACCCACACCAAGGTTGTGTCCTCAATTATGGACACCAGAGGGCGCACTGTTTCTTCCCCCGTGTCTGAATCCAACTTTATTGACAGCGGAAGTCGGAGAGGAAACCTTACACACGTGTTTTCTTGCAGATTTGAAGGTTACAGAAGAAGCAGCAGCAGGATTCTTGTTGGCTGTCCGCTGGAGAGGGTCACCAGGACGGAGAGTGTGTGCTAAACGCCGGGTGTGAGCAGCAGTGAAGCGCAGACATGGATCCCATGAAAGCACAGCAGCTGGCAGCGGAGCTGGAGGTGGAGATGATGGCTGACATGTACAACCGGTAAAGCCAAGAGCAGCTAACCTCTCAGCTAGCTGCCTCTTATTTATGCTACCTCTCAGACAGCAGCACACTGTCTCATGGCCTTCATTCATTGTCTTAATCATTACACACGTGAGGTGGTGACAGCTGGTCTTACAGAGATTAGCTAAGTGAAGACGTAGCTATAGTCCCTCTTCGATTCTGCTGATTATGTTCAATTACAGGAGCTAAGTGCTACTGTACATAAAGCTTAATTTTTCTCCAGAGCTATGCAAGCTGTAGGTGTAGCCATGCACAAGGTGATTTCAAAAAGAAGACTGCCTATCCCAAGCCCAATGCGAAGCCTTGAAATAATTTTGATTCATAATGATATTAGGGATGCACATTATTAAAATTTTATTATTAATTTTGGAAATATTTGAATATATTTTTGCCTAACAGTTTAATACTTTTGTTCTTCCTTTACTCAACAGCAGGAGGGGATGTTTCCTTTACAGATACAATACAGCAGATACAGAAACAACAGCTTGTAAAAGCAAATAAAATGCTCAAATATAGTATGTACTTGCAGCTAACCAGTGAATCATTCACATTAAATATTCTCAAAATATTGGGTGTAACTTTTACACTGATCCCAAGACAAATAACATATTTTCAGCAATTATTGCCTAGATGAGCATGAAATTAAAAACGTCTTAACATATCTGTAACCCGCAGACATCCTGTATGTAGGGCTTTGACAACGCTCTGTGATAACTGAATGAACATGCAGAGTTGGAGGAAGGGATGTCATCTCTGTAACAGTGTTACCTGAATCCAACTGAGGTGCTGCAGAATATAACAAGCACTCACATTCAAATCTGAGAACGTTACCTCCATTTTTGAGTTTGACTGTGGATAGAAATCCACTAATACTTCACTGCCCTCATAAAAGAAAGCAAACCTTTGAATGGGGTGACAGTGCAAACCACTGGACAGATGTTCTGATCAGAGAGTGATGAAATGGCATCATCCAATTGTTTTTTTTAATAATTGAATTTCTTGAAAATTTAGCTTGATGCTACTCTTCCTTCTCCTGCCTTCCTCCCTTTTTTGAATCCTGACCACACTGGTGGAAAATATGACATGTCTGACCTGGTGTACTAGTTTGAAGGTTTTAAATTCTGATGTGGGCAGCCATTGGAGAGAGTGGAGGTGAACAGTTATCATAAAGCCTCGGTTTTACAGATAAGTTGGCTACAACACTCAGGATGAAGTGGGGATGAAGCTGTGGTCCAGATGAGAAACAGTTAAAACAAGAAGTTGGACTGAAAGGTGATTTCAGGGGAACTCCAGTGAACAATGTGTGGATTTGAAAACAGGACAATACAATAGCCAGCTGTGCTCAGATCATGTCTACTGGCCTTTTCCATAACAGACCTTTTGCCCATCATTAATTATATTAGTAACACCTGTGCTCCTCCTGCCATGATAAAGTGTCTGCTTTGAAAAGGCCAATTGAAATATACGATAAATACTGCTGCAGAAGTGCCCCCACTGGTTCAGTGGCAGCGTGATCCCATCAGCCAAGAGATGTTTCCGTCCTCCTGTTTTTATGTGCAATTTTAATTTGCAATAGGTTAAACATGACTTGAACGTCCAGTGAAACTTCAGCTGACCTGTGGAGCGATGAGGCGACTGGAAACATTCCTCAAATTGATACATGACACAAACATAAATGTCATATTTCCATAATGTTTGAGGTTCGCCCAGCACTCTTTTAATTAAATCACCTGAGAATTAACCTGTAGAATTAACACCAGCATAACCACATAACAGCAGTGGATAATGCAGAAAATATGCAGATATTTCAATTTTTAATAGTGACTCAATATCATCAATGTGACAATATTTGTTTTAGACTTCACTTATACTTGCAATATATTATTTATGAAACAGTCTCAGGAAATTAGAGACATTGCTAATTTTGGGGAGAACCTGATTGAAGTTACCTTAATTTTTGCTTTTCACATAGTATTAACCCTGTCAGATAAACTATTGAAATAAAGTCAATTCATGCAGTCAAACTTAAAACCTCATTATGTCACCTTGGCAACACCTAGTGGTGATTGCATCCCTTATGGAGACAAAGCAATTAATGGGTTCAAATCAACAAATAAACTTCACCAAATGATGTAGTCTAGTAAGACATTAATGGACATTGTCTTCTGATGTATTATAGGCCCAATAATTAATCTAATTATAACTATAAAACAATATGTAAATTAACAATGAAACTACTTGTTTCTGTACCAGTGTCACCAGAATGATATAAAAGATGCTATAATTCTGTAAAAACTCAATAGTTTCAGGTTTTAACAGTCAAGACAATTTACAAGGTCAAAGAAGGTTACACTCCACATTTGAAAAAAAATGCAGTAATTCCAGCATTTCCTGACCATATATTTTTTGATTATAGGAAAAACATATATAACAATGCTCTATTGGTGGGACATCATATTAAGATTCTCAGGCACAGTGAAACAGCCTATTGGCCCTATTGATCTTTCCATGCAACATTTTAACCATCTGACCTCTGGCTTCCTTTTCTCCCAGAATGACCAACGCCTGCCACAGGAAGTGTGTACCGCCACATTACAAGGAGGCAGAGCTGACAAAGGGGGAGTCGGTTTGTTTGGACCGCTGTGTGGCCAAATACCTGGACCTTCATGAGAAGCTGGGACGCAAGCTGACAGAGCTCTCAGTCCAGGATGAAGAAATGATGAGGAAGGCTGCCGTCGGGAGCGGATAGAGACGCTGATGAAGGACATGATATGGGGAATTACTAGGTCACGGGATGGGGTTAGCATATCTGCTTTCTCTAAGATGAGAGAGTGGTGTTTTAATGTAAAGGGTGGGTAAATAAAAAATGTAAACTTAATACAGGGGTCCACTGAGACAAACTGCCTCCTCTACTGCGGTAGAGGATGATAAAAAGGACGGGGTTGGAAGACGCACCGGAGCACTTAGTGGAACGGCAGCATATCTTGAAACTGCTCGGAGCAATCCGCTGGCCTCTCTGGATCAGTCTGGTTTGTTTTACATTCAAGTTGGCCTGTTGGTCCTCAAGAAGTCACCTGAAAAATGACTGGGAAGAAGAAAGACCTAGGACATGTAACATTATTTCTAAGTCATACTTTGTGCTTGTTTCCAGCTGCTCAGAGTTCGGAAACTCAAACACTTTGTTGTTGCTGTTGAAACTTTGTGGCACCAACCATCTGGTACTTGCAGCAGGTTAAAACAAACACAAAGAATGGTTTGAAATTAGTCTTTGATCCTGAATGACCCCTTTAACTTTTTTCTTTTTTTTTCTTTTTTTTTTTGAATGGGCTGAAAGTAAACATGGGCCCTCTTCATGAGGTTGCAACACAACATCACATTCAGGTAGAGATAACATTTTTCACCATTACAAGTCATCTGTTATGCGTACAAAGTAGTGCCACTTCTGAAATACAGCAAATCATATACATGGATCAGGGCATGCACTGAATTAATTATGTATTGCAGTATTGATGAGCCAAAATGTCTTATTATTTTATACAACACACTGTATAGTTTACTCTTTTTCAGCCCTGAAACGACAGATACGAGCTCATAGCTGGGTCATTCTGGTTACACGGACTTGTATTGAAGATGGACTGGACTTTGTTCATGTTTCATGCCTGTCTAGACTGTGTTGTGCCGTATGTCAGTGGACCATGTTTTTGACTGTGATGTTTGTTTGATTTTTTTCCTGTGCTAACCACCGTGACACAGCTTTTTATCTGCATATTAGAGAAGCTGCAGTGTTTCATTGTTGTCAAGTACTCTAATTAAACAAAATCATACTTTATATAAACATTATGACGTATGTAAGTCCTATTTTCTGTCCCACAGGTACCTTTTCTCTCTCACAGTTGTTTCTCAGTACAAGCAGGGAGGAGGCTGGACTTCCTAAAAGTCTGCCTGTAGCTTTAAGACAAATGTTGGCAGATTTCAGTGAGGAAGTGAAGATCACTGAGTTTCGTTTCCCTCGTGAAACTCTTATTTATTCCTAGCACTTGAGCGTCGGAAAGGGGAACTAACCCCTTCAGACTAAGAAAGTGACACAGAGGTGGTGGTCTGTGCTTTCTGTCTCTCAGGTAGACAATACTTTTGTTTCTGTTGCCCGCGAGGAGCCCCGCGCAGCAAACATGGTAAGTGAATTCAAGGTGTCGATAAATGTTAAAAAAAGAAAGGCGTAGTGTTAGGTGGGTGTGTTTTTAAAGGAGCGCATAAACAAACCTAAAATATGCCCGACTGACACTGGTACAAACTGTCATGAAACACGATTTTAGATAACTAAGAGTCAAATAACGTAGTAGAGGATACGGTAGAGATACACGCGCTTTTATTACGTTAAGTCGTCCAGAAATACAAAAAAGGGTTTCAAAGACTATGCTGAGGGAAACAACTTCTCTCTAGATAACTACAACATGTTCAATGTCCCTGGTGGAAGAAAACATGCTAATTTACGCTTGAAATGTACATTAGTTTATTGGTCCCTGAAACCCAGAGCAAGACAAGTTTGTTGTATTTATTGGTAACATTTTGACATTTTGGAGAACATGTTCAGAGTCATATCCGCTTACAACAATGTGGATTACAGTTGAGTTGAAATTAAGGGAACAAAAACCGCCACAGTACAGTATGCGCACAGTATAAATCTCTGTTACTAGATCGATGGTGTGGAGCAATTTACTGAGATGTGTGTGAATTATTACGGAATCAGTTCAACTTTCTTTTTTAATAACTCTTAAAGACTGACCAGAGAGTGTTTCTGTATTAATCAGATAGATCCAATTAACACAGAAAACTGAGACACTATACGTACATTTGGGCTAGGGGCTGTACAAAATTTGGTGTCATTTAAATTTCTTACCTCAGGGAGGGTAGTACAACTTGTTTGGACAGAAGAGCAGCTGGAGCTCTTTAAACTTTTTCTAAACCCATATTTCTGTTTTATTTCATATTTCATATTTGTGAGATTCATAGTATATTTGAGAGATCATAGTTACATGTGTGTTTCATTAAATGCTTCAAGGTCACTGTGACCTCACAAAACATATTTTTGGCCATAACTCAAGAATTCATACACTAGCTATGATTAAAAAAATACACTTAATCCCTTTTATTAAAGTCCTTCAAAGTCGTCACTACATTTTAGTCTGGACAGATATACAAACTACAACTTGACAGGTTGGCAACTGTGAGGCAGCAATTCTACTTGAGAGGTTTTTTGTGAATTTATTAAAAATCACTTCTTTAAAAAAATATTCAGACCCTTTGCTGTGGCCCTGAAAGCCGTGGTCAGGTACATCCTATTAGCTTTGATTATCCTTGACATGTATCCTTTGGCAATTTGGATTACTTAGACTTAGTTTAGAAAAGTACACACCTGTGTATATAAGGTCCCACAATTCACACTGCATGTCAGGACAAAAAGCAAGTCATGAAGTCCAAGGCACTCTCTGTAGACCCCCATGATAAAATTGTGGTGAGGCCTAGATCAGGGCAAAGGTATAAAACCATTTCTAAAGCTTTGAGTGTTCCCAGGAGCACAGTGGCCTTAGTAATTGTGAAATGGAAGTTTAGATCCACTGGGAGTCTTACAGAATTGGCTATGCGGTCAAACACAGTAGCTGAGCATAAAGGGCCTTGGTCAGAGAGGTGAACAAGAGCCAGAGAGAAGGACGACAATCTCAGCAGCACTCCATCATTACTTCATGTTAAAATAGCTAGGTGGAAGCCTCTTTGAGTAAAAACCCACTCATAGTTTGCCGAACAGCATTTGAAGGACTCTGAGCACATGAGGAAAAAGATTCTCTGGGTTGATGAGACAAAAATGTAACACTTTTCTGTTGATATCATAAGACTTAGAAAACTAACAAATACTCACATATGAGAAAGTACAGACGCTCAATTTCTGATAAAAACAAATTACTTAATTGATTACTGGTTACCGGGTTATCAAGATAGTTACAACTTTATTTTCTCTGGATCAACAAAATCTGTTACTTGACCAATCGTTTCAGCTCTAAATATATTGTTTAGAGATATCTGGGTGAAGATAGTGCAGTTTTTCATCTAAGTGAATATGACTTTTAAAAAGAAAATAGCATTGCACTGGTGAGGGCCTTCCTTTTTTGTCAGTAATTGTCACACAGCCACTTAGCTAGAATATGAGCTTTTTACTTTGAATGTGATATTATAGTTAATACAGATACCCACATGTTTTTAATGGAGGACACAGATACTTCTACTGCTATTATTGCAACGATATAATAAATAATGACATACTCTTCAAATCAAGCTGTAGTTGTATCATTCTTTTCTCCACCATCTAGTGATCCATCGTACCAGTCCTAATTGATAATTAATTGTTGTGGCCTGTGAAAACTCTTAAAAGCATCTAAATGTTGTTTCTAGTATGTAACATGTTTGACAACCCTAGTCTCTGCTGGTACATCATAAGAACAATGTTACAGGAACATTACAGTGATTGACTGGTCTGCAGAAAGTGCAATTAACCATCTAATAATCCAGAGTATTACTCCTTTTGGTCACCAGATGGAGGCAACTGATGGAGAAGAGCAAATGAGAGCTGCTGATCATCTTCTAGCACCTCCTAATGGCGGCATGAATGAACTGCTGAATGTGGGGCAAGAAGACAACATGCAGGGACAGGTGAGCTCAGCTGTCCTGTGAAAAACCACACAGCAGTCTCTGTCAACAGTTTCAGGTGAAAGATGATATTAGCACCTTTGCTCCAATCAAACCGTTGAATAACATTTTTATTTCCTGTTTTCTTCAGATGGAGGAGTTTTTGGGTCCACAGTCAGAGTACAATGAGGAGGAAGAGGAGAGGAAATACTACAGGAGGAAGAGGCTGGGAGTCATCAAAAATGTTATTGCAGCCAGTGTTGGAGCCATGATTGTGTACAGTGTATATATGGGTGAGTTTGACAGGAGCGAAGATAGTGAAACAGGCAGAGTTGCAGAGTCGTGTGTTCTTTTAAATGTATTTTGTGTGTGTGTGTGTGTGTGTGTGTGTGTGTGTGTGTGTGTGTGTGTGTGTGTGTGTGTGTGTGCTTAAGGCCTTCTGCAAATGCAACTGATCCTCCATTATGACATGACCTACCGTGAGGTGAAGTACAGTAACCTTGGCCTGGAGGACATCGACCGCAAGATGCTGATGGGCATTAACGTCACGCCCATTATAGGTCTGCTGTACACCCCTGTTCTCATCAGGTAGACACACACACACACACACACACACGCACACACACACACACACACACACACACACACACAGACACACATTAACTGTAATGATAAAACCTTTCTTCCTGATCTGAATGTCCTTGTCCATCCATCCATCCATCCATCCATTATCTATACCACTTATCCTTATAGGGTCTGGGGGGGGGGGGCATATAGACATATAGAGACAAACACACACTCACATTCACACTTACGAGCACTTTAGAGTCACCAGTTGACCTAATGTGCATGTCTTTGGACTGTGGGAGGAAGCCGGAGTACTCGGAGAATGTCCTTGTCCTCTCTACCCATATATACTCTATCTGTACACGATGTCTCCTTCAGGTTTCTAGGTACTAAGTGGATGATGTTCCTGGCCTCGGGAATCTACGCACTTTTTGTCTCAACCAATTACTGGGAGCGTTACTACACCTTGGTTCCATCAGCCATAGCTATCGGTGTGGCCATTGTGCCGCTCTGGGCCTCCTTGGGAAATTACATCACTAGGTGAGAAACAGGGTGTGCAGGGGGTGGGTGGGTGAAGATGTTTTATAAGCTGTTGACCCTCATGACGTCACAGCACACAGAGTGTCGACCAGCACAATTACCTGGGTTCTCAACGGATAGATGAGTTGTCTTAGATTGTACTACCTCCTACCTTCACCACACATCCTCACTAACTCAACTGTATGTCACCTTACATTAAACCTGACAATCAGTAATGCAATATAACATTATTTTATATAATATTATATAGCCATAGATGCATCCAAACTAAAAATTAAACATAACCATTAATCCTGACTATTTCTAATGTAACACTTATAATAACCATCAGAGTTTTAAAAGTCAACATAACCATCACACCACATCTCAACTAACAGAGGGTCCAACCCAAATGTATCTTTTAGGTACTTTTATCCAGACATGGTCAATCAAGGCAGCCAACAACTACTTTTTTGGTCACATCCAACACTGGATTTAGAATTTTTTAAAAATCTGATAATAGTGTATTAGTTGATATTCTTTTTTAACATATACTCAAGACAAGAATAGCACGTTTCTAAAGATGAATACTGACAGAAACAGGAAATAGAAATGTAGGGCACCTTCTTTGCTGCTGCTCCTTTGTCAATCAATCAAAACCATGAATTTTGAGTGTGTACGGATGAATGCACACACTCCCACACAGGCCTCAAAGGTTCTCCTCTCACACCTAACACATGCAGGATGGCGCAGCAGTACTACGAGTACGTCAACTACAAGGAAGAGCATGTGCAGGAGCAGAGGAAGCTCCCTAAAGGAGTGTGCCACAGCTACATCATCATCTTCCACTCAGTCTTCAACATCATCTTCCATGTGAGTCTTCAGCCATCTTTTTTTTTTTTCACTAATGCTTCACGTTGTGTGCGGTGTTTAACGTCAGAAAAGATGTCTGTACTGCTTTAGAAAATAAATCCACTTGTCCCTGTCTTTCCTCTCTTCCTCATCAGCTGAGTTTTGTCTTTGCGGAGTTCCCTATGCGTCTCGTCCTCAACGGCTACCTGCATGATGATGACAAGCACATTCTCTGCAACGTCAAAGCCTGTGGTAAAGACACACGTCACTTCACCTCCACTGATGAATGATCACACACAAATAACCACAGGACAACGATGTACGAGGATTCACTCCTTTCTATCTAATGAGATATGAATCGTTAACAGTTCAGGCAAGACTGTGTAAGTGTTACAGACCAGCGGCCACTCTGGCAACAAGTCTCAGTTTTGGGATGAAGGCAGATGCTAAAACACAGTGTAACAGTAGCACATGGAGCAGACTCATCAGTTCTGTGTACTGACTGATTTTGCAGAAATATCTATCTCGTGTTTTCTAACATTAGCTAACATTATCCATCATAAGCTAATGGTTGTAACAGACCAACTGAGACTGTAGCAGCAAAACCCATGAGTGCAATGAATTGAGCAAGGGTGCATTTTATTGAGTATGAGATCAACTTTTCATTTATAACTATTTCTTTGTCATTTTAGACAAAAAGTTTTATAATTCAAGACAATGCAATTACAATAGAGTGTACTTGATTTAAACTTACAGCTGCTTTTTTTGTAGGATTTAAAAATAGATCAAATTAAAATGTGAAATTTGAAAGTTGTCACTTGGACTGACCAGCCTACGAAGAATTATCACTTCAGCTCTATGTAGCTCTTTGGCATCTTTCCATTCATTATTTTGGGACTGCCACAAACTCTGCTCTTATCAGCCTTCTTTTCCTGCCACAACAGGAAGATGTTTGCAGAGAAAAAGCTTTAATAAACGTGCAGTGCACTACCTGCCCAGCACCAAACAGCAGACAGACTAAATCAGTGACTAGCTGGCGAACATAGTGGAGCATTGAGCTGCTAAAGAGCCAGACATTTTTTTACTGGACTTATATTGGTCACGCCTGTCTTTATAGAAATTTTTGTGGTGTCATATTCCACTTTACCTGACATTCTTTTATGATTCCCTGAATGCACTGCACACGGTTAGTCCGAGACTCCTGGTTTCAGAGGAGACCAGTTTCGTAGGTTTGCATGAAGTAGAAGTGCATGTGCTGGAATATGCCTTCGTCCATTATACTTTACTAGGCAGTAATGTGCTAAATGAAACACAAGTTGGCTTCCCAGAGCTGCTGTGAAACTAGTTAAGGGAAACATTTGTGCTAATGCGGAAATGTTTTTCCATTCTATCTCCCTTCTTGCAACAGTGCTTCCATTTTATTCTAAACAACAACAGGAGGAAACAGAAATGTCGGCAGGTTCACACCTCCACATGTCCACGGGTGACCTCTTCAAAACAGAAGTTATCCTAAGTTACTCTCAAGCTTTCTCAAGTACATTTTAGCCACTTGTTGCCGCTCTACCTAAAAAGCAGAGATAGAGTCTCATACAGTCAGACGCATCAGCTGTGACTTGATGAAGAATGCGTAGGACTGAAACACGTCGGCTTTCTTCTTCCTCTACCAGGAGCCGTAGTCAGTGGAGTGATCCCCGGATTCAACACCACCGTGCTGACCAACCTGCCACGCTCCATGCTGCTCATCCAGGTGGAGAGTGTCCTCATGGGCTTTGCCTTCCTGTCCATGATCATTGTAAGATCTCTCCCCGAGACGCAGAGACACATCCACACTGACTCTTCCTCCCTAGAATTCATTGTGTTAAGATAATTTTATAGATAATTTGTTTGTTTTGTAATGATCTTGTCCTGGGTCCATTCAACGTTGCTCTACATCCTGGTCAGTCAGAAGAATTCAAAATAAATTGATTGTTGTTTGCCACAGTTCCTTGTGCTGTGTGGCGCCGCCTACCGGCCAACAGAAGAGATCGACCTCCGCAGCATCGGCTGGGGAAACATCTTCCAGCTGCCTTTCAAACACCTGCGGGACTACCGCCTGCGACTGCTCTGCCCCTTTTTTATCTACAGTGGCTTTGAAGTGCTGTTTGCCATCACCGGGTTCTCTCTGGTACTGTGCTCTCAGTTCATTTTGTTTAACTAAAACTAGAGTAGGTTTAAGTTTCATTACTTAATTTTGTTTTTTAAGTGTTTCTAAATAGTTTGAAAAGGAAAATAATAAAATTGGATTCGTAAAGGAGCCAGGATGTTGTAGTAATAAGAAAATTATGTATTTTTCATCTAATTTCTTTCATGCTTTCCCTCCACAGACCTATGGCGTCTGCATTTTGGGCCTGAAAAATCTGTGGCTCCTTATCGTCGTCTATGGCCTCTCCTGCTCCGTCTTTTCCTCCCTCTCCCTCTGCATCCTACGCCTCCCTCGCTGGCTCTGTCTGGTGAGCGGCGCTGCTGTGCATTTTGTGTTGCTGGTGACTCTCCTGGTGTTCTCTCTACAACGTAAGGACAACGAAAACTATACATGGTATCTGGGCCCTCTGCTGGTGATCACCGTGCTGTGGGGTCTCGGCACTGCCCTGAACAAGACGGGCGTCAGCAGTGAGTAACAGCTGTGGTTGAGGTTTTGTACATACAGTGCACTAACTTTGTTCGCATGTGACGTGTACGCATTAACTCCTCTTTGTGTGTGTGTGTGTGTGTCAGCTCTGCTTGGTATGCTGTATGCTGAGGAAAAGGAACGTCTGGACTTTGTGTACACCATCTATCACTGGTGGCAGGCCATCGCCATCTTCATAGTCTACCTCTGGTCCAACCTGCCTATGAGGGTATGTGACTGTGTGCATTTACAGAACGAGCGTGTTTGTGTTCTGTTTACTGCACAAAATAAAGTTTAGATTTCAACCTTTCTGTTTTTTTCTTTCTTTTCTTCTCCTTATCCTCAGGCCAAACTCTCCATCCTTTTGGCTACTTTACTGGTGGCCTGCTACTGCTATTGGGTGATGGAGCGTCGGCTGGCCAATGACGTACGCCCCAGGCTGCCTCGCATCCCCCGGCCACGGCACAAGGTAACCGCTCACTGTCTGACATGAGTGACTGCCTGAATCTGGCCAGTTTTACTTTAGCAGAGTCATTTTGTCAGCCAAAGATTTACACTGCCCAACAAGAAGTTGCCTAGTGTAGTTTACTTGATGAATTGCAACTAGGAGTTCAGTTGCCACTGAGTGGCATTGGTGGTAAAGTGGCTTTCATGTTACAGCTGAATCATCAATATATCAAAAATAATGCTGTAAAAATAATGCTGTTCTTGTGATATAGAAGAAGCAACATGAATCTGTCACTGCAAGTGCATTATGAATCAAATAGAATGAAGCAAATAGGAAATATTGCATACATGCCGACTGAGCAGATTTTGCTAGAATGAGTGGGCAGCCATTGGTAATGGCAATTTTATGTCTATAGCACATTACAAGTAACCTCAATGTTCTTCACATTGAAAGACATAATAGAAAAATATAGGAATACACATGAGAAAATACGCAGAAATAAACACACACACACACAAGTGAGTTTTGAGTTAGCTTTTCAATGTGGAAATAGTTGTGATGGCACCTTGTTCCATAGAGCAGGACCACAGCAAATGGTAGATGGACCGCACTTCTATAGCTCTACTAATATTGCACTACAAGCTACATTCACCCATTCAGACACATTCATACAGCTTATCTTATATGCATACTGTGCTTTTCTAACACACACGGATGATACATTGGGGGTAAATCGGGGCTCAGTATCTCATTACCTTTATGTGCACTGTTAAATATATAAACTGTGGGAACTTCTGCATGTGTTCTCAGGTGTGTATGAAGTTAACAAGCCTTTACGCCATCAAAGTTTAGACATTTAATTAACATTTTACAGCAATTTGTGTTTGGCAAAACCATAGTAAGTAAGCAAGAGTACGTGGAAGTGTCCTGATAGCAAACAACTTTGAGGGAGGAGTCAAGTCTAATATTTTTTATATGTTAGGACAGCTCAGTGTGATATCACATTCATATCAATGCCATTCGGCAGAGGCAAAACAAGAAACTGCATTTAGATATAAATCTATTTTTGAAATTAGTATAAAGTCATTTTTAAACTATGGTTTGATTTGGTAATATAGCACAAATCAGAAGTGCTGTTGCTGCGGTTAGCTGTAGTTTGATGTACCATGTGCACTAATATAGAAAGAGGTTTAAACCATTGACTAGAAGTAGAACGAATGACTACCTAACAGCCAGTCAGAAGCAAGTATTTTCATGGTCATAGTAATTGTTAAGAGGTCACACCAACAGTGAACATAAATGTTGTTCAGAGGTGTTTTGTTTGGCCTTGGGAGTGTGAATACAGTCTGCCTCTGCTGTGCTCTCTCTCTGGCAGGTCCCTTTTCTGTTTGAGTTCAGTGTAGTGTTGCCTGATGTCAGTGCTATAAAGTTAATTTATAAAGTTGACTTATAAAGTTGTTTTATTGTTTTTTCCATTAAGCTTGGGGTAAGTTACATACAGACCTGAAACAGTAGCATTCGACAGAAAAATTATCAGTAAATCGAATAATTGTTCGATTGTTTTTCTAGCACAAATGCTAATTACCTCGTAATAGCTTCAACATTGTGAGGATCTTCTGCCTTTCTCTGTCTTATATGATACCAAATTGAATATGTTTATGTTTTGGAGTGTTGGTCGGACAGAACAGGCAATTTGATGGCATCGCCTTGGGCTTAAGGGAATTGTGATTGGTATTCTTTACTATTTTACAGATCGAATGATTAAACAATTACTTGATAGTAACTCAGGGGAAAGGACCAAAGTGCCACAGTTCTTTGATTTCTACTTATGGAGAGATCTACTGCTTGAACGGTCAGTCCAGAAACAGTCACAGTTTTGCAGAGGATGAAATCTGACTACATGTCAGATATCTACAAGATATTCTTAATGTCTGCATTAGATAAGAAAGTTTTACTGGAGAAAACAATGCTTTTACTCTCAGCATGTAAAATATTCATGTGGAAGTGATTTTGTGTCATGCAGAAATAAAGAGTAATGTATAGTTAAATCTGGTATGTAGTGAGATTTGAACTTGTGCAAACAGTGATTTGTCCTGCAGTCCACTAGCCGTCTGTGGAGGAAATCCTTTACACAGGAGTGAACAAAGTCTCATTACAGTCAGAGCTTTATCGTAAAGTAATTAAGTCGCAACTAAAACTTCAGAGTCAAAATCAGAGTTCCTTTCTCCCCACATTAATATAACAAACCGTTTGTGTCCGCAGGTCAAAGGCTACCGCTACCTTGAAGATGACAACTCTGATGAGTCAGACTCTGAGAGAAGTGAGGAGGATGAGGAGAAGGAGGAGGACGAAGAGCATGTGGTGGAAGAGATGGTAGCAGAGGACAGGGAGGAAGGGGGCCAAGACAGAGGGGCCCAGGGAGCTGACTCACCCAGAGCCAGGAGGAGAGGGACAGAGGGTCACCGCCGCAAATGGGAGGACGCCCGTGTGAAGGATGGAGAGAGGGAAAACCACGAGGGGTGGTGAGAGAAGAAAAAAAGGAGGAGAGAGGAGAAGACATGGTGGACGGATGTCAGAGATAAAGGAGAGGAAGAGATTCAAAATACGCTGGATTCAGTTGTGTTCATGAATCCATTCATATTTCTACAGATATTTAAACTTAACGTAACTCTTTCGTGCCACACGAAACAAAAATGTGTTTTCTAGCATAAAGTTAAGTTTAAAGGCTGGAAATCCATATTCAGCTATTATCACAACAGTCATCCAGATGAAAAGGTAAAAACTTGAAAGACCTATGTTGCTATCAATAGGCACAGTCTCAAAGGGTAGCTCACACTGGATAGAGCAAACAACAAGTCAGAATACAACAGGAATGCTTATGTTTTTTTTTTTTTTACTGCAGTTTGTGGCTCATATTTACCAAAGATACCCATAATTATATTCCATGCTCATGTGAAGCAGGTATAGAGGGCCAAAGTAAAACTGGAAGTAAAGAAAACCTCATTAAAAATCCCATTGACATTTGTAATAATGCTAAAAATCCAGCCTTGGAACACAACAGTCGTGTTGCTCAATTCATATGTTTAGATAAATTAAATTTTTTTGTTTAGTCAATGTCCATAATATTCAATATTCAGACATGTCTGCAATAACAGCAGGATCATGGGAGCTGTAGTTTTTTTGTAGGCACACAAGGTAATTGTTGTATAACTTTGTTAACTCATGAAGGTTTCAATTTCTTATAGCCACTGATGTGGTGAATAGTGATTTTGTTTTCTCATAAAGAAATGCTGAAGGAGAGATTGCGCTGAACTAAGCTATAGAAGCTAGTGGAACAGAGGCTAGCCCAGACTGACACCAAGACTGGTTCTCTATCATGTTTATAATGTTCACCTTCTTAGTTTAGCATGTTAGCAGGCTAACATTTGTAGCATTAAATCAGCATTAAACACAAAGCACAGCTGAGGCTGATGGAAATGTCATTCGTTTTTGCAGGTATTTGGAGACCATAAATGTTGTGTACATACTTTCATGGCAATCTATCAAATAGATGTTGAGACATATCAGTCTGGAACAAAGTGGCGGACTGACCAACACTGCCATCCCTACAGTCACGCTGCTAATGTGTCTAAAATAAACAGGAGGAACTAGCACAGAAGTCTGTACAACAAACAACAGTCAGATCATGTCTTGAAACTGCACGTCAGGGTGTCCACATGTTCTTACAAATCCTAATGAGTGTTGTAAAATGTGTGTTAATTTAAGGCATAAAAAGTATTAAAAAGTGTTGCATACATTACAGTTATTACATATCTCATTTTTTCATGATTCAAAAACAGCTTTGTGCTGAATGCCCACCCCCAACAGGCCTTTGACTTGCTACACATTTTGACACGTCACAACAGAAAAATCACAGGTGTAAATTATTAAATTAACTACAGCTGAATCCAGTTTAGCTTCTTCAGTTTCAGGGTCCTTGTGTTGTGTAACCGGCTCATTGTCAGGACTGACTGGGGTGCTTGAATAAAACTGAGCCATTGCTGATGTTATTAGTAACACCCATGCTTTTGCTGCTATGAAAAGTCAAAATGTGTGAAAAAAGCCTATTAATCATGAAAAGTTGGCAAGTTTGGGGACCTACTATTGGCCGACACAGTGTTTGGGGGAGGTAATTTTGAGTTGTCATCGCTGCACAGAAGGTTTAGTTATGCAATGTACAAAATATATACGTCATTCCTACTGTTTTTACTGTCTGTACATAGTTGTCACTTCATTTCCTATCATTGCTTTTGTTTTGACCATTTATAGTTTCTGAAGTTACATCATGCTCAGTCAAGTAACCTAGATTTACCAGGCTGTTCTTCAGGACTGCATGCTTGCTTTCACACTGATGGTCTGATATTTCATTTATATTGTTTGTGTTAAAATAATCACAGTATGAGTTTCTATTTGAACCAGTTGTAGACGAAAGAAATGGTATCCACATGCTGTAGTGGAGTGGATATTTAAACCTTTATAATTTTTATAATACAAATCACATTTCTGTGATCCAAGCATTAGGTACTTGATGTTGCACTAATCCATGTGAAGTTGTTAAAGGACCAGTGTGTAGGATTTAGTGGCATCTAGTGGTGAGGTCGCAGATTGTAACCAACTGAATACTCCTCACCCCTCCCTTTCCAAGCATGTAGCCTAATATATGGTGGCCTTCAGGTAACATAAAAACATGAAAGGCCCTCTCTAGAGCCAGAGCTGTGTTTGTCCATTCTGGGCTACTATAGAAACATGGCAGTGACACTTTACAGGCTCCGTGGAAGAGCAACCGCTCCCTATGTAGATATGAAGGGCTCATTCTAAGCTAAAAAAAAAACATGATTCCTAGTTTCAGTTGATTAGACACTAATGAAAATATAATTGTGAGTATGATTTCTGCCAATAGATCCTTCTAAATCCTACACACTGGTCCTTTCACTTATGTAATGCATTGTCACACACAGCTGTGAATGAACTAAAGATTGTGCTGAAGTTAACTGCTGCTGTCTGTGATTGTATTTCTCTTGACTAGAGGGTGGGTGGTGTGTTGTCAGTCACCAACTTTATATTAAGCCAGTGGTGACTGCCAAACACTTATCGCCATGGAAACTTGAAAGTAATGCAACCAATGCAAAGAACAGCAAGACTAAATGTTTCATTACAGTTATTGTGACACAGGACATTTACATACCCACACGTTTACATATATATAGATTACATCAATGAAAACCTATGTATTTTACTTATGTAAGCTTAGATATACTATAATATAATGAACTTTCAGAGTAAAAGTTATTTCAGCTGAAGAGAACAATTACGTTTTATCACTTTCCAGTGTTAAATTACTGATATGAGTTTTTATATATATAAATGCTAAAAACTAATCTGCACATTTTTTAAGTCTAAATGTTTTGCATTTAAAACACTGTATCATTGTGCTAGTTTAACTTTCAGCAGAGAGTATGAGATGCTTGAGTAATATGGGCCAAGGAGTAAAAGATTATTTATCAAGAAAGAAACTCAAACATTGTGCCTGTGCCTCAAAATTGAACTTATGTACAAATGTACTTTGTTCATAATACATTCAGTACATTTACATACACATTAAGCATGTTCTGATACAACAGAATTATAACTCATAAAAAATGATGTGGAAAAATTTCTACCTTAATAGTTTCACACAACTGTTATGTCATCATTAGATTTGCACTGTGATCTTTGTTCCTGTTCTATTCTTGATCCCTAACTTATGGATGAACTGATCTGTAAATTGCCATTGTCCTCGTCTCTGAATATGTGCACTCACACAGGAATTACAGGAAGGACGTCTCATGTTCTGAATCTGAATTTTATTTCATTTGTACTCAAACAAAATAAGTATTAACAAGAATATTTGAATATGAGCTGGGATAAAGAGGTAGCTGCTACATCACTGATGGTTTGTGTTGTAGTCACAGTGCTGACGTAATGAAGCACCAAGCTCAGAAGCAAAACTAAAGTTGGCTTTGAGCTTATATTCAGGCCGTCAAAGCACAGTGCCCAGGTGTTAGCCTGAGACCAGGCTCTGCGGCTGCTGCTGGTCCCGCTCCGATCCCTCTCAGTGCCTGATGCGTCTGATGGACTGGATCTTGGGAGTCTGGCAGTGGGAGCCCCAGTTTCTCCAGGCCTGGTAGTCTCCGCTGTGTTTGTCATCCTCCATGATGTACTGCTGGCCCCTGTAGCCCGGATACTCATAGCACACAAAGCTATACAAAGACAGAGACGGGAGGAAGAGATAAAGTAAGGAAGAGGATGGTGACACAGTTTCTAATTACTGCAAACAAGTCATTGGTATTTCTGTACTGCAATTTACTTTTAATTGTCAACTAATGTGTGCCAAAATAATTGATGAGCTAATACGTAATACCCCAAAGATCTAATTTGAATACATGATGTGCTACAATGTAAAATTTAAAACTTAAGAACTTCATTTAAGACCCCAAAGTTTTTCCTTTAAATGCTTCGGGTCATGATTCGCCACCTGAATGCCTGAACTGGTACAACTTGATACGACCACATTAAGAGTAGATGTGTATGTTCGTTAACCGCTGGCTTTGCTGTAACTTTACCATGTTTTTGTCAATGTTTGGGATCTTAATGATTTGCTTATTGTTGTACTGTTGTCTTTATTGTTATTATTTTTTAATTGTAAAGCACTTCGTTTTAAAGGAGCAATAAAAATAAAGTTCATTATTATTATTATTATTATTACTTACACCTTTTCCAACCATTAGATCTAGCTGTTTATCCTGGCTGCTTCCATCTCCCTTTTTCTTTTTTCTCTTTTAAGTCGTCAGTGAAGTTTTTATGACAAAACACCATCAGCCAACTTGAATATGAACATAATAGCATCAACCCATCGCTGACTTACGCTCCACACTGCACGTGCATGGAGCCGACCTCAGGCTTGAACCAGCCCATGGCCTGCAGGGAGGGGTAGTCGTCGCTCAGCTCGGTGCTGCGGCCCATGAAGTTCTCCCTCTCGAAAATCATCATACGGCTGCTGTGGTGAGACTGTGGAGGGGGGTGGAGCAGAGAATTAGCGTTAAAGCCGGCGTTAGGTCTGTCATACAGACGTACACAGACAGCAGACATTTGGCACTGAGTTGTCTCATTTCTATTTTTGAACCGCTTCAGTCACTCACTGTGTGGCTCACGCCTCTGATCACTCCCTCCTTCTGTCACTCTGTCACTTACTATCATTTCCATTCACCCCCTCCTGCTCTCTCATTCCCACTGATCTCTTCCTCTGTCCCCTTTTACCCCACCTGCCCCGGTACTCACAGCACAGTAGATGGGGCGGAAGGACATGAAGCGCTCTGTGTGGTAGGACAGGGAGCCGCTGAAGGCCTCCCAGTTGGGGTACTCGCCTCTCTCCAGGATGAACTGCTGGCCCTGGAAGTCATGATGCTCGAAACCCACCCACCTGGACACATGAAGGGAAGAGGTGAAGTGGTCAGGTGGGTGAGGGAAAACGTTTCACAGTGTTGTTTCAAAGCAGTCTGAACATAAAACAGACAGGTGACAGGTGACATCAGACAAAAGACAGGGAGCACTCTCTATGAGAACCAGTTCTCAGCCCTGATAAGTTGGAGCTAAATCTGCTTTCCGCTACTTAATTCAGCAGGTGTTCAGAGAATCACTACTCTGACTTTGGCAAGCTTTAAAAAACACCATGACTAAGGCCTGGGCTGTTATGTATAAATCTGCTCAGAGTAAAGTTCTGGTCTTATTTGCGTAAAAACACTGAGGGTGAGAAAAGTTCACTCTCATATTCAGAGTTAAAAATAAAAGCCTGAAAGTGCATAAAAGTTCCAAAGTGTTAAAACGTGTCCTCAGCTCCTAAATTATTTGAGAGAACCTTTCCTACAGATGGCCGCATGATGTATACAGAGGCAGAGACTCTTCCCAAGGAAGAAAAGATGTTTAGGGAATGTATGATGACAGGCAGTTGATATAAAATAAAGGGCTTTCTTAATACCCAAATAAGAAGAAAATGTTGAAATGCTGAATGGTTATCAATGAAAATTGAAAATAAAACCTCAAATAATTTAATATAAGAGTCTATTTTGATAATTAGAGTTCCAATCAGTATATCAGATATCAACATAATTATTGTCATGGGTAGATTCATCTTGTTTTATAAGCTTTGTTTCAATAACCTGAAAGTTAAGTAATGTTAGACACAAAGAATGACAAACTGGCTGTTGGAGGAAATTTAAATACGTTGTACCTAAAAGTTGTACATTAGACCCTGATTAAAGTGTGTGATGTAGCATTGACACATATCCTTTGGAGGCCTGCTATTGGCTAGTTTATTGCTTGAGGGAGGGAATTTTAAGTAGACATCACTTTAATCTTCATTTTACTGCACTCCTAGGAACAACTTTTCCCTACCTTTATACATTTTTTGAATACTGTTTTGACTATCTTCATTTCTGTCAATTTTAAACTTACCAGCCCTTTCCTGTTAATACACCAAATGACGGCAAGATAAAGCAGTGAAAATATTCAAAATATAGTGCTGACTTTATCTGATATTGGCTTTTTAGGTGGGCATTGTTTTTAGGTGGCTAAAATACATCACATTAAAGGTGCCATATATACAGTTTCTTTATATTGCTTCATGGCCAACTTTAACATTAATAGCTGATTATTTACCAGTTTAGAAGAAACATAAAAAGTTTAGCATCAAACTTAATTCCTTTACTCATCAAGAGCTGATTACAGTGGTGGGAATTTAAGCTACATTTAATCAACAGAACTTGTTTTGCTTCTATTTCTATCACTTCTTTTCTTCTCCTGGAGTTAGTATGCTAACCAGCTAGCCCCCACCCAGATAGTGTGATAGTCAGTCACATTAACGTCCAGACTGCCCTTAGTTCAGCAAGAGAGGATGACTTCTTCATCCTGTCCAGAGGGCGCATCCTACCCTCTTGTCAACACAGCAATGGCTGAGGCTCTTGACAGGCAGCCATCACCACTATAACCCCCTGCCCCCGCCAAAAAACTACATTTGGTGGCAGAGAAAACTTACATATAGCATCTTAAGTAAAAGTAGCATTACCACACTATTAAAATATTTTCAAAAATTGACTTCAGTAAAAGTACAAAAGTATTAGCAATTTAAATATAATTACAATTATCAAAAGTAAAAGTACTCATTATGAATTTCTAGTAATCATCATATTTCATAAACTGGCCCAGCTAGTCCAAAATTTTAATCTGAGAAGTAACTACTTGTCTCTGAAATGTAGTGGAGTACAATTATAAAATATCCTCAAACAGAAGAAAGTACTATACTTGACTAAATGGTCTTAGTTACTTTCCACCACTGGTAACATGCCAGGATATTTCTAAAAACTTTGATTGTTGCTCATTCAGTCATGAATATTTAGTGTTATTGTGAAAAAACATGTAATATCAAATTTTCAGAGGCTTTAAGACTGAAAGTAATTAGTTACCAGAGTGAAATCTGGAGCATTAAAATAGATATTAACAGTATTTATATTATAATAGTAGGTACAGGTTTAAAATGGTTTGTTCTCAGAGCAGTTTAGAGTTTCCTCAAAATTTTGTGTTTTAGTGCTTTTCAGCTGAAGGATCTTGACATTTTCCTCTGATACACTGTATGAGAAAAGGAAGTGGCACACCATTTTATCAAAGCAATAAAAACACTCATGTGGCCTTAAAATACCCACTGCTGACCGATGGTAACTGTTGACCACAGGTGAGGCACATATACCAGGTTTGAATAGCCTTCACACAGAGAAAATCCTGCCGTTTAAATGGCTTCAGGGCGGTAAAAGGCCCTGTTAGCTCCTCAGGTGATCTTTCTTGGTATTATCTCTGAAAAAGTAAACTGAGAAAAAGAAGACATATAGTGGGAGCCTGGTCACTATTTCCTATCTCATCATCTTTCTACATCCGTCTCACAGACACACACCTACATAAACACACACACACACACACACACACACACACACACACACACACACACACAGTCAGTCAGCTGTCCACAGAGACTTGCAGGCGTACAGGCTGTGTGACTCACGCTCCACTCTCCACTCGGATGGAGCGGATGTTGTCCAGGCCGCAGTCGTGGATGCTGCAGCACTCCGAGGTGAACTCCAAACACTTGCCCTGGAAATGTTCCCGGTCAAACACAGACACCTGCACATTGGGGAAAACAGGGGGGAGGCATGAGGGTGTGTACAGTATGTCAGTGTGTGTATATGTGTGTGTGTGTGTGTGTGTGCGTGCGTGTGTGTCACGTCGGCCGTGTTGTGTTGACAGCTGTCAATGACAAGAGTGACGCAAGCCAGTGGGCTCATGTCAGAGATTATGTAAGGAACTGGACAGGGCACAGCATTATGAGCAGATTAACAATTCGTCTCCCATCAGACAAACTGTGTTAATACATTCTCCTCTTATAATATTTTGCAACAAAACCAAACAAAAGCTTATGAGGATCACATGCCTGCTCCCAGGACTGTTATACAAAAGCAGATTTTCTTAAAAACAGAGAATTTACGCATGGTCAGCAAACACCAACACCGGCTGGTAAATGTGTGCTAAGCAA